>NC_062969.1:8272259-8399562 GCF_023119035.1 Salvia hispanica | reverse complement strand
ATATTATTAAAGTGAGGTTAAAGATCCACCAAATTTATTGTTTTACCTTTGCTTGAACGTGATCTTAAATACTCCATTTGTCTCTGGCATTGCCATTGTATGCATATTTCAGAAAATAACAGCAGCATAAATTGCCGTTATTCTGTCACCTTACCTTTATCCAAAAGGAAGAAATGGACATGATTTTTCTCTTCTTTACTTTTTGATTTTCAACAAGGTAATGCTCTGGTTTGGAGATTCTTTATCCAAAGTAATGCCATGGATCAAGGAACATATTTTGGAATTTTGGATGGTGATCTTGATCTCAGGCACTAGCTCTGGCTTTAGACTTATTGGTGACAAATCTGGGGGTGATCAAGTTACCAAGAAACGAACAAGAGGGGGCCTCGTATTCAGCACTTTATCAGGTAAAATGCCTTATTTTTAGATGTACTTATTATACTGCAAGACTATAGTTATTTATGATTTACTTGTATCCTGTGAAGTTCTCACTTGGTAACAATCTTGACTGATTTTATTTGTCATGACCTCATTTTCATTGCCTATATAGTGTTCAGCTAATATCTCCTCTTTGATGTTGGACGGTTTTGTTGGTTTGGAATGATAGTGATGTCATTATTGGTGCACAACTTCATATCTCATGAATAATTTGCATCACTAGTAGCTGCATTTTGGAAGCCAGCAAAAATCTTCATCAATTTGTAATGATATGTTTATCTCAGTTCAATTCTCCACCAGAAATAGGAAAGAAACAGAATTCGGAGGCCCGTCATCTCAGGTATAGCTGAAATATCATTGGTTTAGTCTTGTTTTCATTATTTTTGAATCTATTGAATAGTAGAAGTGAATATTTGATGCTCTGATTCGGTCCACAACTGGGATTCTATCTGGATAATAATACATGTCGAATATTTGATACATGGTATTTATGTGGATTCTATCTCATCAAATCATTGTTGAACATTTGAGACATCTGCTGGATATTTTGTATCAACCATAAACTATTTTTAAATATCAGTCTTATAATAAAACAGTTATTTTATGTCTGGGTCAGTTGTTTTCAAGGTCCCGACCAGACCCGTCCCACGATCGATTTGATAAAAAATTCGAACCAACTTGAACATACTTTGGTAAAATCATTTTCTTCTTAAATCACTAGTTTTTAGAAATGCTGGCAGAGTTAAAAAAGAATTTAGGATTTTGGCATTTATGGCATGAGGTTCATTGAGTAAAACTTTTTTAATCACTTAGCAAGTGCACGAAAATGGTTAATTGATTTTCTATCCCCAGCATATATGAAATTGTTCATTTGCACGAATTTTATAGCAGTAATTAATGTGACAAGTATTACCAGAGTAAAAGACGAAAAATAGATGGTTTCTTGTAAAATTGAAATGTAGTAGTACTACTTATTTGATTAAATCAGGAAAAGAATTCCAGTTAATTTTTTGCTGTTTCTTTAGCCAGTTATCTAAATTGCAATAATTTAAATAAAATATAATTAGATCAGTTATGACATTATGAGTAAATTAATTTTGTTTTCTTGGGTGCTTCGTAAAAGGGGAAGAATCTGGCCATAGTTTTGTACATCCTTGTAGTATATCTATCCTTACTATCAACTTATTAACAAATAAAGCATAGTAGTAGTATTTTAATTTATTTTTCTTGGCATTCGTGCATGATCGCATCTCTATATATTTTCAAGACTAATAAGGATCCATTTATAGCTATATATTGAGTTTTGTTAACTTCTTTTATCGTTATATAAATTTTATTTGGCGTAATGAGGATCTGGAATTTTTTTGAGCAAATAGGCAGAGGAGAAATTCACGAAACTGCAAAACTATGAAATGCTCTATTACCTTTTTATAAACATGATATTGATAATCATCAATAAGCATAAGGTTTGATGAGTCTAAAAAAACGGTGAATTTGTCCCATTCATTTTATCCCGTGCATTAAACAATATTATCTCGAATTAAATAACTACTGCAACCTGATTTGGATTGATTGAAGAATTTGGCATGCAACTTGATCTGTGACCAATTATTGTGATGTTTGAGTTATTTACAAACACAAGCATGTCCCCTTCCATTAAGAATAACATCCTATATGCGTGTGGATAATTTGTGGTTTCTTTTAATTACCATTGTTATTGTAGTCTTCTATTGCATTTGCAAATACCATTGATGTTGATGCGAAGGTCGTAAACCACCATTGATTATATAAGGTTATCATTATTACCCAACTTTTAATATTTTATTTGTTAACCACCAGCTTTACTGAGTACTTATAATGTATATTCGTTAGATATAAGACATTATCATATCATGAATTTAAAATTAATATATTACGATAAAGAATTTGTTCAACCAAACAACTAAACAAGGGCTACTACCTAGTTTATTCAACAGAAGTACGACCCACAAATCATTAACGAAAATCATTGGTGTTGCAGATGCTGCTTTTAGCTTTCTTTGTTCTTAAATTATTTTATGCATGCCAAAACTTTGAACTAATACCGATAACTTTGCTGATCCACCAATTAAACCATGGATACATAACTTCATTTAATTTCCTATTCCATCCAATTTCAAGAGCATTGTTTTAAAGCGTACTCATTAATAACATAATTTATAGTTGAAGTGAGAAAACTGGAGTGTACAAGGGAGTAGTAAAGTTTTCCGCTGTCATTAAATCTGCGGTGAACTTAAACCGGCGGCGGCCACCGCCATTATCACCTTATTAACGAGAGTTTTAGAAGTCCACGTTGAAGATTCAACAACTATGATAAGTACTCAACCACAAAAGATACAATAATTTGCTAAGGATAAAAATGAATCGTTGAATTTAATTTTAACATATGAAAATAAACATGATTATGAATCAGACACAAATTGCTTTATCCAGTGAGACGATACATATGCAAAAATATTTCCCTTGATCCTTTTATCACATTCGAAATGTCCTACTATTACTATTTAGTACTTAGGTAATGACACAAAATTTTAGAATATCTTAGTATTTATTTAGTGAAAAGATATATTTTTATATATTAATGTGTAAGAATTTTTATAAAAAGAGTGTTACATTTTTTATGAAATAAATTTTTAAAAAGACGTGTGACATCTTAAGATAAAATTTATGGATTTATATTTCTTTTAAAGATCTGTTTTTCGGATGGTCGATTAAATATCATTTTATCAATATTTAGAAGTAAATGTAAAATAAATCAAGATAGATATTTTTAATAATTCCGCCACAAAATTCAATGTCTCTTTATATATAAATGATAAATCCCTCAGCTCCGTGTCTCCACCTCAACGCGGCCTCCAGAACCACCAAATAAACCACTACAGCTCTCAACTCACACTAACAAAATCAAATTCGCGCTACAAGGAATAGAAATGCTACTCCGAAGCTCATCGTCACCAATTCTGCAATCATGGCCACCAAATTCCGCATCAGACCCCGACGCCCTGCCTCAGCTGCTACGGACCAGATCCGTCTCCTTCACGGCCTCCTCCGCCTGCAGCTCGCCGACGCGGATCGCGTTCGACTCATGCATTAGAGAACCGCTGAAGCCGAAGAAGAGCTTCCGCCCGCCTGCGCCCGATCCGGTGAACATCCAGGATAGGAGCGATGTTGTGTCGTTTTTCCTGTCGAGCTCCGGCTTGGGCGAGGCGACAGCGGTAACGGAGGAGCATGCTATTCCATCTGAGAGGACTCTGCAGGAGGCAGGGGACGGCGGCGGCGGAGAGGGCGGGACGACGGGCCGGGACCTGGCCGTGGGATTAGTGAGGCGTATTATGAGACGATGATCGATGCTAACCCTGGAAATCCTCTGTTTTTAGCTAATTATGCTAAATACTTGAAGGAGGTAACATTAAACTTCTTTGATTTTTCTATTTTTAATGAAATCAGGTTTCATTGATGCTGTGTGCTAGTTAGAAAGAAACTGATCTGAAATTTGTAATTTCTAGTGAATTTGGTTGTATTATTTCTGTATAATTGTGAATAGTTTTGATCAGTAATTAACACAAACTATATGATTAAGTTAATTAACACACATTTATAGTATTCCATTGTTCATGAAGATTCATTTTGATGCAGTGTTGATTTTGAGTTTGATGAAGGCTTCTTCTTCGGTATTGTGTCTAAATGATGTAGTTACCATTGTTGTTTTCGTTGATGAATAATGGAATTGATTTTGTAAGCAATAATTTGATTTGTAGGTTAAAGCAGATTTCACAAAAGCAGAAGAGTTCTACGAAAGAGCTATTTTGGCTAACCCTGCTGATGGAGATGTGTTATCACACTATGCTGATCTGTTATGGCAGACTCACGGAGATTCTGCTCGAGCCGAGGCTTATTTTGATCAAGCTGTCAAAACCGACCCCAACGACTGGTGAGAACCTGATTCTTTGTTTCATGATTACATGCTTTTCTTTGTCACCACTTCAGAATCTTTGGTTGTTTGAGTAACAAGGGAAGCTCTCCTTTGTTTTTTCTATGATGCACGGCAAACTCTGATCCCATGCTTCTTCAAATAACACGGAGTTAGTTAAAAGCTCCTCCAGTTCGCCCCCCGTGTAGTGTTACACAATTTAAAGTAAATCTAGTGAAAATGTGGATATAATTTGATGTATGCATGAATGAGGAGTCATTTTTCTTGAGTTTTGTTTATGTCAACATGATCAAAGACATGTGTTTATGTGCTTAAACTCAGCAAATGTCAATCTTGTGGCAGTTTTGTGCTGGCTTCGTATGCTCGTTTTTTGTGGGATGCTGACGACGATGAGGAAGAAGAAAATGACGTAGAGGCGGCCAAGGCCTCAAACAACCAATATGCAGCGGGAAGTCATAAGTCACCTTCTGAATTCATCACAACTGAATCTCATTGGCCTCCTCTTGCTGCAGCTTCTTGATCTAATGCAATCTCTCTCAATAAGAGTGTGTATACGTGAAGAGATTGCTATATAGATGAGCTTTGTGTAACAGTATCTTCTGTCGTATATAGTGAAAAATTATGCGAGAAATAATTGATTTAGCCAGCAATTACTTGAGAGTTTTGTGAGTCTTTGCTCTCTTGTGGCAGCGTGTTTATGATCGACACAAATAATTGTACTACCTATGTTTGTATTTTTCTTTTAGCGAAAGTGAAATGCCAAAATGGAGTTGTTAAAAACCAATAAATTGTAGAAAGTACAATCAAATTTAATTAGCGTTGTGTCATACTTTTACCACAATTAATAATTCTAATGAAGTCAATAGAGACATAAGTATGAATGAGGTGCATCCGAATCATGTAACCCAACTGAAGCCCGGCCCAAATATCGACCCCCACGTCACCAACCCACCAAAATAGCATTATCCGATTCCGTTGCATCTCACCGCTATATTCCCACCATTGAACAATCTCATCCGGACCTCAAACCCCATTATCCATTCCAATTTACTCACCATTTCAGGAACGTTATCGGGACTCACGACCTTTCTCTTCCCACTCTCACCCACCGCGCGTGATCTAACTCACCCCTAATCCTACACTCCATAGTCCCCCGTCCCATACACTCCCCGTCATGTAGCGTGGCGCAGCAGCTGACAAACGAAAATTTAAGATAGGGAGTGATATACCAAAGTAAACCGGGATATCACCGTTAGATCGTCACAGCCCTTGTAGTGGGGCGGCACGTGTCCCAGCACACCCGCTCGAGAACTTTCTTACCAAACGAGGCAATCAGAAACTGTCTGCAACGGTCAGATCCACGACTCTCGCGGGTGCCACGTGTCCCACGTAAATATCTCTTTGCTCCTTTTGAGGTGGTTTTAGCATTATCTCGAAATAAGGCGTCGTGGCGGTTAAGTTTTGGAGCACATTTTTGTTTAGTTTGAGAGAGAGAGAGAGAGAGTAGAGAGAAGCAGAGAAGAGGTAGCTGAAGCTTCTCACTGCGACCGGTTTTTTAATCCACTTTGCTTGGTTTCACCTTTCCGCTCGTAACTTCACATGGTTTTGGCTTTGTAGGTGCACGAGAATTATGGCGGAGATTCAGCGCAGTGACGAAGTTGTGTCGGTGGAGCTCCCAGCTCCTGCTTCCTGGAAGAAATTGGTACTCTTAGTAGCTATTTTGCTTAATGTTGACTTTCGTAGAGCTCAATTTCTAAGATTTTTTGGCTGAATTTTGCTATACCTTTCCTTATTTAGTGTTTGCTTGCTTGTATTTTCTCCTGCGGTTGCTTTTACCCTGTGTTTCTGGTGCTAGGTTTAATTTATACCAGTTCTTGTTAATTTGGGATTTTTTTTCAACCATGTTGTAGCCAATAGTTGATATTCGTTTTAAGGTATTTTTTGGAGTGGAGGGGGCTTCCCTTTGATTTCCCCTTTTAAAAATTGTGTTTTTTTGGTTTCTCTCTTTTAATTTTTTGTTTTTTTTTTTATATTTGGGACTGTTTTTTGTAGTTTTAGTTTGTAGTGATAATTTTCTGCATTTACAAAACAGTTGTCTTGGAACCATGTTTAAACAGCGTTTTACACAACTAGAATTGTTTTTGCTGAAGGTCGGGGCATGTTTGACTGCTTGTATCTTGGCAATTTTTGTTTTTCTTCAAATATTCATTCCAGTTTTGTTATTCATCCTGTTGTTTTTGAACATCGACTGTATTTGTTTTTAGGTATGTTGATTTGTTGAGTTCTACATGAGTGACTTGAATTGAGTTGTCAGGTTAGCCAAATTTTTTTGAACCCCGGATAGTTGCCTTATCTTGTTAAGTTAAACCCTGACTCCATTGGCTCCTTATCAGCCAAGATGGTATGTTTTCATTTGAACAAAATCACTTGTTAAAAACCTGAAGGGATGAGAATTTGGTGATTATTATGTAGGGACATGACATTGGATTATGGAAGGGCATGAGATGAGTGGGAGATTGTCCCCAGTTTTCAGTTATACACGCCTGAAAAGTGATATGTTTTTCAGTACCACCGGGTGGAACCCCAGGAAAATGAGATTGTATTTGTTTCACCTATGGGGGGAATCACCGCAGAATTTGGGGCAGTACCTAAAATCCCATGAGGGGAATCCTGCAATATCAGAATTCGACTGGGGTACGGGGGGGAAAGCCAAGAAGATCTGCTAGAAGGAGAAGGTGAAGTCAAGTCCTACATCTTTGGAGATTGAGCCACAAATGAAACGTGAAAAAATATCGATAATAAGGGAAAAAGAAAGAGGCAGAAGCTGGGAAAGAGGAAGTGAGGGGACTGAAGTTTATGGAAAGCCAGATGCAGCAAAAGAACTGAGGGGGTAAATTGATGGAAAGCAAGATGCTTACAAACAAGGCCGGAAGATAAAGAAACCCAAAATCGGTACAAGACAAACTGGGGGGAAAATGTTGGTGAGCGAACAGGGGTGCCATGTTGATTGATGTGGGGTGATGCCAAGGATGTTAAAACCCCATTGAATGGGGAAAGGGTGATGTAAAGATAATGGATGGGGATGCTTCACATGAAGGTGAAAAAGCTGAACATGAGAAGTTTTCTGAGAATGTGCAGGGGCCCATCTGAGGGGTCCCATGCATCTTCTGGCTTGCCACCCCAGATAAGCCCATTGAAAAAGAACAAGGTGCAAAAATGGAGCTGAAAGCAGGTGGCCAAAGGGGGGCCCCAAAATTTCCAGGGAAATGAATGGGATCCAGGAAGACAGTATCAAAACGAGCTGCAGGAACAGGAGCAGGAACAAGGTAATAATCAAGGCGGAGTCCATGGATAACAGCAAGGTGAACCAATCGCCAATCACCCGTCTCCCTCCATTAGTTGTTAAAGTTGTTAATGTAGAGCATCAAAGTCGGGTCCCTTTTTTTCTGATTTTGAAAATACAAAACTTGGATGACTGTAATCTTAATGTAACTAGATGCTGTTAAAATAGGAGTTGGTTATGCTTGACATTCGACATTTGTAGCTTTTGTGTATTCTGGTGTTGTGGGTATCATGTTATATTATGCCATGCTGCCCCCGCCTGACTTTGCTGCGGCTATTATGTTGCTTTTTTTTGTTGATCCTTTGTTGGTGGCGGTTGAAACTGTAGTTAGGCCTGAGGCAACTGGAAAATCAAAAATTGATCTTTTACTTCTTTTTTAATATTTTGTATGTTGTGTTTTTGTTTATGAAACCATCAGGGGTTTTTATCTAATCCGTGTCTAAAACTATTAATTTTGCATGGGGTTAGTCTTTTATTTTAAAGCTAAAAGCTGATTTGTGATCAAAACGTAGCAAGATTTGAAATACAATATTTGTTTTCTTTTTAAAATTTTATTTTTGGGTGTTTTTTAAGATGGTTTGCTGGTTTTTTTTTTAATTATGAATGTATGTATAAAATTGGATGTAAAAAGCTAATTAAAAAAAACATGTCAACATAATGTTATTCGTGCATGTAAGTTGGAGGGTTTTGTTATAAATGTTTTTTTGGAAATATTTAAGTATCAAACCCAATTGTAGTAATATTTACTTACCATATTTAGAAAACTGGGAGTATCAAGAAAAATAGACGATGTTAGGTTCGTGCGGTAAGTTAGATGATGTTTATGGTAAAATTGAAGAATTAGGTAAAAAAAACGGATACCTTCGAAAATTTTAGGAGAAAGTCAATAGGAAAGTTGAAAAGTGTGAATCAAGATTGATGAATGAAAAGGCAAGGGTTTGGAATCTTATTCCAAGGCAAAATTAAAATTTTGATCAAAAAACCACATCTTAGAATCAAGGTTTGGAATCTTTTATTTTGTAGTTTGGTATCATCCTGCAGACAAAGATTCTAGGTTTACAAAAATTGAAATCTACCTTTGAAAATCAACAACATTCTAATAGTGGTCCTACTAAAAATTTGGGATCCCCATCTTTCTTTCCTTTTCAATCCAAGATGGTTGCTTTTTTCCCCCTTCTTCTTCTTTTTGTATCTATTTTCCCCATCACATGGTACTCTCTCTCCCCATGATTAGTCAGTTCTAAACATGTTCTTTTCATAATAAAGTTTTGACTTTGCTAAAAGAATTTATTGAATTAAATATAAAATTTGGAGATAACTTTATCTTGTTATCTTAAAAGATCTAACCCCTTATTATTTGTCTCAATGCATTCACGGGCCGCAACGGCCCTCCGGGGGCAACATCCCCAAACCAAAGCGGGGGCCCCTCAAAAAAGTAAAACACCCCGGGTTCGGCGCCCGGGGCCTAAAAGGGCCTTTTCGGGCGGGATCGGGTCATCGTGGGCCGGGGCCAACCCCCCGCGAAAAAGCATCAACCAAGACCGAGCCCGACTGGGTCAAGACCAACGTGGGGCCCTTCCTCCCCGGGGACCTCCCACGGGGGTCGCGGGGGGGAACAGGTCCCCGGGGCGGGGCCCGGCCCGGGGGTCCCGTCCCCCCCGGGGAAACCGGAAAAACCCCGACCCAGCCCCCTCCCCAAGATCGAGGTTCAGCCCCACTCCGCCGCCGTGTTCGCCCCCATTTCCCCCCCAGCAGGGGCGTTCAAAGGGGTCCCCCCTCCCCCCCCGAGGCCCCCCCCTTTTTCTCCCACATCGGCAGCCCCTTCTACATCAACGCCTACCCTTTCCTGGCCTACATAAGCGACCCTTCCCACATCGACCTCAACTACGCCCTCTTCGAGAAGAACAAAGGCATCTACGACGCCAAGACGAAGCTGCATTACGACAACATGTTTGATGCGATGGTGGATGCGGCGTACGCGGCGCTGGAGAAGGTCGATTTTCACCGGATGGAGGTGATCGTGTCGGAGACGGGGTGGGCGTCCAAGTTTAGAGACATAATGTCTCCAAGCCATAATGCTTAAAATGGTAAGTATATATTATATCATATTTTTAATTAAATTTATATTTTGTATATGTACTTTATTACCCCTACATTAATTTGTTTACTAAATACACCTATTTAAGGATATAAATTTTGATTATGCATAGATGATGCATGCATTTAATAACATGTTGCAATCATCTAATTGTTTAAAACATGATTTGATAACTTTTTTTATATATGCCCATTTTAATGCATTTACTTAAAGATATTTCTTTAAAATTTTAAATATTAATTTTATTAGCTTTATATATTTAGTGTACATTTTGTCTACAAATAAAATAAGATTTATCAGCAAACAAATAATTTCAGACTTCTTAATGAATTAGTCTTTATAAATGTGAATTTAAATAATTTTTAACAAATAATTAGCGCTATAAAATATAAATAATTAGTTATCTAATATTTTTTAACTGTAAATACTTAGAGTTACTATAACATGTGACAAAAAATAATTACTTTGTAATTATAATACTATAATCTTCAATATTGATAAACTTATTCTTTTAATCACTTTTTATTCACAATAATCTTTAAAAAATAATAAATTTTTTAGCTCACTTTAATATAACACCCAACACATTAAAATTTGATAATACTATATTATATATTAATACTACTAATTAAGTGAGTATATGGTTTTGATTTTAAGAATTCTCTAGTTCTAATTTTTTATTTTTTTATTTTGATTTTTTTAAATTCTTAAATCTTGGACCATTATAGTTGAACCTCGATAAAATCATATGTTCTTATATCATTTATTTCATATTTTAAATATATTAAAATATTTAACTATAACATGCAATAAATTAAATTTGATACATGGTGTACGAATGCTAATTGAGTCTAGTGTTTATGATTTTAAGTTTAATTCTTTATTTTACAAAATTATAATTTCTTTAATTTATAATTTTTGAAAGATTATGTTTAACAGTGATCAATAAATAATCGCATGTTCTTAACTTATATATTTAACATTTTAAAGCTACATATTTAATATTCCCTCACTCTTTTTTTTGCAAATATTAGAATTCCTAACTCTAAACAAATAATACTCCGCACTATCTTATAATATTAGCAGAGTTTATGATTTTTATTACTTTTAATTATTAATCAATTAGTAGTAGTTGACATGTGGTATATTAAAATAATCTAAAATGAGAAAAGTAGATTCATCCAATTATTTTTGTATTAAATTAATAATTTCTTTGATTTTTAACATTTAAAACGATAGATTTGAATCTGAATAAAAATTAATTGTATTTTCTTAACTCATCTATTTAATATTTTAAAACTAAATAGTTATATTAAAATATTAGACGCCCTAGCTTAATTAAATAAAAAATATTAAATTTAGTTAAAGCAAAGAAAAATAACAAAAAAATTGAAAAGATAATGAAAAAATAGTATATTATTTTATTATATAAACCAATTTGAATAAGATAAATGTTTAATTTTTTACATATTTTTTCATATACTATTAAATGAATGATTTCATTGTTACTATATTGACAAAATGTTTCAGAAAATTTAAGGAAAAAAATAAGTTATGAAAGAATAGCACAACGTAAAATCTATTTGAAAAAGCATATGATGCTATTTAAGTAATCAAATTATTTTACAATTAAATATAATAATTTAGTTATGTAGTGTGTTAATTAATACTGGTAATCTAAATTACTGATTTTTTAATTAATTGTTTTAAAAATTTACACGACAAGAATGGTTTTGATTGAAAAAATTTTAAATTCATTACTCTAGTTGCATGATTAAGTTTATCTCCAATTAACATATATGCATTTAGATAAGAATAATTAATTTGGTTAAATTTTCCTTAATTAGGTATATATCTATTTAATACTTTAATGTTAGGGTAAATTAGTCACAATGTTATTATGGCTTGGAGACATTATGTCTCTAAATCACTACTCCGGAGTTAAAATTACATTAAATGCATAGTAAAAGTATATTAGAGCATCTCCAAGGGAAGAAGGTATATAGAAAAGGTATATCATCTATATACCTTCTCAAAAAGTGAAATATACCTTTTCGAAAAGAAACATATTCCAAAGAAAAAGGGTATATAGAAAGGTAAATGATTTTTAAACATAAAATAATACTCGTACAAAATGCATTAAAAGAACCTAAAGTGTGATACCTTCTCAAATACATTTCCCTTGGAGAAGGGTTTTTCATGAAAAGAAGGCAAATATGGTAGTTATAAGATTTTACCTCTCCATGGATGAGAAGGTAAAGATACCTCTCCAAAATGGGAAAATGTATAATACCTTCTCAAAAACCTCTCCCATTGGAGAATGATTTTTCATAAAAAAAAAAAGATAAATATGATAGTTATATTAGTTTACATCTCTATTTACCTCGCCCCTTGGAGATGCTCTTAAAAACCATTGGAGCTCCTCGTGCGGACTAATAGTGTTTATAATTAGAAAAGGGTGCCAAATTAAAGCGCAAACGTATACCTTCTCGGAGACAAGTTCTAGGTTATAATTCACTCTCTAACTAACAAAAAGGTCGAAGAATTTCAAATGCAAAATATGGTTTTAAGGAAACATCTATTTGAAAAACAATATAGTATATACTACTATAAGACGTCAATGAAGCAATTGGTATGTTTCAGGTTCATGTATAAAGTTTAAATTCGTGCATCAACTCTATTGGATCAATATTTTAATTTATTAAATATAATTAAAATTAACGAATTCAATATTTTAATTTATTAAATATAATTAAAATTAACGAATTCAAATCTCAAGAGTAGATTAAAAATTAATTTATTATCGATCAATCTTATAAATTATAATTCCTACATATTTTAGCACGTCATTGACAAATCTTGTATAGTAAAGGAGCACCCATAACTTGAGTTGATTAAATTACATTTTAAACACGCTTCATATAAGTTTATAAAACAATGTAAAATAATCTCAAACGAAATTAATTTTTGTTTAGAAATTTCTGATAATATCTATTTCTTTGAGATACTGCAAAAGTTTAAGTAAAATTGTGTACAGACTCTCTTTTTGAGGCCAACGTGAGGAATAGATTTGCGATGAAAAAAGGATCATATATATGAATAATAAGGTTGACTAATGCATATGCCCTGCTGCATTTAGAATTAATACACATATTTTTCGCATTAATTAGTCTTTTAAACCACTACGGTCAATACTATATTAAAATTTCTTACTTATTTTTATGAATAATATACTCCATATAGTAATTTATTTTATTATGTTGATTTCTATTGTGTATGATAAATTAATAATGCCAAACTAATTTTTATTTTTCCAACCATTTCAACTATTCCAGACTTCCAGTATATGGGTGATATATGCTTGGTACACCTTATTTTGTGAGCATAAGAGTTACCTCTGAAAATTAAAATTATTTTCGTTTATCTAAGCACAACTTATTTTAGTATGAATGTATGGTCATGCATTCATGCCCTAACTTGTTCGATATCAATTCTCATCTCAACTTTCTGAGATGCATATTTTGTAAAATCACCTATATAATTCCTAAAACTCATTAAATATCTGTTTTTACAGAAATAAATGATAATAGAATTAATATTACAAAAATCAGGCATTTGTCCAAAGATAGTGAAATAAAACACAAATTAAATGATGACCATTTCTTATCAATACTATATAGGAGAGTTTTTTTTTTTTTTTATATCAAATTTAGGAAAAAATTTAGCAACACTTCTATAGCTTATTTTTTTTACTTATTTATTGCTATGTCATTAACATCAATTAGTTTTTGCATTACATAGTATTTATATAACAATCAGTAATATATAATGCTCAGATTATATATAAAGGGAAATAATATACTACTATTATGTTAGCAACACCTGTAAGTGCCACTTTCGTTTAGTACACTTTATTTTATTTATTTAGTTTAATTCTTGATAACAATTATCTTTTTTTTTTGGGAGCTGTTTGGATGATCCACCTCCACAAGTGAATACAAATGTGTTTTTATATATATTAAGCTATTGGGCTACACTAAAACTTTGGCCTTTTACCTCAAATCTATATTGTCATTATGTGTATCAAGTAGAGCCATGGACTACTGCATGCAATATCTAATTCATATATATCTCAAATTCATTGAAGTTTGATTGCTGTCTTTAGTAGAGATTGTAAATATTCTAATTAATAGTACTATATATGTTTATGTTGTTTTAATTGTGAACTTATTTAATTTTATATTTTAAATTATTTAATAAAGTATTACTTTCTCTGTTAAATTATTTAATAAAGTATTACTTTCTCTGTTAGTAGAATTGTTTCTTTTCAGCATGAGATTTGTTCTAGTGAGTTAAGTAAAGAGAGAATAAAGTAGAAATGAAAAAAGATAGAGAAATAAAGATGGAAAAAGTAAGAGAGAAAAAATGCATTGTTTTTGGGATAATTTATCTCATCGATCTTTGGATGTGCAACTATTGATTTATTTTTTCTTCAATTTTAATTTTAATTTTTAGTTGATTTATGAATATTTTAGGATCCTATTCTATTAATTAGATCTTTAGTTACTTCTACGTTTAACATTTAAAATTGAATTAATTACTGATTATGAGACACTACAAATATACTCCATAAAGACGCAAAACTAGTGACGCAGTCATTTGCGTTGCAAAATTTTAAAAATAAACAAAATTAAGGACGCTAAATATAAGCGTAGTTAAGTTAGAGACGATTAAACTATTGCGTCTTTAAATTAGGGATACTTTCGTAAATGCGTCGTTAAATGCATTCACATTTTTATCCCTACTTTCATCTTTAGCATCACTGTATTGTTCTCCGGCGAAAGTTCGCCGCCTCAACCGCGGTTTTTCCTCCTTCCCTAACATCTAATTCTCACCCTTAACTTCTAATTCTCACCCTTAACTTCTAATTCAATAGCTTAGTCATTAACTCAACCCTCCCCCAATTCTACTCTCATTTTTCCTTCATTCATCTTCCTCCAAACCGATCAATTCCTCCTGAAATTCGGCGAATCCACAACTGGAATCCACAATCTCTCGCTTGAAATCTCTCTCCGATTCTACAGCGGAGTGTCTTCCCCACTTTCATCACATTCGGCCGAACGCCAGCGAAATTGCAGTGTCTTCCTCCACCGCCTGCATCTTAGGTTTATTCCTTTTTTCTTCCTAATCGGACGAGGTATAAACTTTTCCTTGATGATTTTGATTTCCTTTATTAATTTATTTGGTGGTATATATAAGTGATTGATTTTCCTTTTTTCCTTCTCATTTTTTCGTTGCCTAGAGAAATTGGAGAGTAGATCGATGATGAGTTCGTTCTCCAAATCAAAAGGTTCAGGAATTTAAATATAAGCTTCAGAAGGTGAGTCCAAATTTTTATGATTATTTTCTCAAAAATTGAAGAAACTTTGAGCTTAATTCTCATATAATTCTTCTTATGAGTCAGCTTTTTTTCCTTGTGAGTGAGTATGATAAAAGAAAAATTGAGTAGAACAATTTTAAGTTTATGAGTATGAGTATGAGTTTGATCATTGGTCAAGCTGGAATGTATTAAATCGTATAGAATTTAGGTATTTTGTGTATCTATACTCTGTTCATACATGTCCTCATCTTCGGCTTGTGAATGTAGCAATTCTTAAAACTGTTTTGTGAAATAAAAAATGACTTTACAAATATGTCATCCTTCTTTGCTGGGTATATTGGTTTTGTAATTTGATTATTTATCACATTTGCATATAGTTTCTGCAATGTGATAGTTTTATAATTGATTAATTGATTTTATAATATTGAGCATAATGAATAATTGAATTTATAATATTGAGCATAATTAAATTGCAGTTTTAAGGCTGCTTTCACCAATAGTTACTAAACGTACGAAGAATGTTATGATGAGACCATTATTTAAAACATTTATCTTGTTTTAGGTGGATTTTTGATATGGTATTGTTTAAACAAAACACTTATGAGATAAAACAGATTGAATGGACTTATGTCTTGTTATATCCATCACCAGAGCTTTTGTGACACAAGAGCATACTGTTATGCAAGAGCATTACTCTCGCTTTCACTAACGCCTATCTGTTATGCCGGTTGACCTCTTGCCAGAAAACAAATGTTTTGGTTCGAGAGTAAGTATGACTTTTTCGCTTCTCCTCTATGAGCTTCTTTGTTCTTGTTTTATTTGCACTTTAGCAATCTTAATAGCCTTCTTTTTATTAGGAGAATCTTTGAAGCCCTCTCCAGTGATAACTTCTTTGGTGGTCTTGACATCGACCTTGATGGATCAAGTCCAAGAGATGATAGTTGTCTCCCTTTCTATCAGATGTAAACTTTTTATCATTATCGAATTTTCTTTGTATAGTTGGTCAGCTCTCAGCCGTGCTCTTCTTAATTCTATGTTGTTGGTCGGCTCCAGCCGGTGGATATTTAGTCTTCTACATTTTCTTTACTGACAATGTTTTTTTTCTTTCTCACCATTACCAAGGAGCAGCACAAGGAATTTTGGGATCAGATCGCTGATCAGAGTTTCGACCGTCCACTTAAAACTTACTTTGACATGTAATTACTCTTATAACTATGGATTTATCTTTAATTCTCATTTCCAATCACATATACACATATTAAATGAATTCTTGAATGCAAGGTTGATATGTAGATGGAAGAATTACAGAAGATGAAGTCAGTGAGGTACTCTTTTTTGGTTAATGTTATAGTGTTGATAAAGATGCAAATAGAACAATCACATATATTGTTATAGTGTTTTAACAGGCTCGGTCATGTTTTTTATTCTTGGTTAATTCATTGACCTCATTGGTTGTTGTATTGGATATGAGCCCTGCATTACTTCTAGGAAATGATTGAGAAACAATAGAGTGATTTCTACTCCAGGAGAAGAAAAGTCAAGATTCAGCTCCAATGAGGTATATTGCTGCTGGTTAACTGAATTCAGTGCACTGTAAGTGAACTCTATTAAGCAGTCAGTATATCAACTGTGATCTAGACTAAATAAACTTAAAATCACTTGAAAACTATTCTCGTATCAACCTTTTATCTGCTCATTCAAGCTAGTAGGTCTTAAGATTTAACAACTTGTAGACCCTCACTTTGGATAAGATAAATGCTGCAACTGGTGACATGGTAGACTATGCCGAAGTAAATGGACAAACTATAAAAAAAATTATTGTCTTTAGCTGTTTTTTTGATGATATAATACTCCTAGTAATTACTTTGCTTACTGTTATGTATTATTTGAACATCGATATTTCAATAGTATTGTCTAAGTGTTGGTATTTATAAACCTCAAGATCCTGCCTTTTCTTTGTAGTTCTTATGTTTTACTCATCATAGTCTTATGTTTCAGGTGAATTCTTATCATCATACATGGGTTAAATGAACACAGGTACAACAGTACTTGGCCTCATCCTTTTTTTTTTTTTGCATGTGCCTTAGGCAAAAGAGAACTATTGATGCTAGCTATGATTATTAGATACCAACCATAATAGAAGTAATATTCTCCTTGTAGTGGATGCTACAAACAACTAGTCTCCTGCTTTGGTGTATATGCAGTGGACTCGATAGCTAAGTGCTAGAGTATTTTCTACCACCTCCTAGATCTAGAATTATATATGCATGTGGTGTTGGTGAATAACAAATGTATGTCTGAACTTAGATTTTTTTGTTTTCTCTTGAATTCCTTGCTGGTAATAATTTGTCTACTTGAATATGATATCTGACTCTGTTTATTTGTCAACTATTGCTTCAACGAAGGTTTTAGCCAACTAATAGAAGTTACACAAGTCGTGCTATATGAGCTAGGTAGTTTCTCCTATTTGAGTAATAGTAACAGTACTAAATTGAAAATTGTGGAGTATTGTGGCTTCATAAAGATAGAGCTTCAACAAATCAATCATATAGTATGTCTTACATTCAAGTTAAGTGATAAATAAATCTATAAATAATGATTGTTGTCATGTAACTTAGTAGGAGTTGTTTTGATGTTTGTATATTTAATTTTCAGATCATTAAGCTTTAGCAAATCAATCATATTTGTCTTACATTCAATCTATGTGATAAATTGATGTTTAGATAAAGGTTGTTGTAGTTAACAAAGTAGGAGTTGTTTTGATATTTGGATATCTGATTTTTCAGATCAGATCTATGCACAAGCTTTGCTTAATGATAATTGGAAGCATTGAAGAGAGAATGTAGAGAGTTATCAATCAAAGAAGCAGCTTAGTGTCCTTCAAATCTCAAATCTCGATTACTGTTTATGAAGCTGTAATTTACTTATTGTGGAGGTGGAGTGTTTCACTTAATCAAATATTGTCTCAATAAATGTTTTCTTAATCTTTGATCAATAAATTTACAAATTTGAAAATAAAATTTGAGGTTTCTTTTTTTTTAAAACTGGATTGATATTAGTGACGGATTTTTTCCGTCAGGAACAATGAGTTAAGTAACAAGCTTTTTACAACGACGCTAATCCGTCAGGAATAATTTACTGACGGATATATGGAAATAATTCCTGACGGATATATGGAATTTACTGACGGATATTTCCGTCACTAATGGCCGCTTTTTTTTTTTTGTGTGCACTATTTAAAAGCGTCACAAATCCATTGGAGATGCTTTTAAAAGCGTCCCAAAAATTAATTCACCGATGCTAGTTAAAAGCGTCCTTAATTAGATTTGGCACGCTTACAATAAGGACACTTTTTAAAGCGTCGGTGATTTATTTAGAAACACAAAAAAATGTCCTTAATTAACCAAAAAAGCGTCCTTAGACTTCTTTTTTGTTGTAGTGAGAGTAGATGATATAACTTCTTTATAATTAAATTTTAATATATAGTAGTAGTAAATATTAATTAGGATACAATGTATTATGATCCTAATATTTAATATTAAAAAAATAATAATGGCCCATATCGAATACATAAAATCAGGAGACCGTAGTTCACTCTAAATAACATTATCTATATTTTCATAAGATCCTTATATAATACTTGTAATTCAATAATTTTATAGCTACGCTTATTGCTCCATCATTAGATAAAATTGTGGCTGTTTAGATATAGTCGGAGATAATTTAGAGAGCGAGTGCAAGACAACAAGACGTCTTTGATTACTATAAACTGTACATCTAACTCGATAACAATATTGTAGCATCGCGTACAAATTATATTTGAAGTAAAATATTATTCAACATAAAAATTAATGTAGTAACCAAGTTGAATTGTTTTAAATGCAATTACCACGATTTCCCCGCCAAAAATATTGTTACTTTATTTTCTACATCACAATTTGGTAGCAAGATAAATTCAGAATTTAGATGTTACCCAATTCTTAAAATAAGTATACGTGATAAATTTATTTGACCGATTTGAGTAATCGAATGCAAGAACACTGACAATGTTTTGAAATTCAAATCAAGTCAACACAACACCTCTATGCATTTTAGTAATTGAAATTCAAATTAAAAAAATCATTCAAAGAATACAGCATAGATTTTATTGGATCATGAAAATACTATACAGCATTTTGTATAATTCACAAAAGAAAAGGAGTAACAACAATTAATCATGTTTTTCAAAAATAAAAATCACCACCTTTTCCTCACTATATATCCCATGCTATAATCATTCCATATTTTCAAGAATCACTACCTTTTCTTCTACTAACCCAAGCATTGTAGGGCAACAATATCCTTTTTTTTTTTTTTTTTTTTAAATTTTTAAGAGTGAAAAAATGTCGGAAAAGAAGACAAGAGGTCGTCAAAAGATCCCGATCAGACTGATCGAGAACAAAGACGACCTCTTGGTTTCCTTCTCGAAACGGCGCGTGGGCGTGTACAAGAAGGCGAGCGAGCTGAGCACGCTGTGCGGCGTGGACGTGGGCGCCATCATCTTCTCTCCGTCGGGCATCCCTCACTCGTTCTTCACCCCGGACTTGGACTCCGTCGTCCACGGGCGCCGCGAGGGAAACGGCCCGCAGACGAGGATCCACGAGATCAACAGGCGGCTGGATGGGGTGGTGGAGCAGCTGGAGCGGGAGGAGAGGAGGGAGAAGCATCTCGGCGGCGGCGGCGAGATGGGGTGGTGGGAGTTTCCGATGGAGAGCTTGGATGCGGAGCAGGTGAAGGAGCAGATCGAGTGGTTCCGGACGTTCAGGGCGCAGGTTAAAGGGCGGATTGAAGAGCTCAAGAATGGCGGCGCAAGCTCTGCGGCGGCGGGAGATGGTGGTGGTGGTGTTATAGGTGGAGAGAGTTTCTTTGCTGCGCCGGTGTCTGATGATGCGTATGGTTTTGCTCCGGCGTTTGATGGGGGGAGGTACGGTTTGGATTTGTTTGGTGGTGGGATGGGGAATGAGTATTTTCCGGGGTCGTCGGATGTCGGCGGTGATGGTCATGGTCATGGATATGGTTATCTTCCTGGAGGATATGGAGAGGCTGGACCTTCCAAATAGTTGTTTCTAACTATATTACTACTACCTATGTTACTTTTTCTTGTTGCTTTTTATTTTATTCATCTTCAACATATGTAACCTTGCATACCATGTACCAATGAGATTTAGGATGATACTATATCATGTAACTCTTCATGACTATTATTTACATAAAAATTAAAATTTTAATGTATTACTAGCATATACCACTATTTCGGAATATCAATCAAAAAAGATTTAAATTATTGGTGGGAGTGGAACACTAATCCAATCCATTTTCTCATGTCCAAGTGAAAAAGAATGAGGTTAATTTGCATTTCATGTAAATTACTCAACCCACTTCCATTTTTTACAAGGGAAAAAATCTTCACATATATGAGTTGGAAAGATTAGCAAAATATTGAGATTTGTAATTTGTAATTTGTAATTTATCCTTCTGTGTAATGTAATTATATTACTTAGATAAATTAAACATGTCGCTGATAAGGAAATTGTACAAATATTATTCCCGCCCACGAACCTCAGCCCACAGCCCAAAAGACCATATGTCTACAACAAAAGAGTGTTGGCCCATTTACACCTGAACCAACCTGATTTAGCTCATTAATTTTTTGACACATACTTGTTACTGTGTATACTAGTAATTTCGTGCTTTAATTTCTTTTTTCGTGCTTTTTTTTTACTATGTATACTAGTAATAGGAAAAACTCAATGCATTATGGATATATATGAAGCATAAAGTACAGAACCGAAGATGAAATATGATACATTCAATAAATCAACTGACTAAATTAAATATCTTAACTACCATTTTGTAGTAGATTTAGGTCATTGCAATGATGTAGTATTATCAATTATCATGGTGATTTTTGATTCATTAATTAAACTAACAAAAGTTAAAATTTAAGGGTTAAAATAAGGCTGTGTTAATTTATTTTTAAAAAATAATTTTAAGTGTCGCCTAGTTCATAGTGTGAGAGAGAGTGTCATTACAAAAATCTAAATCAAATAACTCTGGTATATATAAATTAGATAATACCCAAAATCATTATGACTAATATACGAATGTATGACCTAACTATGGTATAAAATTATGTGGGATACATCATATATACTCCCTCGCTTCCTAAAAAGTATAAACAATCTCATTTTATCATTTAACTAGTATCTCTCCCGTGCTATGCACGGCATAATGTAATTTTTTGAAATATACATATTATACGTATATAATAATAATGCATAGTAAAAGATTATTTATTCAAATTTATACATAGTGTTGATTGAAATTTGTTGAATATCTAATAAAAAAACTGCAAATCTAGAAAATGTAATGAAGTAATAACCGTGCAAACAGTAAAAGGAACCAAAAATATCAAGTTTGGTGAGCAAGGTTTGTAATGATTATAAGTGAGTATCAATCTTTCTCCCTCTGTTAAGAACAAAATATCAAATTTTAGTTTTGTTGCTATTCAAAAATACAAAAAAATGTACTCATATTACAACAAAATTTACGATGAGTCAGACGAATACCAACTCACGAAGCCTGTCAATTTGTTGTTTGAAAGTAACGAAAAATAAATAAAAATAAAGGTGTATCAATAATAAGTTACTAAATGTCATATTTATAGTCTAGAAAATAACTAAACTCTTCAAAAACCTTCAACGTTCTCAATAAAAAAAATACTTAATTAGCCAATTAGTTCAGTACCCAATTAACTAAAAGAATAAATCTAATCAGTTAAAGACTTCGACTAATCATAATAATAATTCGAATATCGAAAAAGCCTAAACCATCTTTCTTCCTTCTTCCATCATCCTTGTAAACTCCATAAAAAGATACAAATTCAAATCTTAAATTTGTAAACCCTCTACTACCATGCAAAAAATATGGATACTCGTCAACCAACTAACCGAGCAACTAAAGACAGCTCGAATATTACTGCCCTAATGGTGAAATCACATAAAATAACACAAAAAAACCCTTAGATCTGGGGCTCCATCGCTGCCACATATATGAAATAGTCGATTGCCACCTACATCGATGTGTCCTCCGCACCAATAAGGTCCGTGAGGCTCATGTTGATATTCTTCCTGTAATTTCCTCGGACACCAACAATGTCCAAAAAATGCAAATATGAATAACAATGAAAGAACATGTATTTATAGAAAACTAAAAGTTAACATTTCATGTTCCACAATTCATAAACAAAAGACCTTTTAGTTTCCACCATCTTCAACATAATTATAATATTTACATATGAAACGTTTACTAAAATTTAATATTTGCAGGTGAAATGCTTAGAGAAGAAATGCTAATTAAAGGCCACGTGCGGTGGTTTTTGGAATGTGGAAAGCAAAACGCTTAGAATATACGCCACCAATTAAAATAATGGACTATTAATAAAAAGCTAATTTAATTAATAAATAACTTTTTTATTAACCTGACATTGAAAATAAAGTTTAATGTCATTTGTTACAAATTATATCAATAATAAATGTCTATTCTTTTTACATCTCAAATCATAAACTATTTATAAAAATTAATTTTAAATAATAAATATATATATTATTCGAATGGCATTCATGTGAATATCACCGAGCTTCATTTCATTACAATATAGTGATCCTATACACTAAAAACTCAAACCTTGAAACCTAAATCCTAAACCCTTGACTTTAAAATATACTCATCATGACCAACAAATGAGCGAAATATCAATAAAATTCTTCGTCCGCCCTGGTTCAATTTTACTTTGTTGATCACTTATTTTATTTTGAGAGGTTTTAGATCTGTATTCGATATCTTACACTGCGTTGGCCTACTTGATAACCCTTACTGATAGTAGAGATTTTTTTACCTTAATCTTGGCTGTAAATTTGTTTATATACTCATATCAAGAAAGAGTGGCTTTAATTAAAAAAACATGATGACATTCTTTTTCTTTCCTAAACTCCAATTTTATATAACTCATAAAAATCTGTTTAATGTCATTTGTTACAAATTATATCAATAATAAATGTCTATTCGTTTTACATTTCAAATCATAAACTATTTATAAAAATTAATTTTAAATAATAAACAAATATATTATTCGAATGGCATTCATGTAAATATTATACCGAACTTCATTTCATTACAATACAGTGATCCTATACACTAAAAACCCAAACCTTGAAACCTAAATCCTAAACCCTTGACTTTAAAATATACTCATCATGACCAACAAATGAGCCAAATATTAATAAAATTCTCCATCCGTCCTGGTTTAATTTTACTTTGTTGATCACTTATTTTATTTTGGGAGGTTTTAGATCTGTATTTGATATCTTACACTGCGTTGGCCTACTTGATAACCCTTACTGATAGTAGAGATTTTTTTTTACCTTAATCTTGGCCGTAAATTTGTTTATATAACTCATAAAAATCTATATGAATATCATTGTAAATATTGAAATTTATAAAATAATTTAGGTTCATGTATTTGATTGGATTAAAAAAAATAATTATTGTTATTATTATTATTATGCATTAAATTAACGTTACCACATATTCAAACATTGGAATTCAGTACATAATATAATAAAACATAAAACGCACTAACTGCGCTACAACCCATTTGTAGCATCTGTTTTTTCTTTAAAATATGCAAAATCTATAAATGTTTTTTCTTTAAAATATGCAAAATCTATAAATGACTATTATCAATAACATGATAATTATTTAAATTAATTTTTAACTGAAAATTTAATATCACTATTTGATTTAAAAGTAATGAATTCTAATGTCATTGATAATTAATTAACGAAACGGTGAGGAAACACAATTCATCTCTGATAAGAGAAAGAGACGGTGTCGTCCTTCAGCTCAGCAGTCTCAACGGCGCTACACCTCTCTTCGCCACCGAGCTCGTTCCCCCGTTTTTCTAGTGCTGTGGCGAGAAAGCGCCATGGATTATCCTCCAAGCCTACAGCCGTTGCTTCCATTAGGATCTGCAACGATCATGCCGCAGTCAAAGAGCTTCTTCGCGGAGAGGGACGCTTTATCCCTATTATCTTGACCAACTTCAAACGTGAAATTGAGATCATCATCTCCTGCATTCACCACGGCTTTCCGTGTGCTCGACTTTTCCACGCATTGAAATGACACCACCGCATGGGTCGTCGATGAATATTGGAATTTTGACGAATGAAGCTGTTTTGGGAAGATATTTATAGAGATTTTGCTTGAACGTTTGGATTTTTGTCATTAATATACAAATCATGCATTGTTTGTAAACGTTTGGGATGAGGAATATTAAGAGTTGTATATAAAGTGGTTTGGGATGAGTATTGTTCACAACAATGATGAGAATTTATGTTTTTCAATTAATATGAAATCATGGATAGAATGTATCGTCACAACAAATTGTAATTTTTCAGCTAAAATGGCATTTGCGTAAATATCCCCAAAACATGTATAGATTTGTTGGCTAAAATTAATCCATTTTTGTTTAAATTTTTACACGCTTTAGACTACTAATTATTTGGATTTTATTTTTCCATTAACACTATTTCAATTATTTTTTTATTATTCTCAGGTTTAGCAGTTTCGCATGAAAACATATTGTTAGGGAACAAAGAATGTATTTCATAAACTAATTTTCTTTTTAATTAAAACCGAGTCGAATTAATTGAAAAATTAAATCAAACTGAATACAGAAATTATAAAAATATTCAAAAATATGAAACAGAAAACTTATTTAATTATTATATTTATTGTTACAGCTTTTTTATAATGTCCCAATTAGAAATCTAAAAATCATCCACTCCAAATCTTCAATATGTTTGAAATTTTGAATAAATAATTAAATATGGTTCAGTGGGTGGGTTTTTATCTTCTCTTCTAGCTATATAGCAAGTTGTTTTCAAAAAGAAAAGTAACAGTAAATACTATGAGGAAATGATTAGGACTAGAGCTTCAACAACAGAACCCTCAAAGGATGAATTGCGTGATTGAATTTAATGCCCCAAACTATCATTAATTCCATCTCCTCTCCTTCCCCGTGATTTCATTACTAGCTTACTTCAATATATTTGCCCCACACTCACCAACCCTAAGCATATATCATTAAACTCCCTTACCTATATATACTATACCCTTCAAACATCCCTTTTATCTAACACAATAATTAAAATGAAATTCTCAACACCTCAAGCAACAATACTATTCCATGTATTGTTACTAGTGAACGTTCACTTAGGCATGCCCTTCACCGTTATCATGCCGGATTCGGGTGCCCTCGTAGACGGGCCACAAACCGGGCTACCCGGGTCCAACACCGGCGCTCAAACGGATCCCGAAGAGCAAGAAGCGGTCTACGACATAATGAGAGCAACCGGCAACGACTGGGCCACGGAGATCCCGAACGTGTGCCGCGGTCGGTGGCACGGGATCGAGTGCGTGCCCGACAAAGACAACGTGTTCCACGTCGTGTCTCTTTCTTTCGGGTCACTATCGGACGATACCGCATTCCCGACGTGCGACCCGACCCGCTCCACCATCTCACCATCCATCACTAAACTCCCTCACCTAAGAACCCTTTTCTTCTACCGATGTTTCACCAACAACCCTCAACCCATACCATCTTTTCTAGGCCAATTGGGCTCCTCTTTGCAAACTTTAGTACTAAGGGAAAACAACCACATTGGCCCAATTCCACCTGAATTAGGCAACTTGACCTATTTGACCGTTTTAGATCTTCACAAAAACAATTTAAATGGTTCAATCCCACATTCATTAGGTCATATCCATGATTTAAGGTCATTAGACTTGAGTTGCAATAAATTATCTGGCTCATTTCCTAACATCACATTCCCATCATTAAGCATCCTAGACCTCAACCAAAATCATTTCAAAGGCTCCCTCCCAAACTCCCTCCTAAGTAGTAATTCCCTCCTAAAAATAGATTTAAGTCGAAATCGAATCTCCGGTCCCATCCCAAACCTAGAAAACCTCGAAAACCTAGTTCTCCTCGACTTGAGTTACAATACCCTAACCGGACCTCTCCCTAACACACTTCAAAACCAAAGATCTCTTCAAGCTCTCATCCTCAATGGCAACCCCTCCATATCCACCACAATTCCAAAGGACATGTTTTCAGGTTTGAACAACTTGATCATCTTAGGATTATCAAACACAGACTTGAAAGGTCCAATCCCGGAATCACTAGGAGAGTTAGCTATGCTAAGAGTGCTCCATCTTGATGGGAACCAACTCAATGGAACCATACCATCAACATTTGCCAAATTGAATAGTCTTAGTGAGCTAAGGCTAGACAATAACAAATTGGTAGGGCCAATTCCTTTCAAGAGAGAGAGGGTTTGGAGAATGGGGAGAAAATTGAGGATTCACAATAATTTGGGGCTTTGCTATGATGAGAAAAGTGGGCTTGGAGATGATTTGGACAGTTTGGCTAGTGCAGGAATTGGACTTTGTGACGTGCCTAAAAATGTACCAGCGTCATCAGTTCAACATATCTCTACACTTGATTATGGGAACATGTTCAATTCCACCACGAATTCAAGTGCTTCACCACACAAAAATAATGCTTTTGTTGGAGTGATGATCATATTTTTCATTTTTGTTTCTTGTTTATTGTGAGGAAATATATAGATAGATGTCTCTTTTGTATTGTTGTTAGTTCACTATTGTGTAAAGTGAGTTGTGTATATTGTAAGAATAGTATCATAAGTTAGTTGCCAATATAAAAAATCTTTTTGCATGAGTGTATTTTTTTTTTTGGTATTGATCCTTGACTCGTCTCCTTAAGAAAACGCTTGATTACAAATTTTCAACTGTGTTTGTTAAATATCCAAATCACCATTGGCGTTTCTTTCCGTTTTAACATATTCAACTCCGTAGCTTTGACTCAATCAGAATCAACCAAATATTTTTAAAGAAAAATTGAAGAATGGGAAATGTACAACTAATGAGGACCTCTTTCATAAACAACTCTTGGCAATTTTGGAATTGGTAGCTTTAACTGCAGTGGAACTTTTTTGCTCAAAGTTTGAATTTTGAGAGGTGGGGTGTGTTGAAATTACTGATTTTGGCTCAATGTTGTGTTGTGTCAAGGCATCAAATCGGTATGTGATTTCTTTTTGTTCTGTTTCTTGATTGCTCATTTATGTTGAGTTTTGTACTCTGTTTTCACTATTACTTCCTTTATAGGGCTGTTCTAAGATGTGGATTTGTTATTTCTCTGTTGAGGTTTTCAGCTACTGTTTGATTTTATCAGCTATTCAACTATTATGTGTTTTGAAGTTAAGTTGAAACTGGAATTTGAACAGAAAAAGGTAAGGGAAAAAGGACCCCAAAAAATGGAGGATTTTTTCTCTGAAGGAATTGCAATTGGCTACGAATAATTTTAACCATGATAACAAGCTTGGAGAAGAAGAATTTGGAAGTGTGTATTGGGGTCAGCTCTGGGATGGCTCTCAAGTAAGATCATTGTGTGTTTTCTCATTCAATTTCATTCATGCTGCTGTGCTTTACTTACCTCTGCTTCTAGATTATTCCACTGCTGCGGTAACTGAGACGTCGAGCAACCATCGATGTGAGTCGTGTTTGTTTGCCATAAGGAAGCATTGGTTGTAGTCATGTTGGTGAAGCAAAATCCAACATATAGCCCATGTTAGTGTAGTAAAGTTGAGTTTAAATGCGGAAATACAAATACTGAAACAGAGGAAAGAGAATAACTTAGAGACTACATTTTGTTGACTAGATTAATTCATTTCATAGTTACATCCATTCCTTTCTTATAGAGTGATAAATTAGGTTGATTAATCATTAATTCATATTATCTTTCCTTTGATTTTGCTAAACATTAGTAGTTCATAATGAATTGTGGCTGTAGTTCTTGAAGATAGTACTAATCTGATGCAAGCTCTCACATTTTTCTTGCATTTGCAGATAGCGGTAAAAAGGTTCAAGTCATGGAACAGCAAACAGGATATGGAATTCTCAGTCGAAGTCGAGATAGTGGCTCGTGTGTGCCACAAGAATCTGCTCAGTATGCACGGGTACTGTGTGGAAGGGCAGGAGCATCTGATCGTCTATGATTACATGCCCATTCTGAGACTGTTTTCTCATCTCCACGGACACCAATCTGCAGAATGCCAGCTCAACTGGGCCAGGCGAATGAACATCGCTCTTGGCACCGCTGAGGGCCTCGCGTAAGACTCTCTCACACAATTCTACTTTTCTGCCTTCTTCTTCCTCTCCCAGAGTCGAACTAATACTTGCTCTATCACAGTTATCTGCACCACACTGCAATCCAGCACATTATCCACAGAGATATCAAAGCTAGCAACGTGCTGCTAGACCGTGACTTCAGAGCTGTGGTTGCAGATTTCAGGTTTGCAAAGTTCATCCCCGATGGGGGACATATGTGAACACCAAAGTGAAAGGCACAGTGGGTCTGGGGAAGGCATCGGAGAAGTGCGACATCTATAGCTTCGGCATTCTACTGCTCGAGCTCGCTAGTGGGAAGAAGCCAGTAGAGAAGTTCAACTCAACGATGAAATGTGACATTACAGAATGGGCATTGCTACTGGCTCAAGAGAGGAAGCTGAGTCAACTGGCGGACCCAAAGCTGAACGAGTTGTCTTGGTTGGACTTATGTGTGCAGATATTCGACCAGAGAAGAGGCCGACGATGCTTGAAGTGATCAAGCTACTGGAAGGAGACAAGGAGAAACTCGCCTAGCCGGAGAAGGGAGAGAGGTTTAAATATTAGAGTTCCGATCGAAAAAAAAAAACACACAAAGACGGCACCTGCTTATTGCGAATATTAACAGAAACTGAAACCAACTGCCAAACTTCAAAAACTATGTTATAGCTCTCAATTACGATTTGGTTTGTAAACAGAAATAACAAAAGGACTCGTTACAAGAAAATTGGAATTCAGTTTCCATGTAACATCTTGTCAACAAAGTCGTACGTTAGTTTCTAAACAGACATTTTCTCAGTAGATTATCTGAAGATGCACAGCTCGTAGAATTCATATTACAATATTAGGTAAGAAGATGCAATTTCTGATAGAACTTCCACAGCTACCAGAACAATCAAGTGAAGGTGTCCTCCCTGTCACCTTCGGCAATGTCACCTTCCTCCAAGTTGGAGAACTCGAGGAAATGTGTTGGCCGATGATCCTCGTGATAGAACTCCCTGGGTGTGCCGAGTTTAACTCCATATTTCATGCTCACTGTGTGCTTCACCCCCATAAAATTGTAGTTCCATGGTCCATTATCGGGGATCTGTAGAAAGGTCAAATTCGGATACATAAGGATAGGGACTACGAGGGAGGATACTAAATCACCTGTAATAATTTAAGAATCAAAATGAATAGTAATATTACCATATAGAATCCCAGGAAACGATCACTCAAGAGCATCTGAACCTTCTCGTAGTACGTAGGGAGGTAACCATGGGGGTTGCTTGCAGCATCTGTGTTGCTCTTACCCCATTCATATCCAGTTGGGGTCAACTTGTATGCTGTTAGAGAGCATGAACCAGGGGTGAAACTACATGTCAATATTATACATTTCTCTCCATCCCATTGTTTGTTGTTTGACAAGATCCGAGCATGAGCAGCAAGATCCTACATTGAGAGGTTGTAAATATTAGAACAAAGACGATGGAAGTATAACAGTACTATCAGAAACCAATGCAAAGATGAAGCAAGTAAAACCTGTGGTGACAGTTGAGGCTGCTCGTTTGGCTGAGTGTGCATCCATCCTAGAGGCTCCAAGTCATTCAAGAAATCATGTTCAGGTAGAGCTGATGGTAGATGAACTTGCTGGTGGGTACCCCACTGTGGCGCCATGGCAATGCACCGGATTTCCTTGACTTGGGGATTGTCTGGAGGACTAACACCATAAAGGTAACCTGCAACCTGGGTGCGCAGATCTGCAATGCAAATGAACTTCTTCAAGATATTCTTGGGCATAATGTATGTATATCCAGTTTCCTGCATAAAGTTAACCAAAAATGTTGTTAGAGTAATAGCTTTATATGAGCAGACGGATTTCATTCAGCAGAAGGTACCAGTACCTTAATGTCCTCTGAGTTTACATATATATGATTGACACGAAGATGGAGATTGGTAGCAGAAATAGCTCTGACACGCCAGTCAGTTTTAGACCCAAATGCTGCTTGTTCATAAGGACTGGTAGTAGTCACGATTAATTCATCACCATGCACATTTGTGGTTCTTGTGGTGACTGCTGTGAGCTGACTAGAATCCTTTGCCTGAAGGACCACAAAAGTCGCACAATAAGTCGCACAATAAGCAACCAGGTAAACATATAAAGAATGAGATGCCACAATCAGTTGCAACAAAGAGTAGAACAATCACCTGTTTCTCGATCTCAGCAATTTGTTGACGTTGTTGTGAAGGTGGAGTGATCTCAGCTCCAAGAATAATATCACGAATCTCGGAATTGGTCAATGCAGAAGTGTTCACATTATTCTTTGTCGCATAGTCAGAAAGTATCAGATCTCTGAGAGCTATTTCAACCTACACATTTCAACAAAAGAAAATAGATTAGACAGTAATACCAATCAAATGCATGTTCAGAAAAGATTTCAAGTGCAGCATTCCCTCAACCAACAAAAACTAGAAAATTCAATTCTGAAAAACAAATTTCAACAATCTCACCTTCACCCACTGTTCATTTGTTAAACTCGGCCATATATGATGAGGCTCCGTGACAATTGTCTTATCAGGCTTGAGCAACATTTTTGCCTTCTCATTGTTTACATGAAGAGCTCGTAGAATCAATATCAGCCTCGAGAAAGCTGTGTAGGAGGAGACCGTCTTCAACCAATCATCATATATGTTGAACAATACCATCTGAGGTTCGGTGGCCTTCAGTATCAGATCACCAAATTTCTCGATCTTCAAGCATGCCTGGAATGGCAATTGTAGCTCACTTCCTTTAATCACAATATTTGGGAAATCGAGTAAATGCACTTCAAGGGGATCCAACATTCCTTTGCGGGTCACAATAACTTGTTTCGGCTGCTCTTCAACAGGTAATGATCGGACCAGGGCAGCAACTTCTTCGGCAGTTTTCCACTTGGCAAGCTGACCGAGACGCTTTTGTCCAGCCCACACACTTGTGTGAATAACCTGTGGCCCAGAAAAGCAGGAATAAATACATGCATAACCCTCGGAAATACAGAAAACAGCATAACAAGGGGATATGAAAAAACCTTCAAAAACAGCTGGCCAGTCCTTGGGTTGAAAATGAAAATCGCACCATTAATGGGTTTTGTTGTGAGATTTCCCTCAAATGTCTTGTGAATAGTGACACGATACACATTTGTGTCATCTACAAACCAGATTATCTGATTGCTGAAGATCTCCCCATAGTTCTGGGATGACAGATAGGGCTCTGTAGGTTCTGAAGAGTACAGCTGCAGTCCTTTTCTAATGCGTTCTCTAAGAACATATAAGGCAGGGTTCGACTGCAAGCAAAAGTTGATTGATTAATATTTGTTAGACAAAAAAAATCAAATTCAACTCCAGTTTATACAACAGCAATTAAAAAAAATACCTTCATGATCTTGTTCATAGCCTGTGCAATCAGTGGCTTCGAACCAGGGAACCAATTTCCAAAAGCAGAGTGCAGATTATAAGCTAGATCGAGTCCAATCATAACACCTGCAGACAGTTTCATCCATGTCATTCAATATGAAAGAAAAGATTAACTTTAACAGTTAAACATGTAAAACCAACTAAAAATTAACACACCAGTTGGTGATGGATAGATTGACATGTTGTCTGTTGTGTAATCCATAAACTTTGCTCTAGTGTACCGCTCAATATCGTGGGAATCATAATCACCCCAGCGAAGCTGCACATCAATCCAGTATTTATTGCTGGCCTTTTGATCAAAAACATCCTTAGACTCTTGCACAAGACTTGGTTTTGACATGGGCCATCTATGGGCAGCAAACAACAGGATATCAGCGCATGAGCTGTTCATTTTGTAACTCTTTCGAGGGTGAATTGTCTCTTTCTGAACAGTCTCAATTTCCAGTGCATCCAACTCCTGATCCAAAACTTGACAAAGATCCATCACTACACTCTCATGTATCTTCTGCCACAGATGCGCACGGAATATCTGGATCAGGGATATCTTAAGAGTTGGTATCTTCCCGTGCATAAAGATCCCAGTGAGATCCAGCTGGACTTGGAAACCAACATATACATTTGCTCTGTTAATAGTCGGCGACCACCACAGAGTAAATCTTCTGTTAGGAATTTGGTTTAGACCGGATCTTTGTGCATTAGTCAACTTCTTATACTTCATAGACTCCTCAAATCCGGAAGCCTTCTCCCAAAAAAGACCCTCCCATGTTGGGAAACTGAATAATCACACAATAAAAATGAGACAGATTAGCATCATATGAACTTAAAAAGAAAACTAATGCAGGCATCAACTATGTACCTAATAATATTAAACGTAGATAGGTCAAGATGGAAACTTTGGCTAGTTGCCAGTTAGGCTCATGAGGTATGACAATGGTAGCTCATGTTATTATTATAAAAAAATGAAGGTTAAGATTATTGTGGACAGATAGAGGGACTTACTAGGTTCCCTTAAACAATGTATGTTCAAGAATTCCTTCTACTCCTCCCAGAGCTTGGATAACATCTGTACGGTAGTTATTCAAATTCCATAATTTCCCGTCATGCCTTTGGTGCGTCCACCAAAATGGATTTTGCTTCAGGACCTGGTACTGCTTGAAATCTGTCCGAACTCGCCACCCTTTGTCATATGCAAGTGTGTGCCTGTCCTTCTGGAAAAGAGTATTGATACGGGGTATCCCACGATCCCATGAATCCTAAAAATTGAAAATAATATACAAGTTAGACAATCACTTGAAAAAAAGTTCAGGTATTAACTTAAAACCAAAGAGTTAACAGTTCATCATACTCAATACAAACAGGATTCAAGGTTATAAACCACCCTCCTCAGCATACCCCTAAAACCAACTGGGAACCAATGCAGACTGAAATTGGAAGAAAAGATGCACAACTCAAAGTAAACTAAATAAACTTACTTCCAGATCTTCCAGGGTTAATCGCCTATTCTGTGCCTGAGCTTCCTGCCTTTTCAATGCATACTCAGCCCAAACACGTTGGGAATCAATGAACTCGCTTTCCCAAGGCTGTCACAGAGGCAAAAAGAGAAATTAGAAAACTGTGATGTGGTAAGGAAAACAAAAACACATGAACTCAACATACCTGTATGTACCGATACAGATTGGGAATCAACTGGTCCTCATCATGACTCATTCCACTCCTAAAATGACTGACACCAGTATCTGTTTGTTTGCTATACCGGAGATCACTCTGAGGGATCAAGATGTGACCCATTGACAGCATTCCAAGTCCTCCAATTTCCTTTGGAGTGTAAAAGATGACAGGAGGGAACCTGACAGCATACAACGTTTCATAATTTCAGTAAGGAAAAAAACAGAACTAAAAGAGACTGCATATACAGGATTCAAAATGTAAATAACCTGCTAGGCATTTTGGAATTCAGCCCAATCTTAATACGCGTCTGTATCTTGTTTTCGCACTTAACAAGAAGATCCAACAACTCTTGCGTGTGTACAGTAGCTTCACGAAAATATGTCATGAGACCTGCACAAATAAGATAGAAGGTTTCAGCAACAAGAAGTAGCAGCTGGTAGTCTGCCACAATGGCATAGAAAGATATATCTAAATAATACCTATTAAGGCAGTATTCCACTTGTTGACAATCTTTGTGAATGTTGTTGAACCTGAAGACATGAGAATCTGCCTAACTCGGTTCTCGAACACCTTCATATGTTCATCATCAACCCTTAAGAAAGCAACTGCAGTTCTTTCTTTTGTTTGCTCATTTTGCAGATTCCAAACACCATCTCTTGTATTACTGAAAGCCTCTTGAGTCATTCTTATCTTGGGCAGTATACGAACTTCAAAACCACTCCTGCAATACCAAAAAGTAAATGGTCATTTTAAACATTCCTCAACTATTGAACGAGGGATGAATAGAGAGCACACATACATGCTGAACAGCAGGTTTGGATTGTCCTTGCTGTAGACAGAGACAAAGCTGTTCTCCCATTCAAGTGTGGTGATACTTCTTGGAAGTCGATTCTTCATGTCCCAGAAAACACTCCTACCAAGATTAACTGAAAGAATGTTGTAGAGACATATTAGCAGTCATATATAGGTCGAGAACGTCAACATTTTAATGATATTAGATATATGAATCATGGTAAAATAAAGAAGACCCATACCATCATGCTTCATGAGTCTCATTCTAGCATCTCTTGGCCAGCACTTCTTATTATTATACCCAACCATATTTTCATTGTTGGGATCAGGATGCTCAGTAAGATAACGCTGGATAAGATCCCGAGCCTCCTCGTGAGTGAACCGGAACAGTATATGTACCTTGTCAATGTACCTAGAGTACAGTCTGATCGGATGCCGAATTTCCACTCTAGCGTCGTGGAAAGTAATGAACTCATTAGGCATCTGGGGTGGACCAGCTATCTCACTGGCTCGTGTCAGACCAAGAAGCAGTAGATCCAGAACAAGTCCATAGTACTGCACAACAAACGAAGCAAACTGAAGACCACGGATGAGACCATAAGAATTCGTATGGCTCATGTCCTTGTATGATAAAACAACATTGTTCTTCGCAGTGACATAATCAGCAATATTATGGTCCAGAACCAAACGCAGAAGCCTGCGGATGTAAGATAAAAGTAAGCTTCTCAGACATACCAATTATATAGTTGTCAAAAGCAAAGATAAATCAAATTTACTACAATACCTGTTGAGCATGGTTAAATCGATCTTTTCAAAAAACTTCTCAAATTTAGTTTGAAGCATCACAACACACTGCCCGTCACTAGTGTCCCATACGCCTTGTAGGTTGTTTATGCCTTGACACCACTTGTAAACCAACAGAGGTGGTGGTTCTGAATCTGCAGGCTTAATCCAATTAGGGAAAAGATGACGTTTGTCACCCTCATACCACAGATACTGGTCCAGATATGCATCAGTGATCTTTTCAAGAGGTTCAATCTCATAAACAGGAATTAGATAGCTGTATAGATCCATGAACTCAATGCCAACCTGCAAGACATTTCATTTTCTAGCTTAGAATTTTCAAAGAAAAGAAACGCAAATTGAAGTTAAATATAAAATAGTTTCAACCATTTAAATAGAACTTTGACAGGCATGTGAGGCTAAAAGAACTGAACATTTAAGAACATTCTATGAACTCAATCAAATAGGAAGCTTAATCGAGAACTTACTTCTTTGAAGGCACGTTGAGTAAGCAAATGACGTTTGATACGCGACAAAGCCTCGTGAGGGTTGTCATATGCCTGCTCAATCAAGCCCAGTTCTTCTCTTTGTAGCTGGTTCAACCTTACAGCAACACTATACGACTCCTTCAATCGCTCCAGAGCAAGGATGAGGAGTTTAGTATCATGCTTGTAAGACAGAGGAGGGAAAGGAATCGGAGAGAATTTTCTAGATTCCAGCCAATGCACAGTTGTAGTGTATATTGCAACTGCTTCTTCAGGAGTGACATATGGACCATCTTTCAAGTAGTTGTGTTGTCGTTCCTGCAAAGTGTGTGGAAAGAGAATATTAAAAAAAGCTATGGAGATAAATCAGAACTTGAATATCCAACTCCAGGAGACTTCATGATGGTGTGGGTGATACAAAGTTACAAACCTGTTCAGCTTTTAACCAAAGACGAGTTAATCTACCAAGATTCTTTCGGCAAACAGTCTTGTCAACTGTGGCTCCCCTTCTAATACGTTCTCGATTATAATGAGCAACATTGGTCCACCAATCAGCTTTCGATTTGACATAACGCAATATCATGTTCTCGATTGGAACTGGCAAACCAGGTACCTTCCACGGAATATTTGCTTTCCAGCAACGCCAAGCCTCACTCAGATGCTGCAAAATAGTCCTAGCTTTATTTTGCTTAATACCCTCTGCAAGAAAAACAATGAGCATTTTTATTTCAAAAATAAATATCACATAATAGTTAAGGGAAGAGAGGTGAACATAAACATATATCAGAAGCTTTTACCTGGCATTGCATCGAGGACATCGTGCATGACAGCAGCACGAAGCTCTAGATCAAAGTGGCTCTCAACACGCTGTTTAGTCACAGTTTTCGCCACTCCCTTGGAATGCCTTCCTTCAAATTGCCTAGCAAGTAAATTTCCAAGCCACCTTTCCAGGAGAGGAACTATACCACGGAGGAAAAACAACCACACTCTCCACATAGGTGCCCAAAAGCCACAACCAGGACCTTTCCCAACCGGCCCAGTATTAAATCGGTAATAGATCAGATGCTTTAAGTCTTTACACATCCGAATCTGGCGCATGAGCCGATATTTGTAACGGTACATACCAGTCAATTGTCCAACATGTGAAAAAATGTATTGTAGGCCATCAGCCAACTGAAACGCATCAACATTTCCCAGCCGGAACTGGATATTTGCGTCAACTACAAGCTTAGTCAATCTTAGGATTTCACGGCAAAGATGGAAGGCATTACCAAAACGTGACTTTTTGCGTTCCTTAGTGGTTAGAGTCTTTACAGGCTTCAAGTTGAAGTTGTAGTCCAGATGAAGGTAGTTCAAGTTTTTCCTATGAATCAGTAGGTTCAGCATGTTGTACCCTTGCTTGCACACTTGCAGACCAGCTTCAGCCCAATCAAGTTCAGTAGTCTGGAAAAACTTTGTAGCTTGGAGGGACCTGAACAGGTGCTTCTTCTTCTGAGCCTTAGGTGGGCGGTGATGCAGCTCATTCAACACAAAACATTTCAACAATTTCTGATAGCTAACGCGAACTTTGACAGGGTAAGACGGGGGGCTGCAAATAGAAAAGGGAAAGAAAACGTCAGATACATAAGCACATTCTCCAGAGCTAACTCTGTGTGTGAAACTAAGAGAAGTTAAGAGCATATCTCACCAGTGTTCCTTGAACCACTCAGATACAAGAGGTATATCTTCGGCACGCCTCATCCGTCCAGATCGCATGTTAAAAGGGCGTGGGGCAAACAGAAGAGAAATACCAGCAGCAGTTGTGTCCGTATATATAGGAGTGCCACCTAATAACGGTTCTACACCCTCAGGCAAAGCAAAATCATCGTCTTCTTCTTCATCATATACCTTCTTATCTCTCCTATCTTTACTTGTACTTGTTATGGGATGGATTAGAGGATCATAGTAGAAAGCAGGTAAATCAGGATCCTCTGTTTTTATGAACATAATCATTGGAGTGTGATATATACTAAGCTTTACTTTCCTCGGCCTATTGTTGTAAAGATGGGGAAAAGCAATCCTGTATTCTGTCCTGAGAGGTGAGCGAATGATAAGCTTATTGATATCATTAAACTCATTCCAGTCCTCGTCGCCTTTCTCCATGTCCCGATACAAAGGCTCAAACTTAGGACCACCTGCAAAATTAATACCGGAATAATCAGAGAAAGGTGGTACAGATTACTTCTATAGTCACTTATCAATCTTAATCACAATAATCAAACCGAAAAGTAGAAACTACTATCTCAAAGAAGGAACATAACAAGTGCCATCATCTGCAAGAACTGGTCACCTGAATCACTTCTACAAACAAGCACAACAACATTTGTAAAGATATAATTAGAACAAGAGTCACTAGAGAAGAGAATTAGATATAGCATACAGACATACCAGGTATACACATGTTGAGAGCCTTGGCAGTGAAGAATGACTCCATGTCAAAAAGGTAGAAGTAATTTCGATCAATCAAATCAGATAGCAACTGGCCAGCAAGCCGGTGAAGTGTCGCCATGATTGGAAGCGAAAGATGCCATTTTCGGTAGCTAGGCCCATTTATAAGCTTTGTCTTCACAAGAGGCTTATGGTCATAGAACCAGGTATGCACAGCGGAATCTTCTTCCTCATCCAATTCCAACTGAATTGGTTCTAAGGGATCCACATCAAGGAGATTGTCAGCATAGTCTAATGGAGGCTCTTCATCATCAAAAGGTGGGAAACGCATCCTCTTGAAATGTCGACGATCTCTCTTCTCTCTTCGCATCATGATCCACATGGTACCCCACTGCAAGGAGTTTTAATATTCAGCAACGGTAGTGGCAAGAAAAGGCTATTTAGATGAGATAAAATGCACATATAACTACAAAACACACGAAATGTTCAAAACAAAGAAACATACCTGTGCCAAATAAATTGGTTCAACAACCCAAGGAATTTCATTTACAAAGGTAATAGCCCCAGTAATGTGGTACAGAACCTTCACTTCACGGACCTGAAGTCGCAAAAGGCAAATATGGTTAATACAAGCATAAAACACCAAAAGGAACCTCACCAAAAATCCAGTTGTCACGAGTTATCTAGCACAATTACCTGTTCCCAAGGCATAGGCATATTTTCGAGAAGTTTGTACACAGCATGTGGCACAAACTTGAGAGCACCCAAATAGACACGCTTATCATGGCGATATTTCTTTGACGACATGTCACCATGGTCCCTGCCACAAAATATCAAAACATGAGTCGATACATAAAAATGGTAATGCCTTCAAAAAAGACCTACCGTGAACAAAGAGACTTCACAGTCAAAATGAATTTTGCAATGCTACCTACATGTCAATGAAGCATATGCTATGTACTCATTCAGATGCTCTAAAAGACTTAAGAGTAACACAGATAAACAATTACACCATCATCACATAAACATACCCATAACCCATTGAATAGAACACTTCCACTGCAACATACTGTAGTAATTTATGAGCTCTAATATAGTTAAAATCAAAAGGAATTTCAGAGCTAGTGTCATACCATGTTATACCCACGTACTGACTTACGTGATTTGGATAATATTTTAGCAACTCCATAGGCGGACCTAAGTTCTATCAATAGAACCAAACTAATATGTTGAAGCTGATCATTACAGTATAAATTATCAACAGCCACCGGGGACACTATAAATCTGAAATAGCAAAACTTTATTTGTGGGAAACAAAATACCCGTAATAACCTAGCAATGGAGAAAAACAACACGATAAAATTTTACATAATTCTCTACATGAAAACAAGTTTTGAATCACAAAGCACAGCCCAAATAAGCACAAAATACTAAAATCAAAAAGAGTAACATACCTAATGATTTTCCTGACATGTTCAGGAGGCATATCCTCCTTCTGCGTCTCAACAAATCCGAATTTCCGTTTGTCGCTATACCGCTTCGTGTTCAGCTGCATCCACTTCCTCGCTCTCTCGTCCAACTGAGACTCGGTCGGCACGACAGTGTATGAAGGCAGCAACGACGGCATCGGGGGCGCAACTGGCTGAGCTCCGCTAGTCCCAGGCGGCGCAATAGGCTGAGCTCCGCTAGTGCCAGGGGGCGCCATCATTGGCGGCATAGCTCCCGCTCCGCTCGTCCCCGGCGGCGCCGGGTTGTTCATGTTGTTGTTCCACATATCCTGCCCGCTGTTGTACGTCTCTCTATCCTCTACTAAAAAACCCTAAAACCCTAGCAAAACACTCCGACCACACAGCAGTAGATTTGCTGGACGAAGTTGCGATGATTCATAGAGGCCTAGAAATTAGGGGTTGGAATTCGGATTCACAGTAAATCAACTCTCTCTCTCTCTCTCGAAGTGGATCGAAGAGAGCCAAAATTGGCTGCTGAGAGAAATACTATGGTTTATAACTATCTATGCAAGAGGAGGCGGTCTATTCGAACCGACTTTAACATTTGGGCTCTCTGTTATGGGCCTGGGATTTCGGGCGGTGAATGGGATGGGCTTCAGATTATTACCATCTTCATATTGTGATTTACTACTACCATTGCTTGGAGGTTAAGTAATTTTATTTTAATATTTGTTTATTTTTTAATTAGTAAAATTCGTAGATAGAAAAACAGTAGTACTTACTTATTTTTCCTTTTATTGAATTTGTATTTTCTTTAGATTTAATTTCCTTTTTAGTTATTTCTTTTCAATTTTTTTTATAAGATAGAATTTTCTTTTATCTAATTTAAAGCCCTCGTGGTTGTATTATAAAGACATGTCTTTTGAATATTAATTTTATGATGAGTTTTTTTCTACTCTTCAATATGGGTGAGCACTCGTATTTCGGTTCGTTTTATTGTCAAAATCTAACCAAACTCGAAAATTTGAATTTAGTTCAAAACTCAAACCGAACCGAACCCGAAAAACCGAAAATCGAACTTTAAAAACCGAACAAAACCAAAAATTTCAAAAAAACCGAAAACCGAAAAAATAGTTTATTTTATTTTATATATACTTATAGAATATAAATATATACAATATAAAATTAATAGAATATATGTAATACATATTATATAAAATATATTAAGAGAATATATTATATATATGATATAATATATTAAATTAATAGAATAAATACATGTAATATTATATTTAAAATATAACTCGGTTTTTCAGGTTTTCCGGGTTTTTTTTCGCCCGAACCGAACCGTACCGAACCGAAAAACCGGAAAAAACGAACCGAATTTCAAAATTTCGGTTTGGTTTAGTTCGAATATTCGGTTTTCGATTTTTTTCTCACCCCTACTCTTGAGTTTTCAATTCTTTGAGATTTTTTTATCCAACTTAACAAACTATTTTTCACAACCATTCATGATTTCAATCATTACACTTCACAATTTATCAACCGTTTATTCATACTCGTTGTGGCATCATTCCTCCACAATTAGAAGTCTTTACGCCCTGTTTCTTCGCAAAATCCTTGTCAAGCGTCAAATAATAAACGAGGATCATATTATTTCTTATACGAATATATTAATATAAAAAATAGTTGTTATTTTTAAAAGACAAGTGTGGTAATAAAACATACTACTCCATATTAATACTCCATCGTGTCCATGAAAAAAGTTACCACAATTGGTTTTCCAATATATCCACTCAAATTTTGTTAGTGTACTTTGCATATATAAAAGTAGGGTGTCCTTAACTCACGATCCTCATCCTCACACATTATTAAAATTTGTTTCGTCCATATTATGACAAAATTGTTTACTTTGATGTGGTTTTGAAGATACAAACGTTTTCAATTTTTTAAATGAAGTGTCCAAATTTTGTTAGTCGCACGAAGCAGGCGACCGACCCCTCTCGCCCCATAGATTCGCCGCTGCTCCAGACATCTATCTCTATGTCTCTCTCCATCCACCTATTGTAGTTGTTGTTGTTGAAAAATTACACTCATTACTATTGGAAATATTTTTACCAAACATGTGCCTAATGCCTGGCGTTGTGATGGAATGTTCATGTGACTTGGACTAACTAGTTCAAACCCTAAAAGGCGAATTAGATGAGAATGCTAACAATTCTTTATTTTTTCATTGAGATAGGTCATTATTAAATTAGATACCAAATTTCATTTAGTTGAAATTGAATACATGAAATAGTGAAATTTGAATTATAACTTTTTTATTGATCTAAAGTCTAAATGGCGATGTCTATGAAGCACAACTAATGTTACATGAAAATATATAAGTAAGGTGGATCGGTACGGTGTATCTACCTAAACCACCATATTGCAAATGGTCACCAAGGTACAAAATACAATTGGTCTAATCAAATGCAAGCAAGCAACGCTACAAGTTTCATACATATAAGATCTAGAAAATATATATGTATAAAAAGTGAAATCAGAATAAAAGTGAAACATGCATACTAAACATGACTTAGTATATTAATAATTTAGTTGAAAATTAATTAAGTCGAAAATAGAACATTGATGAACATACCAAGGGAGTCCCCAACGGTAAAAGTTTTGCCCCTTGCCAAGTTGACGCTGTTGTCCCAACCGGTGGAGTCGCCGACGATGTGCGTAGTCTGCCCGTACACCGCCGGAGATATCACAAGCACAAAGAGGAGCGCAATGGCTCTACCTATTTTCATTTTACTATATTTTTTTTGTTCGTTCGGTCATTAGTGAGACATATCAGTGGGGTGGTAATTACAAGCTAATGGGAAAAGTGGAAAGTGGTTATTTAAGCAGTGGAGGAGTATTTAGGTAGTGGCGAATCTAAAATCAATTCAATTTATTTTAATTTTATTGGTTAGTTCCACTTAATTATACGCTTAGCTAAAAAATAACGCAAAATGAATTTAATAAATCAAATGACACAAAACTAAAAGTCGGGCGTCTTACTGTGATATTACTCTTTAAACTTCCTTTGTAATTTAAAAATGACTATAATTATCATATAAACAAAAATAATTTCCAATGACATTTATGTAAATATATTGAAAACTTCTTTTTTATATATCGTATAGATTCGGTGAAAACTTATTAAACAAATAAGAAAACACAGAATTGGAACAATGTTTTGCAGTTAACCCATGACAATTCAATTATTCAAGTGTCTAAATATTGTATAAACAAATGAAAAGAAAAAAAAATCCAGTTTACAAAACGTGCTATATAAATGTCGCAGAGGCGTGTCACCCCACAATTATTTCCACGCGACGCATCTCTACACCCACACATAAAAAGGCTTCAAATAGTAAAAATAAAAATAAAATGATTTATCAAAATTGGAAAATCTCAACAGCTAACATCGGAGAGCTGAAGTTGAAAAATACAAAAATGCGATGAAAAGAAATCCAAAAATTCCCCACACTCTATCTGAACTTTCATCAAGCACATTCTGTTAGTGCTAAATTTTCACACAAATTTCGCCCAGGAATCCGTAATCATTCTCCACTACTATGGCCTCCGCCACCTCGCCGTCGCTGTTTTTCCCTTCATCTTTGAGCTCAACGCCCCAAAGGCAGAACAGCTTATTACCTTCCTCTTCGTCTTGTTTCTTCACCGGTGGGGCCCCAATGTGGGGCAACAGGACACTTCTGCAAGTTTCTGCCTCATCTGCCGCTCAATCGAACAAGAGAATGGCTGCTCGAAGGTTTGGGAGAGCGGTTGTGGTTGCTGCCGCTGATTATTATTCCACTCTGGGAGTTCCGAAGTCTGCTAATAGCAAGGAAATTAAGGCTGCTTATAGGAAGCTAGCTAGACAGGTACCTCGATACAGTTTTTTCTCAAAATAGGTGAATATAGCATAATGTTCCCAAAATGGTGTCGGGTTAAATTATTGGTGTGTGGCAGATTTTGTGATGTTATGTGATTGTTTGAAGGCCTTTGTTGTTCTGTGTAGGTTGATCGTGATAATACCTATTGAATTACATTCTAGATAACTTGTTCGTTTAGGAATTGTAAAATTGTTATTGTTTAGAAGTTAATCATTAGTATTTAGGAATTGATAATGATCATTTTCTGTTTGGTCTTTTAGTTTCATCCCGATGTCAACAAAGAACCCGGAGCAACTGATAAATTCAAGGAGATCAGTGCGGCATATGAGGTAAGCATATGAGGAGACAAGAATGTATGCTGAATATTCAGCATGATTGACTGATTGGTAGTCGTTTTGCTGTGAAGTCACTTATACCGAGTTGTTGGGAGTTTTGATTGTTACAGTTAGAGTGGCATACAGTTGTCGGAACCCTATTATTCTGATTTTTGAGATTCGTGATCACAACCAACATTTCATGTGATTGAGTCAGAATTGTTGAAACGACCTTTCAGCATTACATGGCCCTCCATTTTATGTGGTTAATAACTTTTGTTTCTGTTCAATCATTGATCAAGCAAGCAATCAAAGTTTAATCTGGTCAATGTCAACCATTTAATCATGTTTGTATGGCGATCAGATCACAGCTGGGTGTCTCTGTGTTCATATAGGGAGTGACCTCCAATGAAATGAGGTCACTTTTCCGGTTGAAGTATTCTCTGATTATGTATCTGTGTGCCTCAAAATGTATTTCTAAATTTACTTGCATTTTCCTGTAGAAGCTCTGTTACTGGTATGCACTTATTACATCTTTCGTTGCAACACTATCTGCATCTTTGTCTCTATATTGCCTTTTTAGCTTCTTTGGTTGCTTTACTGAATTATTATTTAATGTCTCCTTTAGTCACTGTGCAGCTTTGTATCTCAAATTGTTATCAAGTTATTAGGGTATCCCTGTCTTCTGCTTCTTTTTTTGGCTGCCCTGCTTGAGACTTACATTACTCAGCACTGCAGTCTTTCTGATATTTATTTAATGAAGTCCTAAATATTTGCTGATGTTGAAAAATCAAGATTCCCATGGTTGTTGAAGAGTATGTTGGATAGTTCTCACATGCTGTATGTGTACATTTATTATTTTGAGAATCCTGAAGTACAATATTGTCAGGTACTATCAGATGACAAAAAAAGAGCTTTATACGATCAATATGGTGAAGCTGGAGTGAAGAGTGCTGTAGGGGGAGGTGGTGGTTACACGGTATTTCCAATTTTATGTAGTCTTTGCCTCCTCCTCTGTTTTCTTCCGTTTTTGCTCTTTGTGTTTGCGTGTGCATGCTATTTCGTGGTTAGTTTATTATAAGATTTAGAAGAAAGAGTTATGGACAACGGATAAAACACACCTTATGGGTGCACTAAAGATGCCATAGGAAAATGTGCTTCAAATTAACAGCTAACTTGTTTGGGAAATTTTTGGGTTTTCCCCCGCCCCCTCAAATCAACCCATTTTCCTGATGACTAATATTAGTCATTTTCTTAACTTCTTTCATTCCCTTGAAAAAATTCAAATACTGATGTAGGGCTGTTATAAGGTTGTAATACAAAGCTTGATGTTATGTATGCTAAAGATAACTTTATACATGTAAAATCTTCAAGACAACTGTTTATTAGCTAAATTATATAGATTTTTTAAGCATGTGATAGTTATCATTAGTGACTTGTGCTAGTGACTTGTAATGTCGGGATATAATGGCTTATGTTGTGCTGTTGTACATGTCTTTCCCATAGGCTACAAACCCATTTGATCTATTTGAAGCATTTTTTGGGCCTAGTATGGGTGGATTCCCTGGAATGGATGGAGGTGGATTTGGAACATCACGTCGTAGTACTGTTTCCAAAGGTGAAGATCTCCGGTGAGTCAAATTTGAGCATATTGTTCTTTGACATGCCTGTCAATTGTCATCTTCAATTTTTCATTAATGACCAAATTAATCTCTCCTTCTTGTCTATAAATATAAGAAGGTTTGCATAGTTACTCAGGTGAGGTTGGATCTTACTTAACTTCTAATTTGGGGATATTTCGGCCAAGATATCTTCTGCTGCAATCATTTTGTGTTAAGTGAATTTAGCCTCATCAAGCTAACTTATTACTGAAAATGGATTTTAGTTATGACATGGTATTGGAATTTACTGCGGCTATCTTTGGAGCTGAGAAAGAGTTTGAGCTGTCCCATCTTGAAACATGTGACGTTTGTGCTGGCACCGGAGCAAAAGTAGGCTCCAAAATGAGAATTTGCTCGACATGTGGTGGCAGAGGTCAAGTCATGAGAACTGAGCAAACACCTTTTGGCATGTTTTCCCAGGTGCTTGTTTATATAGTCTGTTAAAAGGTCATTTCCATGGTTGTGAGTTCAATTCTTGCCTAAAGGTTATATGCTTCAATTTATTTGTAGTGATTACGTTTCATTTTTATTAGCCACTTCATCCTCATTAAATTAACAAAAATGCATTTTCATGATGAAATATGGATTAACTTAGGTTTCTATATGCCCAAATTGTGGTGGGGATGGTGAAATGATATCTGAATCCTGTCGTAAATGTTCTGGTGCTGGCCGTATACGAATTAGAAAAGATATTAAAGTCAAAATCCCTCCTGGAGTGAGCAAGGGCAGTATTCTTAGAGTTGCAGGAGAGGGTGATGCAGGACCAAAAGGGTATGCGATACACTGTTCTTGTCATTGTTCTCAATAATATGATTTCTCTAGTTAACCCAACTGATGAAGTGTTTTACTCGAAATATCTGTCATGTTAAACTGGTTAACTGTAGGAAACCAGGTGACCCTGAAGGCATTTGCATAAGAAATACTCTTGTGAGAATTAATCACAGGATATTCTATCATAACCAGTCCATGAGATAGAGTCATGTATTTGGTATGTTGGCAGCATAGACGTTCATTTCTCTAGTTGCTGCTTCCGAAGATGCAGGCTAAAAGTTGAAGCCTGTTAATAACAAATCTATTCTCAAGCGGCCTTAATAAATGTCTAAATTGTCCAATTTTTAAGTGCACATATCAGTTACGACTAGAAGTATTCAGAAGCTCTGCAATGTGATAATGTCTTTGGAGCTCTTGTTTCAAAAGTAAATTTGTGGCTACTCATCATCTAAACTTGACATATTTTAACCATAAAGGGGATTGAGAGAATTATTGAACTTGTTCACTTAATAGTTGTGGGGCAGAATGCAGAGTGCTTTTTCAGGGGAAAAAGGGGGAGAGGTAGTTGTATGGGTATGCAAATATGGTGCTTATAAATTTGAGATTTTTATGTTGCATAGTTGTTATAAACTTGTTTGATACATGTTCTTCTTTGTTGTATATAGCTGATGTAAAGTATAATCCATGAAACACTAGGAGTTATCACTTCCTGATGCTTCACTTCTTTACAGGGGGGCACCTGGAGATCTCTTTGTGTATCTTGACATCGAAGAGATACCTGAGATTCAAAGAGATGGCATAAATCTCCTTTCTACCGTTCAAATCAGCTATCTGGAGGCCATATTAGGAACTGTTACAAAGGTACACCTACTCTTGGATCTTGATCATATTTCCATGTATTTTCACAGGCTCATTAATTTCAATTTTCAACTTACTTGCATTTATACGTTCTAATAAGAATGTCTCAGCCTAGATAGAATAATGCTAAATTCATTTATAATGTTTAATTTTTTTAAGGAAACTTAGCATATCCTAAAGCCTAAAATCACCAACTGTAGCAATCAGTTTGTATTACTTGAAGAACTCAAAGTATGTGTTTAGGTATCTCTTACAAGTCATGAAATATGAAGTATTTATGTACTGCGTGCTGTCAAAATTTTACTTCCTAAAGTTTCTAATGTAGGCTTTAGAGTTTAGACATCTGTTGGTGGCTTTTTGAATCCTTCTAACTTCCTTAATAGTAGTATCTTAAACTGCTTTTGGAAATATTTTACTATTCTTAAAGTCTTATGACGTTTCTTAAAACCTTTCACCTCTCTGATGTCTGGTTATTTCCAATTCTTTAGTACATGTATGAGCTCATCTTTTGTCAGTTGTTAATGAAAAACTATAATTCTACAAGTTTACCTTTGCACACTGCATTTATATATCTGCTCCATCAGTGTCTATAACCTATATCTGCAGTAGCCATTCCTCTCAATGTCAACAAGTTTAAATAGTAAGCAATCTTCATAATCTTACTAAAATAACCATAGGGAATTCTTATATGTGGAATGTTGGCATAGAAGGCCAGATAAACTGGATTTTATTGAGTTTTCGTATGTGCAGTTTAACCACAAGAACGAAAGGAAGGACAAAGTAAACTATACAAACTTGATTTCCTTATCAAGAAAAAATATGTAACTTTTGTTACATGGCATTGTGAAAAACTACGGAAACACCTGTATTCTAAATTATTTGTTGAGTTGCCTGCAGATTGTATGGAGCTCTTCTTTGTGACTAGGTTATGTTTTGCTGTGAAATATTCATGATATGTACTCTGTGTCAACATGACAATGATGCCTGGTATCTGAAACAGGTAAAGACGGTTGAAGGAATGACAGATCTGCAGATTCCTCCAGGAACTCAACCTGGAGATGTACTGGTCTTGGCAAGAAAAGGTGCTCCTAAATTGAACAGGCCATCTATACGTGGCGACCATCTTTTTACCGTTAAAGTTAACATACCAAAACGCATCAGGTAAGCCAAAGGCCTTTCACTTTTATATTCCAAATATATCTGTTGTAGCTTAAAAATTTGCTACTTGTTAAATAGTTGCAGAAAGTCTCATTTTGTTTGACGTACCTAATTAATCTTTTTTGTGTACCATTGCTATATGATTATACAATTTAGTCTATCCCTTAAATTGGAATTTGAATAAATCATCGTTTTATGTCCAATAGTTCCTACTATATGGATGTTCTTTTTAATATTAATCTGTTGCCACCTGTTTCTGGTGTTGCACTGCTGGAGTTATAATGTGTCAGTTTCTGATGTTGCACTGCTAGAGTTAGAAGTAACCTTTTCCTTCCTGCATCCAACCAACTCTTTCAATTTGATTTGATATCATGGTAGTGCTGTTAGCACCGAGCAATATTATTATAAGTATGATGTTACAAAGAAGAGGATTAAATAAATAATCTAGTTGTCCCCATTTTCATGCATATTGAAACAAGGAAATTCATCAAGAAGTATTTGTTCGTTGAGTGGTAGACAGGATTCATATCTCATCAGCATGTCAAATTAATTCTAATCTTATCTTTTTGTAATGATTGATTATTTCTTCATGAACTTCATTAGAATTAATATACTTTGTATCCGTCTTCAGTGCAAAAGAACGTGAACTACTTGAGGAGCTTGCTGCTCTTGGCAGCGCCCCTGCAAGCCGTACAAGAACTCGCCCAAAAGTTCAACAACCTGGTGAGCACCAACATTCAGCTGGCTATGGCTATTGAAGTCTTGTAAATTTGTGGCTAAACCTAGTTAGTTTTTTCAATTTTATCACCTAGACTATTGTGTGCAAGTTTCCCTACATTATTGTCATGCTGGGAGGTTGTGGGTCTTATTTGGGGACTTGTTATTTTCGTATTGCATTGCAAATTAGAACAGGGTTACAGACACGAGAGTATGCGGAAGTGGAACTGAAATTGCAGTTTTACATCTAATACTGAAGCCTGATCTTGTATCTGCATTGCAGATGAAAGTACAGAAGTTGAAACGAGTCCAACCACGGAAAAGGAAAATGAATCAGAAAATGAAAGTGACGTATGGAAGCAGTTGAAAGATCTTGCTGGGTACATTCTATTTTCCTGTTGTTTTCCTACAAATTTTTGCTGGAAATATTGAGCTATCATCGAACTTAATTACATCACTCATGTCCATAAAGCATATAACTCATGCAAATAGGAAGCTCCCAACTCAAAGTTTGAGATTTATCTTTTTCTTGGTGATCCCATTACATGGATAGAAATTACAGTTGTTGATTTTATATTACGTATGTGCAATGGAGACTGAGTTTACATATTTCTCAAAAGGCACGCCAACTTCTCCATGCCGATGCAGTTTGAAATTGACATGATAATTCTTATAGTATTTCTTTAGAGATGAAGTTTGAGATTATTCTTGAGCATTATATTGATAACATTATCGTGCTCTTTCTTACTTTGAATGTTCCTATCACTGCCATCGCACTTTATTTGTCTGCACAGCTTCGCTTAGAGGATAATACTTTGATTGCAGGTCTATTGCTAATGGAGCAATAAAGTGGTTTAAGGACAACTTATAACTCTACATACGGGTCTCAGTCATCCACGACGAACACTGCAGCTTAGGCACGCTGGCTGTTTCTCGGACTACAATCGTTACGCAGATTTCATGGCACATTTTGCGCTTCCAGCAATTGAATGCTCTTCAGATTAGCTGAGAAATTTGAATTATAATCCATTGTGATTTTTTTTCACAATTTTTCCCTATGCTGTAAATTGTAGCATGAGTTAATATTCTTACTGCAGAGTGACCTCACTTTAATTCTTTTGTATGGCTGTGAATCATGTTAATCAGTGATGGAAAACATTAGTTAGAAATGTTGCCAAAATAACATGAATTTTCTTCCATCTTTCTACTACCTCATTAGTCATTAAGATAGTTGTGGTTTTTGTCTTTCAAATTGCATTTGGTTCAATGCTATTACTATTCATTGTAGTATGAGAATTCCGATTTGTGGGCAGATATGAATGGAGTAAATACAATAATATAAATCTTCTCATAATATTTAAATACGGCTGAATCTGATATCTTATCTAGATATTGAGATACGGATGTTTGTTATACTTGTCATATAGAGTTTTGGATATTAAATCATTCTAGATAAAAATCTAAGATTGAAAAACTAGACACAAAAGTTTGGGGATTAATCATAAAAGAGTAAAGGCCAAATGTGGTCCCTAACATATGATCATTTTATCAATTTGGTCCTTAACATTATCATTTTGATTATTTGGTCTTTCACAAATAAACCCGAACCCGAATCAGTCCTCACTTAACAGAACCGTAAATTAATAGACGGTGATTGCAATTTGACTATATTAAATTACTAATGGTAATTAATTATACCTAATTATAATTCTTAATTCCTATTAAATTACAAATTATTCATTTCATTTTGCAATTGATACTATCTTTTTTCCAATTTTGCTCATAGGAAAAGAATTATAATTAGGTATAATTAATCACCATTAGTAATTTAATATAGTAAAATTGCGGTCATCGTCTATTTTTTGACGGTTATGTTAAGTGAGGACCGAATCGGGTCCGAGTTTATTTGTGAGGGACCAAATAATAAAAAAGATAATGTTAAGGACCACATTTGACCTTTACTCATTATAAAATCTCAGAGTTTGGGGATTCGATGACAAAACCTATTTGTGTATTTATAGAACATATTCTAAAATTTGAGATTTAATTAATACTATATATTTAATAGAATTTCTGAAATAAAAAAGTTGGATTCATCGAGTTGACATGCGTTGTTACCTTTTCACTATATATTTAATAGAATTTCTGAAATAAAAAAGTTGGATTCATCGAGTTGACATGCGTTGTTACCTTTTACTACTATGAATTGATGATGATGCAAGGAATATTACCTTACAAAATCAACGGCTACGATCAGATTAATATAAACCAAAATTAGATCAGACGGCTAAAATTTGTACACAAAAGTATTTCCTTAATTAGTGGACTAAGAATTAGGTTTATATATATGTCGCCCAAACTCCAAAGAGGCCGCCTTGCAAAGTCCATTAGGGTTTATCAGCCCATCCTCTTTCCCCCCTCCCCCTCTCCCACTACAGAGCTCGTAAAACCCTTAACCCCGGAGCTTCACAGCGGCGGAGACTCTCGCTGCGTCGCTGAAGTAAGTGTTTCTCAACATCACTTATCGCGTTTTTGAATTCTCCTCTCTCAATTTCGACCGATAGTGAAGTTTTTTTCTGCCTTTTTATCTTGTTTGTATTCTTACCCTATCTCTATTCGTGTGATGATTGGGGATGAATTAGGGTATCTGGAATTTGTGTTGATTTTGTGTGTTCAAGTTTGATTTTTTATGGTAATGTTGTTTGGTTTGATGATCATGTGTACTGAATCGAATTATTGCCTCCACTGCGTTAAATTGGATGTGTTTTATCCGTATAACGTGTAGTCTTTTGTATGTTTATGTGGTTTCGCTTGTATTATGTTAAAAATCTGAGAGCTTGATATTTAAATGTTATGGTAGTGTTTTCTTTGTATTTGATGAACACGGCTACTATCATAATGTTCTTGTAGATGTGACAATGTAATTACTTTACATTGTTTCCTGTTTATGCATCATTCTGAAGTAATTTGTTTAGGCGTATGCCATAATATTTTACCTAAATGCCTAAGCGTATCTTTTATCTGTTCAGTATATTAGTGGTTAGTTTTATGAATGATTTCCGGGTGGTATTTACTTTAGTAGAATCATAGTATTAGCATTTTAATGGTTTATTAATTTTGAGTAAATAGCTCATTCTTCCACAACTTATTGGAGAGTTGCTTGCTGAGTTTTGGATAGAAAATATACAGAACTTTTTAGCAATGTAATGCAACCTTTTATAATCTGAGATCATCATTAGTTTCTACATGTGATATTCTTGTTAACATTCTGATGATTGACAATATTAAGCCTTAACTACAATTGGAACAGTTATTGTGTTAGTGGCATTCTATTACTTAGGACTCTTGAGCAGTACTGGCTTACTTTATCTGGTTTGTGCGATCAAGATATGCATCAATCATTTATGCTTTATATTTACTATTGTAGGCATTTCCTTGATTCAAAAACACGTATGGTTGACTAATGACCCTCCTTGATTTTATATGATTGCAGGATGTATGAAATGGATATATCTATTGATCAAAGTGCTTTCCCCAATGCAGATGCCCAGCCGAATAAACGAAGGAGGAAAAAGTCCATGGTTTGGGATCACTTCACAATTGAAACTATAAATCCTGATTGTGTCAGGGCGTTCTGCAACCAGTGCAGAAAATCATTTGCTTATATATCAGGCGCAAAGCTAGCTGGAACCAGTCATCTAAAGCGTCATATTTCTTTGGGAATCTGCCCTGTTGGGCGTAGTAAGAAGGAGAAAGATCAAATGATTTCACATGTTCCACCCCCTGTGAATTTCACTAACATACCAAGAAAACGTTGCCGTGCTTCAAATGGAGTCCCGAGTACTTACTTCGACGGTGATAGCTGCAGCTACGACCTTGCAAAAATGATAATTCAGCATGATTATCCACTTGATATGGTTCAACAATCTGGTTTTGTGGATTTTACAAGGAGTCTTCAACCTCAGTTTAATATTCCTAGCGTGAACCTATTGCAAGAGCAGATTATGGGCATATACTTGAGAGAGAAGCAAAAGCTTATGGACCTTCTTTGTGGAATTCCAGGACGTCTAAACCTCACAGTAAACTTATGTACGTCAGATCAGAGTGTAGCTTATGTACTGGTAACAGGTCACTTTACCGATCATGATTGGAAGTTGCAAAGAAGGATCTTCAATGCTATTGCTGTACAGTCTCCTGATTCTGCAACAGCCTTTATGCATGCTGTTGCTGCTTGCTTGGGTGATTGGGGCATTCAGGACAAGTTATTTACTATCACTCTCAACCTCAGTCATGCTACTCCAAGTGCTAGAGAAACTATTAGAAATATGCTACCTGTCAAGAACACCATTATTCTCAAAGGTCAGCTGTTGATTAACCATTGCTATGCACGTACGATGATGAGTCTGGCTCAAGATTCTCTATATTCCATGAGGGAAACTGTTCAGAAAGTACGGCAGAGTGTGAAGTATGTGAAAACGTCAGATGATAACGAAAAAAGATTTAACAAACTGAGACAAGATCTTCAAGTTCCCAGTACAAAGAGCTTGATGATTGATGATTTGACCCAATGGAATACCACCTACCAAATGTTGGTGGCTGCTTCTGAACTGAAGGAGGTATTTTCTAATCTGGATGCTTATGATCCAGATTACAAGTTGTCTGTGTCCTGGGATGAATGGCGACAGGTGGAAACACTCTGCTCGTACTTGAAGATGTTTTATGAGGCAGCGAACATACTAAACTCCCCTGTTTACCCAACAACTAACTCATTCTTTGATGTTGTGTGGAAAATGTATCTTAAACTTAAGCATGATGCTGAGAGCCAGGATTTCTTTGAAAGCATGCTGACAAGACCACTGCTGGATATGTTTACCAAATTCTGGGATGATTGCAACCTTGTTCTTGCAATTGCAGTTGTTATGGATCCAAGGTTCAAGATGAAGGTTGTGGACTTCAGCTTCTCCAGGATATTTGGTGATGATGCCGACTCTCAAATCAAGGTTGTCGATCAGGGTCTGCATGATCTGTATCTTGATTATGTTATGCTGTCCCTTCATTGCCCTATCATAGAAGGTGACAATGAGCATCTGGTGAAAGAAGAGGTGGTATCTGAAGATATTCTTTGTGATGATGATGATGATGGCCTGTCTGATTTCTATGTCGACATCTCAGAAATCATGGGCGAAGCACATGTCAAGTCTGAGATAGACCAGTACCTTGAGGAATCAGTTCTTCCCCGTGTGCAAGATTTTGATGTATTAGGATGGTGGAGAGTGAATAGGGAACGGTATCCTACTCTGTCGAAGCTTGCTTCCGACGTGCTATCTATTCCGGTCTCGACTGTCCCTCCAGAATCAGTGTTCGATTCAGGGGAGAGGAAGATGGATAGCCACTTGAGTTCCTTGAGACCTAAAACCGTTCAGGCCCTCGTGTGTGCAAAAGATTGGCTTCAGCATCCGCAAACACTACCTAATGAAGTATTTCCCTCTCACACTTTTGTTAAAACAGAAGTATAACGCTTTTTATTGCACACTCATTTTTTGTAGAGTTTTTTTTGCTAGGCTTTAGCTAATATTCTTTGTTCTTGATGATATAAAGAAGAATATTTTCCCCCCTTACCGTTTAGCCATGTTTCAATTTTGCACATCTGTCTATACACTTTTCTTCTATCTATGAAGTAGTAATTGTTTTTATTAAAGTGATACTATTGTTTAAGAGTTGTAACATAAATATAGTGATATAATATTTACCTAAAGAGTACTATGTGATAAGTTATGAACGTGTAAAGTCCTTTGGTCATACTCTCTAATCCACAACTACTATTATTCATGAATATCTGGAGCTATAAAATGTTATGTAACTAAACTCTTGATCATTTTACGCACATAGTACTTGCCACACAACTAATTCATTAAACTCAATGGGATAACCAACATTATTGAAGATAAATTTCGATAACGGTATTAAAATTTTCAACAATCCTATTCCTAACAATCGGCTAGAATAGAAACCATATACTTTTATGATTGAGTTTTTGGGTAATTTTATTGCTTGAAATCTTTAATTGCAGCTTATGATTCATGCTATTTCAACTATGAATCGTACATAAAAATGTACATATTTACATGTCTTTTCTCGTGAGCACTTGCTCGGAACGATGACAAAAGCTATGTGTTTCTTGCCATAAAAAAGAAACAACGTATATTGCATAATTATTGACTCTATGAGAAATCAAAATTTTAAAACAAACATTTTAATTAGATTTTGTTTCTCCCTCACCAAATGCGTTTTGGTAGGATGAGGTGCACTTTATGGCCTGAATTTTGGAGTGATTTATAAAAATATAAAAATAGCCTTTAAGAAATACAGAAAAATACTTTGAACTTTAATAAAAGTTATAAAAACAATTTGAATTTTTTTTTTTTTAAAAAAAAAAAAAAAAAAAACAATTCTTAGCAACGTGGATCATATGCTTTGGAGCAAAGCTTGCTTGGTCGCTATCCATGACCATTCAACAAAGGTTAGAGTTTTCATGTGGAGAGTCCTCTTAAATTTGCCCTGAGCTGATAAATTTATGATTATACATATATATCTACTAGTATGTTTTATGTAGGGATTGTAGGTTCAATGGAGCATAATCAGACATTTTTGGTAGACCTCATGGTTTTTCGACATTGTTCATGATCCTTTTATTTTTTCTACCCAATATTTATGTTTTACGAAGAGCTCCAGAGTTTGCGCCATAAACTACCATTGTTGATATGGATCTGAACAAATAAAAACAAATTTTAAAATTAAAATTAAACTTAACTGTTAGTCATTCGACCGAGAAGATTTATAATGATTTATGACTTTGACGATGAATTTATATTTAGTGGTGTTAGACTCTTACGTTAGGGCGAGAATTGTCTTTTTGAATTAATCAATTTTCACGTTCAATTTATCATATTTCTCATAGAATTACAAATATATTATACATATATGAGCAGCAACAAATAATTATTTCAGATATTATAACACTAAATGACACGAAAATGTCCACAACAATTATTTATGGTAACTTCAAAGGTAAATTTGTGTGCTTATGATTTTTGTATTTAAATAGTCGAAAACCTTGAATTTACGGCATTACAGACACAGTGGTCCTTTCCATATAATAAATGTTATCTTATCCCTATTCATACATTCCTTGCTTGCTGCACTTATTTTGGAGACAATTTCAAATGTTTTTGAAAGTTTAAACACTGCATCCAATTAAAACCAACTATCCCAATTATTAAATACTACTACTACTACTTGAAAATTGGCGCCTTTCTTCATTTTTTGCAATTACTATCCTAAACCCTTCAATCAATATTATCTTGCATTTCATGACAAATTATTTTTGTAAGGGCAGACTGGCAGTACCATGGTGACATCTAATCATTTTTAGAATTAATTAATTAAAATTTTTTACCACATCCAAATGATATATCACTATACAATCATACAAAGTGGAAAATATATTAGTAAATCGCATACATACATACAGTTAATAACCACTATATAAAGTGAAAGCTACCTTGGTGGAATTGAATCCAAAATCTCTTGTTGTTGCCTCAGTTTTATCACGGCCTTTATAACTTATTAAATTTGTAATTAAGTACATATTATGCCTTGTATTTGTGAAATATGGTTGTTAGTCCGACACAATCAATGATCATGTCCAAAGTTTATCTTTCATTATATTTGTATCTTGCCTTGTATATACCCCATCAATATACAATACACATAGTAGCAAATTATCATCATACGCAACTATACTCGCTCTCATTGAACTTTTTGTTGCTCTAAAGCGAAGGTCTTGTCCTCTCTTTTTTTGGCCTAAAGTAAAGGTCTTCCACGCACATAGTGTCACAATGTCAATAGGTAATGCACTTTGCAATACACAGCATAATCCATATATGTGTGCATACAAGTTAGTAATAATTTGTCGTTTTGAACAATATATCAAACTAACAAATCCGTGTGACGATTTATTTATTTATAATTATTATTAAATCTAGTAATATCAGAATTTATTAAGTACTCCATACCACAACAAAGAACATTGAATGATACAATTAAATTAGTCATATTAATTCTTGGCTGTCTAAGCCCAGATAGAAATTAAATAAAGCACATTAATGAATAACCAAAATTGGAAATGCCACACAAAAATTTAAACCGACATGATCTTCTTTATACTACTAAAACCCAAACAAAATGGAACATAAAAACCTTATTTAAGCTCTTCTAAAACTACAAATCACACAACACTACTAATAGTCTAATACTCATCAACTAAAAAAACAGGATCAATTAATAGGCGAATGGAGTGGAAACAGAGGCAGCAGCTCAGGCGGGTCGGATCCTGGCGGAGTGCCAAACGGGTTCGGGTGCAAATAAAAGCCCTTCTCCGCAATGGCCCTCTCTTCCTCGTCGCTCGGAGTCGCCGGGCTCCCCGCGTACTCCAGCGTGGAAACCGGCGACTCCATCACCGCGCCGAGCTTGATCTTCAGCTTTCTCACGGTTGTCCTTCTCTCGAAGGCGGCCGAGTCACGGCTGGCGCCGGTTAGCCTTTGGACGACTTCCCGGAATGTTTCCGGGTCGGTTTGGACGAATGTGGTGTCCGGGTCGTGGAATATGGATCGGTGGGAGGAATGGTTGGGAGAAGAGGCAGCCATTGTAGAGAAAAGAGAGAGAGTGTTTTGGAGAGATGAAAATGGTGGCATTTCATTCTTCATTTATATCCTTCATGTTATAATATACATTGAAATAGTTATATTATTAATAGTAAATACCATATACTATAGCAACAAACTACGAAACGTAACACTAAATTTCTTTACCATTTAGTAGTACTAATTTTTAAGTCTCTATTGTTATTTTATTATATTTCGTTGGTAGCTATGATTTGCAACATGTATTCACATTGGGTTAATGTATTTTGATTTACTAAGAAAAAATCTACAGGAGTTATTGATACTGGGATTCACATATTTTTTCACATGTGTAAAAGTAATATGCAAATATGGTAGCATATCATATATTACTTGATTTACAATTAGTTTGCGTGGGTAACTAAAGTTTGACATTATGAGTCATGACAAATAAAAAACTCTCTTTGCTAAAGAACTCTCTTTTAAATAACTATCTTCTAAAAAAAAGTGTTTTAAGATTTGTTATATGACTATTTAATTAATCAATAAGCGTGTCTTTGAGTTGGTCACAACTATTTAATTGAAAATGATGTCTATTTTGATAAAATGCAATTTATACGGATGGTTAACCGCAAATTGTTAATATGAACTAATTAAAATAATGCCATGTTTTCTCCAAAAAGTCCCCACCAAATTAACTTTTCTCTTAAAAGTCTGACTTTGGGCCGTTGTAGTTGTATTGAAGTTAAGTTGGTCAAATGCTTTGGAAAGAAAGATGTAGTCTAATACAAAGACTTATTAATTAGTACTTAAAACTAGAGTAACACATGTCTATTTATCAACATTAAGTTATTAACTTATTATAGTTTCACCTACTCAACAATTTGGCATTTGTATTAGACTACACCATTCATTTCCAAATCGTTTAGACCAACTTAAATGCAAATACAATTAAAAAGGCCCAATTTTAGACTTCCAATGCAAATAAAAGTAGCTTTCAACGTTTACATATTCAATCCAAAACTGTACTTAAAAAAAACAGTAGTATATATAAGTAGAATCACCACAGCTGAATAATTCACAATTTAACACAATCCAAATTTCTGCAGGCTTTAGTAATGCATGTGTTTTTGTTGTGTTCAAAAACAGGAAAATGAAGGAATCCAAGTCAACAATCTTATTACATATTGCTTCGAAAAACCTAAAGAATCCAGCATCAGAAAGATTCTATTACATTTCAACTTACAGGGAAAGATCAGCCAAATCGAAGGTTCTGGAAACAGCTTTGCACCACGACTCGACCTTCTTCTTTCTCACTTGCTCCTCTATAACTGGACGGAATGTGGTGTCTTTCTTCATCTTCTCCCCCGGAGAGAATATCTGCTCCTCCGTCCACACTCCCACGGCTAGTCCAGCAGCGTAGGCCGCTCCAAGAGCTGTTGTCTCTATATCAGCCGGCCTGACTACAGGATTGCCTAACAAGTCAGCCTGCAAATGACCAACATGTCAATTTGGTGCAATGCAGCGTTCAAGCAATGTATTGCTCGTTAAGTTGATGAACGAGAGGACAAGAAACGGCTCTAATGAAACATGGCTATGATGAGTTAGTATACACTATATAGCATAGCATAGAGCATTCAAGATGTTGTTTGGTGTGATGTAGCTCGTATATTCACAAGCTCATTTAGATGATCAACGAAGCAAAGCTAGTGTAGCAGTAGCACAGAGTATTCAATATGTGATTTGAGGTAATGCAGCCTTCTGTCGCTGTAGCTTGTGTTTCTCTAAGCTTGTTTAGTTGACGAACGAGAGCACAAGCAACGCTCCAATAATATACGGCTGTGAAGAGTTAGTATATTGTACTCCAATAGCATAGCATGGAGCATTCAAGTCTCAAAATGTCATTTTGTGTGATGTAGCTAGTGGATGTCTAAGCTCGTTTGGATGATCAACGAAGCAACGGTCCAATGAAACGCAATCATAATGAGCTAGAATACAACATGGCATAGAGAATATAGATGGAGAAAGAAAATCAGACCTGAATTTGCATTAGTAGGTTGTTTACAGTGGCGCCACCATCGACTCTGAGCAAAAACTCCCCCTTCTCTTTCTTGACCTCTCCCTTCTCGTCTGCATCCTTGTGCATCGAGTCCAACACATCCTTCACCTGAAAACACATGCTCTCGAGCACAGCACGAGCAATGTGGGATTTGTTAGTAAACCTTGTGATGCCAATGCAAACTCCTCTGGCATCATCGCGCCACCAAGGGGCGAACAGTCCATTAAAAGCTGGCACGAAATAAACCCCTCCAGACGATTCAACCTGCATCGCCAACTCCTCAATCTCACCAGCACTCTTGATGATGCCGAGGCTGTCTCTCAGCCACTGAACGGCAGCACCAGCAATGGCTATCGAGCCCTCCAAAGCATAATTGGCCGGGGCTTTAGGCCCAAGCTTGTAAGAAAGAGTGCTCAACAGGCCATGATTCGATTGTATGATCTCTTCACCAGTGTTCAACAGTATGAACGCCCCCGTCCCATACGTGCTTTTAGCTTCACCTTTACGACAAGCTTGTCCCACCATCGCTGCGTGCTGATCACCGAGGCATCCAGCAATTGGGATCCCTGCAATAGGCCATCCTTTGCCTATATTACCTATTACCTCAGCATTACTGACAATTTTAGATAAGATTTCTGAAGGAATCCCAAGAGTATTCAGAATCTTCTCGTCCCATTCGAGTGTTTTCAAGTTCATCAACATAGTTCTCGAGGCATTAGAGACATCAGTGATGTGGAGACCACCTTCTTTCCCTCCAGTCAAGTTCCAAATCAACCAAGTGTCGATTGTTCCAAACAACAAGTCTCCTTTTTTCATGGCCCCCTTCACAGAATCGACATTTTCCAACAGCCATAACAGCTTCAGTGCACTGAAATATGTGCTTATTGGCAAACCACATTGTTCAACAAAATGAGTTCTACCACCAGATAACTCCTTTTCCAATTTTCTGAACAAAAATATCAACAAGAATCATACATTTTGATGAGAACTCAATACTTGCATAAACAAATCAAGCATAACACCCTTACAAAATCCATAACCAAACGAAATTTTATTGAATAGAAAGCTAAACAAACCCCAGGAGATGCAAAACCGAACTCCAACGGGAAAAACACCGTGAAAGGAAATAGAGTAATCGTCTAAGTTACAATACGAGTAAAGAATCTTACCAAACATCAACTAACACTATTAACTCATACCAGCTTTAGATCAATATACACTTAACAGGTAAATTCAAGGTACAAACACAACCAAATTTAGTTACAGAAAATTCAAGAATGAGGCATGAATAGTTCATAGAAGCCAAAAAGAATCAAGAGGGAGAGGAGAGACCTGCAGATGGAAGTGGTTCGGGCATCCATCCAAACAATAGCATTGTAAAGAGGCAATCCAGTGGATTTGCTCCAAACCACAGATGTCTCTCTCTGATTGGTCAATCCAATTGCTTTCAATCCGCTATCAACATTGTGCCCAGCAGCAGTGGCTTTGTCAACAGCTTTTGCAACACATACTCTCACACTCTCAAGAATCTCCATTGGATCATGCTCCACCCATCTACCAATACAACAAAGTCACACATCCAATCATAAACCCACTGCCTATTACTATTGATCATATATACACATACACATACACACACGCACAGTTTTACACTCCAATGATTTCATGAGATGACTAATCACGCAGTTGAAATACACAAACACCCACGAAAAAAGATTGAATCTTTCTTTCACATAAATAACGAATTTCAAGAACATGCTGAATATTTCATGTAGGGAGGAGAAAAAAGCAGAGTCATATTGTGTATTGATTCATACCCTGATTGTGGATAGAACTGAGTGAATTCAACTTGGTGAGATCCAACGGATTTAGCAGAGCGATCATAGATTATGAATCTTGTGCTGGTTGTGCCTTGATCTATTGAACCAATAAACACTTCTTCCCCTGACATTTTTCCTGAAACTTTTTCTCCTTAGAATTTTGGTGTTGAAATGATGAAAACGGAGCAAATGAGATGATGTGGAAAAAGTCAACCTATTGGAATGCCTTGTGATTTGTTTCGGTTACTATCATACTCATATCTATTTTTTCAATTATCTTAGAAAAGGCAACCAACTTTTTTATTTAAATTAAATTACAATAGTTCAAAAAAGTTAGATAAATCATAAATCTATAGGTTAGTAGCAACAAAAATAAAGAATTATATTATTATAGTACTGATTGATACCAGAATCTAGACTCCATTAGTCCATTCGATATACAGTACTTTGTGCATAAAAAATCTCATGTTTCTAACATATTTATCAAAACAAATCCTATTCTGTTTAATTGAATAACTTTTCTTTTCTTAATTTTTTTTTCTCTTTCTCTTTCTCTTTTATTTTATTAATTTGTATTAATTAAAATTCATGTTATGCACAAATGAAATTACTATTTTTGTTGACAGATGAAATATTATTCCACCAAAATGTGAACTATTAATAAATTTTCCATTATAGCAGTACTTCTCTTCGGTCCATAAACTATTCACCTAATTATTTTAGTACGTACGTTAATAAATTGCTTTAATATATTGAGTGAAATGAAGATGTCATTTTTACGCAAGCAATTTTGGACTGTTTAATTTTATTGAATATTTGTTATTAACTTTCGATTCAGAAAGCAGATCATTTAAATAAAATAAATTAAAGGTATAATAATTAAGGCAAATTAATTTTAAAAGGGCACTCAAAGTGACTAAATAGTACTAGGAGGAAAAGCTATAAGTTTAAAATGAAACTTCATTTTCCAACCAAAAAACTCTACATGCATTTATTATGATCTAGCTCTAGCTAACAAAAACCACAATAAATGTACAAAATTAATGAAGCAATGAGTGATCACAAGGCAAGTGGCAAATTATTTTATTTTTTAAAAAAATATAAACATTTAATTTAACATGAGTTTTAATATATAATTAGTAAAATAAAAAAAATAATTAAAAAAAAAAAAATATTATTAGTGGAACATGATCTCACCTCATTAGGGATAAAGGAATTTCTAAATTAGAAAGTTCATTATTTTTCGTACTTTTCAAAGTAAGAGCATGCACAATAGTGGACTAACTTCTGCCCTGGCCACCGGCTAGCGGCTCGGACGTGGCGTTAGTCCACTATTGCGTCAGGCTAACGCGACGGACGAGCGATCGGCTCGTCCACTATTTTTTTTCTATAATATCCTATTTTCATTTCATTTTTTTTCTATGTTTTTTTTCTCTAATTCATTTCGTTGTTTATGTCTTTTGGTGTGTTCTTTTTTTTTTTGCGAGAGCTAGGGCATTGGCAAGGCTATTGCTATTCTTTTGCTAGGCTTTTGTTTAGTTAGTCTAGTGCTAAACCGTGGAAATGACATAATGATAGACATAAATAGTTTTTGATCAGGCTATTACTGCTATATTTTTTTTCCTTCATGGACAGAGAAAGTATTTTGCTTTTATGCATTGAATTAGATATTGCACCCATTTGCAAAACAATATGACATGCTTTGTAATATTCATTTATTTTCTATACATTAGTATAAAAGTTTCAAGTGTGACTCTTTGTTATTAATTATAATGAATATAGATAAGATATTTTGCCAGTGGGTACTATTATCGGTAAATCCTAGAGAAAGTGAAATAAAGAAAACTCCATTCTCGATGAGTCGATTGTATATTGAAATTAATTTATTGTTATTTGCGAAGATAAAGCCAAAACTGGGCCCACTAAAGCCTCGTGGATAGCGGTTGACAATGTCACCTTGACTTTATGGAAGATATTAAATTCAGCTCACGAGATTTTGTTGTTATCCTTCTTTTTTGAGTGAAAGATAAATATAAAATGATATTTGATTTATTTATATTTTCATAATTATCCTAACGACTATCAATATTACGGAAGACAAGGGCTTTTGTTTCCGATTTTTTTTTTAAAAAAAATTCAGTTCGGGACGTAGCTTTAACCTTGTTCACTTTAAGGATTTCCTTAGCGTCGAGGAACATGTACTATGCAAACTTGTTTACAATGTTTTAAAAATCGGATTCGGCCGGCCAGTTCGACCGGTTGGACTGCGAATCGGTGCATAGTCCGGTCCGGTTTGCACTATAAAACCAGTAGCACATCAAACCGCCATGAATCATCGGAACCGGCCGGCCGGACCGGTCTGGCCGGGAATCGAAAACCGATTTTCTAAATTTTTAAAATTTTTGTAAAATTTGAGTTTGGTGGGAGTTGAACTCATGACCTATGACTATGAGTCAAGAGACCAACATATCTACCACTCCACCAAATGTACTTGAATGAAATATTATGAGCATTAATTATTGTTATACATTAAACCTATAATTTTTTGTCCACACAAATTAATAATTTGTGTTTAATTTTATACTTTTAAATAATTACTATCAGTTGTGATATGCTTAATATTAACTATCCCTCACTAAATTTTACTTTTATTTGTAGAATGTATATAAATAATAGATTTTATCTAAGATTTAATATTGTAGTATATATATTATTAACATAGTTTATTACTCCATATTTACTAAATAATACTCCAAACTTATTAATAAATCATGTTTAATTTATGTATTAACTAATAATACTAATATAGTATATATTTATCCAAATTAACTAAAAATTCATGTTTATTTTTATATATTGTCTATAATATTATTTCACCATATAAACATTTTTTAATTAATATAAATTTTATTTATTTATATATGAAAAATATTGTACTTTTTTAGTTATTCTAATTAATAATTTATGTATTTAGTTATTATTTAAATTTTATCATTCACTTATTTTAAATGATCTTCATATTTAATTTATATACAAAGTTTAATAGTATATGTTTTTGTTATATATTACTAATTATAATTTATCACTCATTAAATTTAATATACTTTGTATGGATATATTTAATTATATATATTTGAAAGGTAAAATGGTTCGACCAGTGATTGAACCGGTCGGACCGGTTGAACCGTGAACCAGTAGCCTCACCGGTTCACCGGCCGATCCGATTTTTAAAACATTGCTTGTTTAGATCATGAACCAACACATAAAAGCCAAGAAAACGCTTTTAGTATGAATAATCAGTACTAGTGAATAGGATAGAATGGAAGAACGGACTCCATTCATATCTTAAAAAAGTAAATCTATCCTTCTATTCCGTAAAAAGTTTATGGTTTCTATTGGTGCAAATCCAATCTTTGCTCAAAAATAACATCGACTAACGAACAAAATACAAACGGTAATATGAAAATCCCCTAAAGTGTAATTATGCTATTCGAATATAATTAATACCGATTTTTAAGAGAATATTTTATGTCTAAGTTTGCCTATTAGTATTCCACATAGAAATCGATAAGAAAAAGAATGGAGCTTGATCCAATTGCTATAGCTAGGTCCATATAAGTGTATTGGGTTCAATGCTAACAATTCAACTTAAATATATAGTCAAGTCATATTTGAAACACCCCCCCCCTCTCCAATTATGCAGGTATGATGTATTATGTCATTTTCGACATTTTCTAACAAATCATAACAAATAAGACCTCAATATTATTTTGAACACATTTTGCATGATATACTATTTACTTTGTAAATTGTAAGATATATATATACATAGGGGCATGTTAGGGTGCCACCACCTCTAAAAATAACATCATATCACCATTTCTAGTCAATCATTTGTACACGTGGACGAATAATAAGCTGCCACGTGGCAAAAAAAAAAAAAACTGGAAAAAGACGGGCAGCAATGTGCTGGTCTTTATACAACATTTTTCTTGAACAGCAATATCCGACACACTATACAACAATCTATAGATTGTTGTGTAGTGTTTGTAATATTGTTGTGTAGCGTTTATAATATTAATGTATAAGCAGTGTCACAGTGTCATTTTAAGAGGGGTTGTCCCATTATCCACTCTTAAAAATCGAACCACCGAACCCTACCAAATTAGGGCTTTTAGATCTAGTTTTTTATGGATAAGATACAGAAATTTATAAATTATTTTCGCCTTCATCACGAGCCTATTTTAATTCATCCGAAGGTAAATAAGTCATACTAACATATTACGAAGATTTAACTTCGTTCCAGAATATATTACTTCATTCTAGTAGGTTTTTACTTCATTCTAGTAGGTTTTTACTTTATTCCAGTAGGTTTTTACTTCATTCCAGTACGTAAATGTGGTTTCACCATCGCGTTCCGTTCTTTCTCTCTACAATATCTATCACCACCGCCATGACGCTAATATTGGTTTAATAAACACATGGAATAATGTAATAAATTATTGGAATGAAGTATGTGTAGAAGCATTTGAAGTCCTACTGGAATGAAGTAAAAATCTTATCCAATGAAGTAATAACGTTCCTGAATGAAGTAATAAACTCACTTGAATAAATTGCATTTTTAAATGTTAATCAAGTAAAAACCCACGTCAATGAATTTGAATGAAACATATGTTGAATCATTTCAAAACCTACTGGAAGCAAGTAAAAACATGTTGTAGTTTCAAGGTATTAGGTACAGAATGAAGTAATAAACCTATACAATGAAGTAAAATGAGCTAGTAATGAAGCAGAAAAAATTTTCACAGCAGCACATCTCATCAAAAAAACTAGATCTAATGGCCCAGATTTGGTCTCTAGTTCGGTCTTTAAAATTGGTTCGACATTGATTACAACTCTATATATATATATATATATATATATATATATTGCCCCCTTAGTGTCTATTTCCTTCTTAATATCAACCATTAGATTAGAGATGTGGATGGTCAAGATCAAGATTAAGTAACTGATCCCGTGTTGCATTAATAGTCCTAATCTGTGCATTATGAGGGTATAAGAGTAAAAAGGCATTGGATGACAATAATTACGGGATTTTTTGGGATAACCAATTGACATACCATTCTCACTCCATCATTCTACTCTCTCTCATCAACCACGTTCCCTCAATTCTATCTCTCCACAAAAAACCCTAGCCGCCCCAAATTGATGTCGAGAAGAAACTTTTGCCATCGTCTGTCGCCGTAAAAACGTGGTAGAATCATCGGTCATCTCCAAATCGAGGGCTCCATTGCCGAGGTCGCCGTCAATTTCCAGTCGACAACAAGGTAGGTGTTAAAAGTTCCATTTTTTGGTTAATGGACACTTTGAATATCCGATTTTCACAAACCTTGGGTTGATTTTTCACGATTTTCACAAATCGTCTGTTTATTTTTCCGTAAATCATGAAATCGCTATTGTTTTTGTCAGGGTTTTGTCCATTGTTGAAGTTTGTAGTTAATTACTGATTTATAATTGTGTAATGGTGGATTTTGCAGACTACATCTTGTTATTTTTAATTGATTGTTGGTTTGTCTGACAGAACAACCATGACGAAAAGAGACAGACAATCTAATACCCAAAACACCCAAAATGCAGGTGAGCAATCTCATGTCTTTTTTATTTTTAGTCTTCAAGAAGTTATACCTTATTCAAGCCAGTTGTTTATATGAATTTTGTGTGTTAAGCTACTTGGAATTGTGTCCCTTGAAGTTGTGCATTATTTGTTGGTTTTTGTACATCATATAGCAATCTGTTGCACTTGCCTTTTGTTAGCGTCGACAAGTTGTTCATTATAGTAGAATATGGTGTATATGATGAGTTTGTGTTCAGTTACAACGATTGGTTCCCTTGAATTGTGCATTATTTGTTGGTTTTTGTACATTATATAGCACATGGTTGTTCATTATTGTGGATTTTGCAGACTACATCTTGTTATTTTTAATTGATTGTTGGTTTGTCTGACAGAACAACCATGACGAAAAGAGACAGACAATCTAATACCCAAAACACCCAAAATGTAGGTGAGCAATCTCATGTCTTTTTCATTTTTAGTCTTCAAGAAGTTATACCTTATTCAAGCCAGTTGTTTATATGAATTTTGTGTGTTAAGCTACTTGGAATTGTGTCCTTTGAAGTTGTGCATTATTTGTTGGTTTTTGTACATCATATAGCAATCTGTTGCACTTGCCTTTTGTTAGCGTCGACAAGTTATTCATTATAGTAGAATATGGTGTATATGATGAGTTTGTGTTCAGTTACAACGATTGGTTCCCTTGAATTGTGCATTATTTGTTGGTTTTTGTACATCATATAGCACTCTGTTGTTCATTATTGTGGATTTTGCAGACTACATCTTGTTATTTTTAATTGATTGTTGGTTTGTCTGACAGAACAACCATGACGAAAAGAGACAGACAATCTAATACCCAAAACACCCAAAATGTAGGTGAGCAATCTCATGTCTTTTTCATTTTTAGTCTTCAAGAAGTTATACCTTATTCAAGCCAGTTGTTTATATGAATTTTGTGTGTTAAGCTACTTGGAATTGTGTCCCTTGAAGTTGTGCATTATTTGTTGGTTTTTGTACATCATATAGCAATCTGTTGCACTTGCCTTTTGTTAGCATCGACAAGTTATTCATTATAGTAGAATATGGTGTATATGATGAGTTTGTGTTCAGTTACAACGATTGGTTCCCTTGAATTGTGCATTATTTGTTGGTTTTTGTACATTATATAGCACTCTGTTGTTCATTATTGTACGCTGTGATAAATACCTAAAAATGAGTGAAATTTGTATTCATATGTGCATTATTTGCTGTTATTGGTACATTACTGTAGATAGTGGTATACATTATGCTTTGTGTTTTTTTTTTAAAAAAATCGATCGAATGTTGATTGAATGTTATATTCAATCGTGCATTATTTGCTTCCATGTGTACATTATACAACAATTAGTGTGCATTATATAATATTAATGCAATACATTATTGATTTTTGAAGTTTCGGGAGATTGGTTGAGCAAAGAGCGAGACGAGTACCTCTGATGAAGACGCGGAGAAAAGGAAGCCGAGGGGGAAGAAAGTCGACCATCTTTACTGTCGACGGACCCCAACCGAGTTCCTGAACTGTTTAAAAAGCCTAACTCCACGGCAGAAGGAAGCCATCCATGAACTGGGTTTTGGAGCTTTTGTCTATTGTTTAGGAGGTGTCCAACTGATTTGAAATAGATTTGTAGGGTATTTTGTCTAGATTTATGACGATGTAAAGCAATTGGGATGGTTTGAATTCAATTTCCTTTCAACATTATTCTCTTCAATCTGTACATTATTCACGGATCCAAATGTACATTATTAGATACTATTGGTACATTATTTATTGTACCAAATCTTAAACGCATTAAAAATGAAATTTAATTCATGTGGTGGTGCTATAACCTAACCATATGGGTTGCTAAACCCAAGGGGAACGATTCAAATTCTCTGCGCTTGGTGATGATTTCGTTTGTGAGTGGGTACTACAACCTAGCCCTATGGATTGCTAAACCCAAAGGGTGTGGAGACAACTCTCGCCAAACATTAAATACTTACACAGGTACTTCATTTAGTATTACACATGTACATTAAAGGCCACTTGGCGTACATTATTTAGTTCTACTTAGCCTAAACATTATTCCCTGAAGTACGTACATAATTCAAAAATTAATTTTTGATGTATGGGTTAGTAATATGCCCTAGCCCCATGGATTGCTAAACCCTTTGGGAATGGATTTGACTTTTGTCACACATTAAATTCATTGTAATGTACATTATTCAAATACGTCATATACATTATATAGCTATAATCGTACATTATTACAATGTACATTATACATTGAATATAGTACATTACTTGTCGAAAATTTACAAGCTGTAATTTACGAAAAGAAATCACGAAAATCTGTAAACAATTGATGATTTCATGAAAATAAAACGACAACTGATGCAAAATAAAACTAAATACAAGAACGAACTAATCACAAACTAATACAGAAAACCATAGATGTCAATTACACGACTAATACAATAACTTTCTACCAAAATTTATCAATAAAAAAAACAGTTGTCTTCCATTGAAAAAAGACGACAACAATTTCTTGATAAGGTCTTCAATGGAGAAAAAACGATGAAGGAGAGAAGAAAAATTGTTCAATTCCCCCAATTATAACATCTCCATATCTGATCTCAACCGTTGCGAAGAGATGCGAAATGCAATTGTGGAGGAATTGAAAATCGGAGTCGTGATTGAATCTCTCCACCACTCTCCTCGCTCTCTCAATCCCGCCTTCTTCGATTTATAGAAAAAGGCAACAATTTAGAACTGAGAATGTCTTCAATGGAGAACTCACGCTGAAAGTTTAGGGAGAGAAGAAAGAATGCAGCGTGTGATCGTGGAAAAAAAAACCGTTTCAATCTTTGATAAACATAATCTAGGAAATTACCATAACAAATTAATTTGTGTATCCCAGATTTGACCTTTTCAATTTTTTTAATCATTTTAATTAAATAGAGGTAGCCTTATTTTAAGCCATCAGATCTTGAAAATGGATGGCTGAGATTGAAAAGGAAAAAGGAAATAAATACATCCATATATATATATATATATATATATATATATATATATATATAGGTTTGTGTTAAAATGACAACCCCTCTTAAAATGACACCGTGACACCGCTTATACAAAGAATATTATAAACGCTACACAATGTTAATATAACAAACACTACACAACAATCTATAGATTGCTTGTATAGTGTGTCGGATATTGCTATTCAAGAAAAATTGTTGTATAAAGACCAGCACATTCTGCTGTCCGTCTTTGTCAAGATTTTTTTTGCCACGTGGCGGCTTATTATTCGTCCACGTGTACAAATGATTGGCTAGAAATTGTGGTATGGTGTTATTTTAAGGGGAGGTGGCACCCTAACATGCCCACCTCCCCTGTATATATATATATATATATATATATATATATATATATATATATATATATATATATATATATATATATATATATATATATATATATATATAGGGATGTGTTAAGATGACAACACTTATTATAATGACACCATACCACTAATTTGGACCATTAGATCTAAACATCAGATGAAGCTCAAGCTGCCACATGGCAACTATTTTTAATTTTTAAAAAATAGAAAAATACAGTAAAGGATAAATTTGACATTAACATTATTTCTGTAATTCTCACTCCATCAGTTCACGTTTTTTCCTTTCTCTTTTTCAGCAAATTTCTTTCCAGATTTCTTCCAAATCAAGATGATATTCACGCGATTAGTCATCTCTCTCCAGTTTGGATGATATTCCAATGATATTCACGCTATTTTCATCCAAATCTGGTAATTATATTCGATGATTTCATCAATTCCATCTTCAATTTCGACAATTTATTCAGCGATTCTTCAGTTGTAGACAATGGGTTCATGCTTTTTCATCCAAATCTGGTGATGATATTCCACAAATTCATCAATTCCATCTTCAATTGTCGACAATTTTGATTCTAATTGCAACAAATTTTATTCGGTTTCGGCATTTTGAGTTCCATAATTTTGAGTTCCATAACTTGATCGAAGACGATTCTGTCTTCTCCATAATTTTTGTCTGATTTCGAATTGCATACGACATGGCAGCTGATTCGATTGTCAGTTTTGATTTGGATGTTTTTTCAGAAGATGAGTAATTACATGTTGTAGACCTTTAATTTTCTATATGTTCGACGATTATTGGTAGATGTTGTTAGATTCTATCTTTCTTTGATTAGAACATGTCCAGTTGAGCATGATCCGATTTGTGTTGAAATTACATGTTATTTGCTATGGATTGAGTATTTTTGTTTATGAATCTATTGATTACTGTTCAAATTCATTTTGATTCATTTTTTTTATTAAGTTCTTATGGCCATTGCTGCATTATGTGGTGCATATTGCAGTCCACCATATGATTAATTGCTTTCAATGACAGGTTTGAGAAGCAGTTCTGCAAGCCAATCGATGTCCATGAAGAAGAAGGTCGTGAAGTTGATGACCAAACCATTGCGCCGGTCATCAATTTTGATCTAGATGTTTTTCCAAAAGGGGAACATCGACATGTTTAGCTGGAAAATAATGGTCAATTATTGGACGATTTTATGTTCAATATTGGTTGATGGGTGTTGTTTGATTTTGGTTGAAGAGTAGTTTTTGATTTTGTTAGATTTGCTTTTTTCGATGAATACTTGTTTAGTAGAGTATGTTTCTAGTTCTGTTCAATATTGGTAGACGAGTAATGTTCGATTTCATAAGGCGTAATGCAGAGTATTAACTTAGTTATGTTGACTCTGATGGTGTTTAGAGATTGAGTATTCATCGAATTTATGATGTATTCTGATGTGTGATCCTATGATTTTATGCAATACACTGTTTCTGTATTTGATCTTCTATATGTATACTATGTTGCAAGTTTATGTATTCAATATTGCAGGTTTATGTGTTCAATATTGCAGATCACTTAATTGTTATTTGCATTCAATTGTTTTAGAACTAATTCACATTCTGTTTTATCATGTTATCCAGCGTGCCTTGGCGATACTCGACCAAAGGTTCAGCAAGTGATTTTGCATGCCATTTGGTGTCCATGAGAGAAGGCTATAAAGTTGAACATCAAACGATTACGTCGGTGTAAAAATTGTGGAGAATTGGGTCACCATGACTAATGGCTGACAAATTTACCTCATGAATTTCATATGTAATTGTGTGCATAAGTTTGGAGTGTATTGTAACTAAAATCCATGGATTTCGTGAATTTCATTATGCAAGTCGAAATGTAATTGAACCCATGAATTTTGATTTGTAATTGAACTCAATGAATTTAATCTGCTCCGATTTGTAGCAATTTACTTCGTATTCTTCCCTTTGATTTTTGTGAATCTCTTCTCGCTCCATGTTGCAGACGTTTGATTTTCTGTGTTCGACGATTTAGTTGAAATCTGCGTTGGTTCCATCTTTTTTTGATTAGCACCTATTAAGTTGTGTGTTGCGATTTGTGTTGAAATTACATGGTGTTTTGCTGCCAAATTCATTCTAATTCGTTTGATTCTGTTCTTATTGCCATACTCTAGTTTTACAATATTGCTGCATTATGTGGTACGTATTGCAGTCCACCATATGGTTAATTGCATTTAATCTGCCTCAATTTACACAATCGTCATGTACATCTCTATGTAATCGTTCATTCAATCTTCTTTTCAGGAAATAAAGTCTCTTTTACAAAATAGATATCATCTATCAATGGAGATCGTCTTTTCAGCTATCGCATAGATAAGTGATTGCTTCTCTACTTTCGTGGTCTAGATTTTGAGAGTTTTCCTGCAGTTTTCGTCTTCGCAGCTTCTCGCCATCGAAGCTTTTCTTCTCGATTTTTAGATTTTCAATTTTTTACTCAATTTGGTTTTCTGATTGTAGAAACATAAACATCCTAATACATAGAATAGGTATTTGAATTTGTATATGATTAATTAAATTTCAATTTGATATTGTATATCACGTTTTAATGAACGAGCATTCCACATTTTACTAGCCTTTTGATTGGTGTATAGAATGACTCTCATATTGCACAGTACTTGAACATTTTATTCGTATTACTTTTTTCATCTTAACATATTGCAATTTTACTATACGAATATTGCAGTGTGACCAAATAGCATTTGCAGTGTACATATTATTTCATTGTACTTGTTCCTGCTCGATTTTCTCGATTTTCAATATTTCTTATCTATTTGAATTTCTGATTATAGGAATATAAACATCCCAATATATAGATGGGGTATTTGAATTTGTACATGATTAATTTAATTTTAATTTGATATTTTCTGCTACGTAATATGGATTATAAATACCAAATACACTTGGCTAAGTATTGTCTATCGCATTACACTAAACGAACATTTCAAATTTTTCTGGCTTTTTGATTGGTGTGCAGAATGACTCACAGATTGCATAGAACTTGAATATTTTGTTCGTATTATTTTTTCACCTTATCATATTGTTGTTTTACTCAACAAATATTGCAGTGTTACTCAACGAATATTGCAGTACAAGACTTAATGTATAGCTAACTACCTTCCATCTTATACATGCTAACATTATACAATTACCGGACAACTAACAACTATGCAACAATGAACATTCAAATTATGTGACCAAAAATGTCTACACCACAATAAAGTCATCAAATATTTAAGTACAAGTATTCACCAAATCATAATATTAGTCAATTCATTTACACCAAAAACCAACACGGAAACCAAACCTAATGTTTGAAGCTAAAAAAAGATCATTCATCGATCACCATTTCTTGCAGTCCGCGACCATCTTCTCAACATCTATCAGTCTCTTCTCTTTTGCCTCCTCAAAGTGTTTTGTCGCAATATTCATGACAATGCATTACATTTGAAAACAATGTTGGTGACATCCGGAAGAGCAGGGTCTTCACTTCTTTGTTTACTTTCACCATCACTGTTACATAAAAGAGTATTTCAATCTTAGACTTTTTTAACATTGCATTTTTATCTACACTAATATGCAACCAACTAATGTAAATACTTAAGGATAAATGTTTACACTTATGGAATATCCTGTTGCACAACATCATACACATGTATGCTGAAATGCCAAATAACAAAGTATTGCAATCCAAATATATGCAAATAAAATGTATCAAATATGCAATCCATATAACAAAACACTGCAATATAGACTCAGATGTACTACAATGGGCAATGTACTATCAACAAATTAATATGTTTCAAATATGCAATCCATATAACCAAATACTGTAATATAGACTCAGATGAATTGCAATGGGTAAAGCATTGTCAACAAATTGAGAATGAGGAATGAATTAAATTAAATAAGAAATAATAATGTGGGGAATATTTCAAGAAGCATTTTACACTAGGAGTGCACCGTTAATAATTGTAAGGCAATCTTCCTCATGTGAAAAGTCTGAAGACATAACTTAGGTGTATAGCGAATATTCAAGGGGCGTGTAAGAAACCCCAATTATATTATATAGAAAAAAAATCAATAATTTGATACTTGGAATGGAAATCCAAATGTTTCCATCAGGCACCAGCAATGTTTCTTTAAACTAAGAGATCAAGGAAACCATAAAGCCTTTAAAAACATTCCCCTCCGCACACATATTGGCTCATAATAGTGATATTTTGTATCAAAAGATAGCATTATTAGTGACATATTAAAGAAAAATGTTATTTATTTCATTTAATAAATTCTGATGTCAAATGCACAAAGGAGAAATATAAGAAGACAATAAAACTGTGGAAAGATAACAATGAAGGGATGACCACATGAGCATCTGCACAATCATGTAAACAAAGAGAAGATAAGGTACGTTGGAAGACAACATACCCATTCCTATTTCCAGAGTTCTCTCCTCCATGTCAATGTTGTTTTCAGCACCCATATTTAACCTGAAAAATCCACAATATTTATGACCAAATTAGAATAATCTCACCAGCTACATTAAATAGGAGTAAGTTATAGATGCTAAACTAAAACTTTTATACATGATTCAATCTCTTTTCACGTCCCAAATCAACTCTCATAAATATAAACAGTTAAATTAAGTAATATTGACTGAGAATGTCTACTAGGGCTCAGTTCATTCAAGATACACTGCGAGCCTAATTGCATTCATTACACTGCATTCACATATACAATAATCTGCAATCTCCAATACCAACAACTGCAATCTCCAATACTATCAAATGCATTCACGTTTTATGTAACTATCTCAGGAACAGATGCAAATTATGTTACACAATGCTGCAAGATGTAGTAAAATGTAGTAGTAGTCACGAAATTGAGCCCAAGCGTCAAATTCATAGCAAAGACAGCAAAAAAAATACAAACAACATTAAACAGAACCGAAATTGGACGAATGATACTTAAATACTTAAATTGAACCGAAATTGGACGAAATTAGGAGGAGATCGCTGATTCGCGGTATAGTGGTGGCCGAAAATCGCCGAATCGCTGATTCACGGTGTGGTGGTGGCCGGAAATCGCCGATTCTCGAAGTAGTGGTGGCCAGAAATCGCTAATTCATGGTGTAGAGGAGGAGGCGGCGAGATTTTGTGAATTTAGGATGTCTCTCATGTGTGAATCGGCGGAGGAAGAGAGAGAGGGAGAGAGAGAGGGGAGATAAAGAGTGTGTCGCTCTTTTTGGGGATATCCCCAATTTTGATTTCAAAATACTATGAAATGACTAAAATACCCACGCCTGCAATATTCAACACATAAGACTGCAATCCGAACTCTATTTCATCAATTCAATGCTAGGCGTCCATGTTATAGATCTAAGGGCTAGGATTGATGGTATGTTGTCACTCTAAACATGGTGGCACCCTAACGCACCCCTAGACTGCAATAGTATAAACGTTATATATAAATATATATAGGGGTGTGTTAAAATGACAACACTCTTAAAATGACACTGTAACACCACGCTAGACTGCAATAGTATAAACGTTAGACTGCAATCTATAGATTGCAGTCTAGCGTATTGGATATTGCAGTCGGGAAAAATTGCAGTCTAGTGTATTGGATATTGCAGTCCGTGAAAATTTAGCCTTGAGCAATTTTTATGATTGCCACATGGCAGCTTATTATTCGTCCACATGTACAGATGATTGGCTAGGAATGGTGGTATGGTGTTACTTTAAGAGGTGTTGTCATTTTAACACAATCCTATATATATATATATATATATAGGAGATGATCAAAATAAGAATGCATTTAAACCCAGAAATGCAGCCCAAATCTTGGCCCTAGGATTAGATGATCTAAGGGTCAATAATTAACCCAAAACACGGAAAGTCATAATTAAGTAGTTTTAGGTCATATTATAATATTTGAGTTTATGTCATGTTAAGATCATTTTAGGTCATGCTTACAAAGCATGACCTAATAATAAACTAACTATGACCTAAAAATGCTCTACGTATGACCGTGTTCTGCGTTTCTGTATTTAAATCTGGTCTTCATAGATCAAAACCCTATATATATATATATATATATATATATATATATATATATCTTTTCTCTTCTTAATGTCAACCATTATATGGATGGAATGGATGGACTAGATTAAAAGGCCCAATCCAATCCCGTGTTGCATTATTAGTGCATTTTCGTGCATTAAAAGGGTAAAGGAGTAAAATAACATACTACACAATCAGTTTCGAAACGGCAGGTCCTAAATTTACGCGGCATTTTCATCAACCTCTCGTCTCCCCTCTCTCTCACTCCATCTCATCAACATTCTCTCCACAAAATTTCTCCCTAATTGAACAAACCCTAGCCGCCGCTGTGTCTCCGTCGGTCGACCATTCCCGCCGTGAAATCTCCCTCGGTCTACCATTCCCACCGTGAAATCTACGTCGGTTGACGATTCCTGCCGTGAAATCACTTTGCGCGCTCCTTGAAAGTCGATACCTCTCCTGCAAACCAAACAAAAAGGTGTGGTTCTGTTTTTTTGTTTGGTAGGCACAAACACTCCTAAACATCGATTTATACTTTATAATTGAAATAATGCACAAAATTATTTTGCTCGATTTTGTTGGAAAAAGATGAAATTGCGGTTATTAGAGTTAGGGTTTTTGTTCATCCTTGCTATAATAATTAGTTCTCTCAGTTGGATCTGGGTTTTGCATCGGTTTACTTTCCGGTTGGTGTAATGCACAAAAGTTTTTGTTTTTTTGTTGGAGAAGTTGGTATTGTGAGCATTCTATTTACTGTATGCTAGATTTCTGGCCAATATGTACACTTTTGTCATTTTTTGGGTGATACCACACTGAGTTATGGTTGAAAACTAACCGATTTTGACCCTCTCGTCGCGCAGATATAGAATGACTAAAAGACGACGCCCCTACAAAAGCCAGCCAGATTGTTCATTTTTGTTATGTGGGAGTTTGACATGAAGTTGTTGGATGCATCCCTTTAGCAAGTGATTGATTAGTATGTTTGGGTTTGTACATTACATCTTTAGTTCTGTGCATTGGTAAATAGATGTCGTGCATTACTTACTGAAACACATAGATTATTTGGCATTTTTGTTATGTGGGAGTTTGGCATGAAGTTGTTGGATGCATCCCTTTAGCAAGTGATTGATTAGTATGTTTGGGTTTGTACATTACATCTTCAGTTGTTGTGTATTGGTAAATAGATGTCATGCATTACTTACTGAAATGCATAGATTATTTGGCATTTTTGTTATGTGGGAGTTTGGCATGATGTTGTTGGATTCATCCCTTTAGCAAGTGATTGATTAGTATGTTTGGATTTGTACATTACATCTTCAGTTCTGTGCATTGGTAAATAGATGTCATGCATTTTTTGGGCGTCTTTTTGACATTGCTTGGTTGTTTTGGGCGACGGGGGCCTTGGGGTTAACGAGGGGTGGGGCTACCCACTAAAAAGGGGTTGGACAACGGAGACCCTCAAAAAAAGGGGAGGAGGGGAGCTTGATGGTTGAACTTGGGGGTTAGGGCGGCAAAACATCTTTTTAAACGGGAAAAAAGGAGGGTACCCCGGGGGAAAGGAGTTATGGAACCCCCGGAAAGGGGGAAAAAGACTGGAGATGTTTTGCGCTTGAGTTTTTTGATGGGCCCCCTTTTTAGGGGGTTTTAGATTTTTAAAGAGATCCCTTTGAACTTCGCTTTGGGGTGCTTGTTTGGGGGAGTCGTTGGGTTGAAGTTGTTAGGGATGGAAGATAAAAAACTGTGGAAGATGAGGAAATCTGAAACACAAACCCAAAAAAGGAAGCGAGGAAGAGTACCCCAGGGATTTGAAAGGGAAAAGAGATGCGTTTCGAAAAAAAGAAAACAATAAGCAGAGGATTTGATAGGCCATCGTTGTTTTGGGATGGCTTTGAGTGTCGACCCTTTTACGCGAAAGAACAACGTGCGAGGTTGTTGCGGGAAGAAAAAACACTAATCGAGGAGACGGGAGATGATGGTGTTGGAGGTGAGCATGGGTGCTTTTTTTGAAAAGTTTCAACGCATTATTCGAGGTTTTTGCTTTATTAAATCATAATTCCCCATTATTTCTTTGGGGGAGAAAAGTAATTGGGGGGGATGGGGCGGCATCGGGACGGGGGTGGTGTGGAAATCAACAATGGGGAAAAAAACATTACATCATTGAATTTTACTCTTTTCTTTTTTCAAAATTTTGGTGCGCCCTTTTTAAACCGGGCGTGGTTAGAGGTGAAAGTGAAAGGGGGGCGGAGATATAGTAAAAAAAAAGGGCGGGGCGGGAAAACAAAACTGGGCGGTGAGATTCCATCGATAAGGATGTAGATCGTAAGGAGGTAAAGGGGAAAATGGGTCCCAAAAAAAAAGAAACCAATAAATATTATGAATTACAACTAGTTTTTATTTTTTCATTTTTTGATTTCGGATTTTTTAAGGGGTTTTAGCCTTAAAAAAGTATTATTTTGGGGTTTAAAAAATAAAGCTTGCATTTTATAGGCTAAAAACATAAACAAAGGTTTTTGAGCATTAAATGGTGTTGGTAGTCCTTTTTAGGTTTTTTTTTGAATTATACGGTCTTATTATGCATTAAATGGAACCTTATTTTTTGTCCATGTAAAAAGGGGCCCCCCAAAAAGGGTTTTGAGATTGGTTTTGGGGAAAAACCCCCAAATTTTTAAGGGTTTTTTGGGGAAAGGTGGTCGGAAAGGTGGGTGGGAAAGGGAAAAGGGTTTCTTTTTCAGTTTGGGAAAAAACCAAACAAACGGGTTTTTCGAAAAGGTTTTTTTGAAGGGGGAAAGGGTTTTTGGCGGGCTTGGACTTTCCCAGATGGTGATTTTGAAGTTGGAAGAGGTATGTTGTATTTAATATGTGGGGTTGTGGTGAATTGTATTAACCGTATCCCTTTTTTGCGGGATCCCGGGGCTAGCATCATCCCGTTCAAGAAAGCACAGCCCGGTTCTCCTTCAACAACGGTTTCAACCAAAGCCCAAAATTCCGGACAATCGCTATCTTTTGGGGCGGGCCCGAAATGAATAAAAGTTTTATAGTTTTCCGCTATTTGCTGGGAAATGGTTACTTATGCATACTTTTTTATTGTGCGGGGGAGACGGTTGTCTGAGCCTACAAAACGGGGGGAAATTTGGCGGGGCCGGTTAAAGGGAGCCCGGGCCCTTGTAGACCTTGGGCCTACTTGAATAACATGGGAAGCTCAAGGCTTGGGCTTTTTCTAGGGGGCTTCTTTGCAAACCATCGTTGTGAAATACCTTGCCTTGGGCTATTTAGTATTAATTATAAAAATAAAAATTGTTTACCACATTCCCGTAGAGACACCGTGATTGATACCCTGAATGGTCGGGGGGACCGGTTTGGGGGGAAAATTCGGGCTCGGTTGTTCGATGATGTACTTGGAACGGAAATCTTTAAATGGGAGAAGTTTGACATGGTCTTTTATTCCCTTCCCATCGATGTACATCATTAAGTAATTTTTGATTTTTTTTTCCCGGTTGGGGTTCTAAAATCGAGTGGTGTGTTTCGCCCGGGGTGACAACATGAACATCATAAACCACACATTGGTGACTCCCCCCCAAAACGTTCAAGGAAAAAAATTTGGGGAAAAAACCCTCCCTCGGGGGCGTGTTTGAGGGTATTCCATTAAAGGGGATTAATTGGATAAGTGCATTTTTATTTTCCACGCATCTTTTTGTGGGAATTTTTGTAAATTTTTTTTTGAGGCTTGTGAATTGAATAATCAAAAGGGGATCGAAAATGTAAGACACATTTGGGGGCTATGCCTTGGGGGAAAAAAGCCCCCCGGGGGAGACGGGGGGGACATCATCGGCATATGGAACTTATTTTGGGGGAAGGGGCAAAGTTTAGGATTCGCGCCAAGGGACAAAAAAAAATCTCGAGAAAGGGGAAACCCTTCTTTTTTTCTACACCCCAAATTTGGCAACCCGTCTCTTAGGGCCCCTTGGAAAGAAAAAGGCCGCCAAAATTCAATTTGTAGATTTAAAAGTTTTTTGGGGTTTATTGCAAAAGTATTGATTAGAAACGATTTTCTTGTTTAAGCGTTAGTTTGGGATAACTTTTTGATTTGGTCAAATGGCGCATGTTTTTAACCCTTTCATTTCCTTGATAAGTGCATATTTTTTTACTAGGTTGATGTAGTAGGTGATAAAGGATAAACTTTCACAAACTTGGAGAATAGTTGTTTATCCGAAAGGATGAAATAAAAGAAATGACAACATAGCGTATTAATGTAATGTTAAACGATAATGCCCTTAAAGAGAATGGAGTAATGGAATAAATAACGAGGTCTTGAAAAAAAAGCGTGTTTAATGCAATCAAAAAAGATGGCAATAAACAAAGTAATGGAGTAATGGATTAAATAAACGGGGTGATCATAGAATATCTTATTTTCAAAGATATAAATCGATAATGCCATAAACAAATAATGGAGAATGGATTAAATAAACGGTGATCTTTAAATATTTTATTTAATGCAAGGATATCAATCATAATGCCCTTTCCGAACTATAATGTAACAAAACAGGGGGTGATGAAAAATATATTTATTAATGAAGTTTTTAAATGCGCTAAAGACAAAAACCAAAAAAATCAAATAATGGGAAAGAATAAGGGGAGGATGCATATAATATCCTTATTAATGCAAGGTTGTAATTTGATAATAAACGAATTCGCAAATCCACAAAGTTATTATGCAAAAAATGACCCAACTAGAAATAATAAGAACAAACGAAAAAAAGTATTTTATTGTTTCAAAACACATCAAGCTTTCCTTTTGCCCTTTTCTAAACGCTTTCTCCTTCCCCATCTCTTTAAGCATTGGGCGTTTTTAAAGGTGATGGCCCCCCTCATGGGCCTTCCGTCAAGAGGCCAGCCTCCTTTATAGCCTTTTTTCTCTTTTGAAACTTCGCGGGGTCTACATACCCTTCGTCTTTTCAACATTTGGGGGATGGACCCTCAACTTGGGGCCCGGCATTGTAAATTCTTAAACATGGCCCCTTTTCAAACGCCGGTTGGGGGAGTTCCACAAAAGAATTACCAAGTTTTCCCAAAAAATTTCGAAACACGAAGCACTTAATGTCATCTCAAAAGTCGAAAAAACCGTGAACAACGATATTCCCTTGATTTTAAAACTATCGTCAACGGTGGACCTTGTATCTACGGTGACATAAAAAAAGTCCATGTACGGCCTTGGCTAAGGGAGTCTTCATCCATCGGTTCGTGCGAGTACATCTCGGAATTTTTGACACTTCGTTGTCCCGAATAGAAAAAAATGTGGCAACACAAATAGCCCTGCCTACGAACAATTTGCGTCGCAAGAGTATGATTCGTCGATCTTGTCGTGTCTTACGAATACGAATTCCGTCGGCTATCCCAAGCTTGTAGGTGTCAATCATATCTGTGATGAAAACCAAGACACGGCATCGTCATTCCCATCAATAATTTCTTCTTGTATCTTCCTGAACATACTCGTCTGTAAATCGTCGCAAGATGTTCCCAACTTAGTGGCCAGATGGGCAGAGTAAGCATCGTTGTAGTCCAGCTTTGTTCTAGCATTCCTCCGAAAGTCCGAGCATTGTTGAAGCTCATAACGCTCAATCACTTCATTCCACTCCTCTTCAAATTCGTCGGGTTCAAGCAAGTGCGACCAAATGCATGCATTGAATTCTTTCTTGAAATCTTCGTCCCTAAGCAACCTGCCTGGAACCTTGGAAGCCAACTGAAGAGTGTCTGCTCTCTTGCGTAGTAGTTACATACAGTGTGTTCAAAAGGAAATAACAGGTTCCCTAGGTCCAGCAAATCCACTAGATCACGCGGTCTAGGGGGATCGATCTTGTGTTGTAAGTGGAGTCAAACGCCACTATATCACCAAACATATGGTAGTTCCTTTTCATCAAACCATCACACCAAAAAAGGGCAACCAACTGGTTAGCAGCATTAACTTCGTAGTGATATGTGAAGGCATCCGACAACTCCTTCTTCTTCGCCATGTCGTCCAACACCATCTGCACGTCACAACCGTGTGCGAATGCTTTGATGTCACGAGATGTGTTCCTGATATCCCCAACATTGCAACCGACAAGTTCAAATCCACCGAGGATTTCCTTCAATACCTTAAAGGTAAGTGTGGGGCCTATATTAGCCTTGGAACAGTCAAGAATGAATTTGTGATGTACGTCATCCAACTTCCGGTTAAGTGTCATAAACTGCTGATGCTCCGACTCCACCATACAATGGTTGTGAACCTCGTTGAACTCGTGAATAATATATCCCGGTATTCCTGCTTCGGAAAAGTACTTGAAGGATATACAAGCTTTACAACCACATCGCTTGGAAAACCGCCTGCGTTTAAGAGTAAAACCAGAACGTACATTCACATCGTCTTCCTCGTTCGACCTCTTGCAGCCCTCCCTATTGCATACCACAAAATACCAAGTAGTAACACCGTCCGCCGCCTTCCTCATTCCTTGTTTGCGCGTATCAAACCCAACAGCGCGGGCATACACATCATAAAACGCAAACGCAAACGCAAAATCTAGGGATTGGAACTTCTGACCAATCACAGGCTTCAATTGTGGAGAACATTCAGGTATAACAAACACTGTAAATAAAATCAAACCAACAAGCATATTAGAATTAAGTTTCATTATATGATACAAATCGAACATTACAACTAAGAAATAGTGCATTATACTTTAATATTTGAACATTACATACGTCGATTAATACCACATTGTAGCCGAGATAATAACTAAACCCTAGACAAACAAATGAAACTCGTCGACTCAACAAAATACTACGCCATAACCACCAATGACTGCTAAACCCTAGTGGATTATATTAAACTCGCACAGTACATTCAAACAAGACAACATATTAATTGTCAAAAACGACATCAGATTAAACGAGAGAACATATGGCTCAACAAACATATGCATTACATATCATAAATCGTTCATTACAGAGTCTATTATAGGCATTATATAATGCTACATGTCGATTATGTGTATAGGTTAAAATAACTCCCTAACCCAGCCGAATTGTAAACCCTACAGAATTAACTGAAACTCGTTTACTTTGAATAGAAGACGTGGTACTTACTAAGTACTACACCCTTGCCCACAAGGATTGCTAAACCCTTGGGGAATAAATGAAACTTGCGCAAAACATACAAACACGCATAGACATAAAAACGATCACAACAACTTATTTGCAATTAACCATTAATCCAACTAATCTGTATTCAACTGAGCCAATCGGATTTATAATCGATGATTGGAGAAATTTAATTACCTTCTTCCATTGTGTAGAAAACGAACTCAATCAACAATTGCTCCGAAAAAACGGTTTCCGATGAGAAACCCAAAAAAAAGTTTACGGAGAATGTTTCAGCAGCGTTAGTTGTCGACGTTGGTATGTCTTCAACGGAGAAAAAGGGAGAAAAGATTGGAGAAAAAATTACACAGAGAATAAAGCTAGAATCGTTTATTTCTGTAGAAAAAATCGATACGATCATGAGATGAGAAAATCAAGGACTTACCATAACTAACTATATTGTGTATTCCTAATCAGCCCTTTTCGTCTAATTCAATGATTAAAAATGAAGGAGCAAAATCAAGGACTTACCATATATATATATATATATATATATATATATATATATATATATATAGGGAGATGATCAAAATAAGAATGCATTTAAATCCAGAAATGCAGCCCAAATCTTGGCCCTAGGATTAGATGATCTAATGGTCAATAATTAACCCAAAACACGGAAGGTCATAATTAAGTAGTTTTAGGTCATATTATAATATTTGGGTTTATGTCATGTTAAGATCATTTTAGGTCATGCTTTGTTAACATGACCTAAAAATAAACTAACTATGACCTAAAAATGCCTTACGTATGACCGTGTTCTGCGTTTCTGTATTTAAATCTGGTCTTTATAGATCAAAACCCTATATATATAGGATTTTGATCAAAACAAAAATGGCCTTAAATAAAGAAATACAGACGGTTTATTATCCATAGGATTAGGCTTGATCATCTTAAGATTAGATTATCTAATGGCTAGATTTATTTGTCAGATTATATTAATTTAATCATTTATATTCATAAAAGGTCACTTTGGTCAATCCTTGTTTTCGTTTGTTTTGGAAGTTCCTATAATGTTGCTTATTCCTCTTTCCACTCACTCATCATCAGCGTGAGTTATGTGTGTTACAATCCATAATTTCTCACCTTCATTTCATCTATGAAGATTCATACGAGCTTTAATTCATTTGACCTTCTACTTAGTTTCCAGTTTTGTCTTCTTCTTCACAGCCTTTGAGTTTGCATTCCACAATGTGGAAAAATACATATTTCCGTTTATAACATTCAGTCGTTGCATCACTTTGTTACACTTATAGAGCTCTTGTTTCCAGATTCAATCGTTCTTCTTCACATCTAGATAATCAATCATCCCCCAATGACATTCTTGACAATACAGGTTTTGATTTTAATTTTGTTACTGTAATTTTAATAATGATTCAACCATGAATTATTTATCATTTTGTTTTAGTAATGTTACAATCATTACTTATTTATCTGTTTATTATGCCATTATTTCGTATGACTTCAATCCGCACTTAGTATGACACAATGTTATCATATTTTGTTTTTATCTTTGAGTTTTCAATAGTAGTAGTAATGATACAAGTATTACTTAGTAAAGGGGCAACTATGACATGTTTTTGTATGACTCAAATATGCACTTAGCATGACATGTTATATACTGTAACAATTTTTAGCACTACTTTATACTGCCTGTATTATTTTAGGACAATCAACCAGCCACTGATTGTCTTTGTTTTTTATTATTACAGATTTAAATACACTAGAATGCCCTATAGAGCTTAAACCTTTTGTTGGTCGTAGCTTTCCTACTTTGGACAACGCCATTGAGTTTTATGAGAACTATGGTCGATGTGTCGGTTTTGACACAAGGAAGAACGGTTCAAAGAAGGTTGATGATCTTACCATATGGTTTTACATGGTGTGTAACAGAGAAGGTGAGCAGAAATTTAGCAGGAATTGCGTCAAATTAAAAGAGAAAGAAAAACGGCGCTCGACAAGAAATTCTGAAGTTTGATACCATGTTTTCTTTTTCTTTTGAAGTAACATCAGTTCAATGTCATGTTGTTGGAAATTACTCAGTTCGGTCTGTTTTGTATCAGGCATTCTGATTTTCAGGAGTTTTATGGCATGACTCGAATATTGGATTATTATCACCCAAATTTCCCATACATTTCCATGACTCATATATTCGTTTATTATGACCCAATGACAAGAATATTTTGTATTGCTTCAGCTTGTTTGATATGAACATTTCGATCAGAATGGTATAAGACATTAGGTTACTCAGTAATGTGATGCCAGGACTCAAATGTTGGTTTATTATGCCACTAGTTGACCATAAGTTGCTATGACTCATATATTCATTTATTATCACCCATTGTATTGTATTTTTTTATCACACAGTATTTCGCATGTAGAAAACACGGAAGATGCATTACAGGTTGTTTCCGAGAGCAGTTTTACGCAACGACTAACTTTGTGGTACAGACGTCCAATTTCACGTCATTATTTGTGCAATTTTAAGTTAAATGACTGAACATTGGATGGACAAAGGCGTAGGTGTAGTTTGAGTCATATATATGTTATTGTTGGGTCATATCATCATACTGTTAATCTTTAAATTTGTAAATATCAGCAGCAAAATTGGACAGAGGACGTGTTGGGTATATCTGTTTTTAAACTAATTGGTACAATGCAGCATCAGCTGGAGTAATCGTACTAGTGCATAGAGACTCCAAAAACGAATATAGTTGAAATAATATATTGTAACAATAACAATGGTCCTCAAAACGAGAATTACAACAACATCCTCGACCTTTTCCTTCCCTTTGCTATCCTTCTTCCCAGGTGCATTTTTGTGTAAATCTTCTTCACCTGGACAGCTTGTTTCCTTCACAGATTCACGAAGGCGCTTTGAGCCTGCAAACATAAATCCAAATCAGGTAATATTACTTTTAGTTAATAGTATTAGTTGTCTTATAATGGATTAATACCTTTAGACATATCAGGTGATTCAGTTACATTGCCAGTCGCATTGGAGGTATCTGCCTTATCTCTTGTTGTTGTCTCCAATTGCAGAATTTTGAGGCTCTCCTTAGCTCTGGCTCTCTTCCCGATGATCAGTTCGTTTGCCTTGTTTAAGGACAGACCAATCCTGCCTACACCTACACAGTTATAGGCAAAATTAATTATTTTTCCAATGGCATAATACTTTCACAACGTATTTATTATAGCTGTAACTACAGCCATGATTATATAAAACTTAAAAATATAGTAAATTAGACACAGATGTTTACAAGTTGTGCATTACTCCTTGAAGTGCAATATTTATACCTTTAGAAGTGGTTGTATGAGGCATCCTGTTGCACTAAAGTAATTATGTAATGATTCGAATAAATGATTATTATGACCCAGATTACCCATACGATTTTTGACTTCAACATCTGTTTATTATGACCCAGAAACAATGAAGCTGATTGTGTTATTATTTGAGCTAAACATTTGAGTGTATTTTTTTAGGGTCACTGTCACAAGTCCTAAACAAGTATGCCATTATTCTTAGATGGAATAAGCATTACAATTTTCTTTTAAAATGTGAATGTATAACCTTTTGCAGCCTTCATTACGTTTTCTGCCACTTCGTTCCCGTTTGCGGAGGTGTCTACTCCCCCTATTAGTGCATCTGTACAATGGAACGATGTTAATACTTATAGTTAACCGTCATAAATCAACATTTGTGTAATAGAGACATCACCAAAATCATAGTAAGTTATTATTTGTGTTAAAAGTAAGTACCTTTTCCAGAATTGGAAACATGATCATCTGTTTCTTTCTCTTTTTCCACTTCTGGACTGATTTTCTTATGTGGTGATGTATCAGAAACATCAATAAATTAGTACAACATATATATCCTAGCAAGTATGACATTATTCTTAGATGATAAACTTACTGGACCCTCATCAATTTCTTGGATCATAGTAGAATAAGCATTATAGTTTCTCAAAAGATTCAACTAAGTAATACATTTTACACACTTATATAACCACATCACAGGCACCAAAGATGACTCTTTTGTTTTCCACAATAATGGGTAGTACATACACAACAGAGGGAAGAATATATGACATGTTCCAACTTAATCTCATTGTCATTACAAAACAATTGTGAAGTAGAGATATAATCACAATCATAGCAAGTTATTACTAGTTGAATAATGTAAGCACCTTTTTCAGAATTTGGAAAATCCCCAGCCGTCTCTTTCCCTTTTTCCCCTTCTGGAATGATTTTGTTATGTGGTCCCGTATCTGAAACATCAATAAATTAGCGTATAACATTACAACAACAAAGCATAAAAATATGCCTTTATTCCATACCTGGTTTCCCATATTTGTCATACCAATTCATTATTTATTAAAAATCAGAGCTACATAATGTAAAAAATCAGTAACTTTAACCTTGTTTTGTGCTGTGGCTACCAGGCCTCACTTCAGTTGAGGGTTTTGTGGAAGTTTGGCCTTTTGCTTATGAAACAAAAACCACAATTATATACCAAATTCGAAACAAAACTACATGCATCCAAATACCAGAAAGTGAAATCGACTTACCTTTCGGTGCTTTTGGGATTTGCGGGTTCTTCTTCTTCGCGTCCATTCTCTGATACACTACGCGTCGAACAACGAATTGAAGTGAAATTTTGTCCTGATTTTGTCAAATTGAAGTCAAGGGTTGAACAAATTCTTACTAACCTTTTCCGTCATGACTAGCCGATCCAAATGCTCGAGTGTCCACCATTGTTGAATTAGGTTTTTTGGTTTCCCTTCTTCGTCAATTTTCTGGACTAGGAATAGGGTTTTTGTGGAAGAAACGATTGTGTGGAAGGAGGCGATGTTTTTGTGGAGGAGACGATGAATGTATGGAGGAGACGACGATTTTTGTGGGCGGAGAGGATTTTTTGTTGAAGGATTTTTGGTTGATTTGGTGGTAGAAGAAGAAGATTTGTGGGAAATTGAAGGGATTTTGATGAAAGAGAGTGAGATTGAATGGCGCGGGAATCCAAGCACCAACTTAACGTGTGCAGTAATCACTCCCAAATCCCAATTAATCAGCGCCTAGAAAACGGAACGACGGTTCCTAATATTTCCAATTCCTAAATTACCCCTCACATGACACAGATCGGTCTTATTATGACCCATACAAAACGAGGAGTCACTACAGATCTTAGCCATTAATCACCAGATCTGACGGTCTACATATGGTCTATATTTCTATACTTAAGGACTGATTTTGGTAGATGAAGACCCTATATATATATAAATATTATATATATATATATAGATAGATAGATAGGGGTGTATTCAGATTAATGTATAAAAAGCTGTTAAAATGGAAAACTAATCTAATCCATTGATTCTTGTCATCTAATGGTCTATATTTGTGCCACATGGAATTAATTTAAACATTAAAAGAAGGCGAAAAGGGTAGAAAAGTAAGTTGACATTTTGAGTAGTTATTCTCTTTGCATAATTCACGCCTACCATGATTTATTAGTTATTTTGCATTGATTTGTTTTCCTTTCTTAATTATAAATATTTTAGTTGATTATCCTATTGATTTTGCAGCATCTTTATACACAAATATTGTTTAAATTAAGAATATTTTCGTCATTAGCTTGATTGTGTCGAATATGGTATAATAATGTACGTAATCGGTATAATAATGTACGAAAACGATATAATAATGTGAGTAAAAAAGTAGTTAAATGTTTTGCAGCACGTTGAATCCATACCATTTGGGTTTAGCAATCCATTGGGCTAGGTTGTAGTACCGACTCACTAAAGAAACCTTCACCAAGGGCAGGAAGATAAATCTTTTCCCATTGGGTTTAGTAATCCATTGGGCTAGGCATATTACCAACGCTTGCTTATAATTTCTGTTTTTATTGTTGTTTTTGATGTACGTAACCGGTTTAATAATGTACGAAAATGGTATAATAATGTACGTAAGAAGTAGGTTAATGTCTTGCAGCACGTTGGATCCATACCATTGGGGTTTAACAATCCATGATTCAATAATGTAACAAAATTCGTACACATCTACCTACATGATGTATCATGAGAAGATGCCCAAAAATCAGAAGCTCATTATGTACTAATCTACGTGGATGATGTAACTGAACGGATGTTCTTAATTCATGTTAAATATGGCATGTATAGTGTAGCAATAGTTCAAACAATGATGTAGCATCAATTTAGAGCACAATAGACCTCTTAATCAGACACAAATCCTCAAGAATGATATCAAATAATGTACATAAAAAATCAAATTATGGTTACAGAAGTTTAGAATAAACTTAAATTTGAAGAAAATTTAAGTTTTAGGGCTTTACCTTTCACGCCGCCGTCGGAGCTTTAGAGAATCGACCGATTCGTCGTCGTCTACAGCGTGAGAAACGCGTCGTGATGGTAACCGATTCTCCGTCGTCTGCAAATTCAGAAACTCGTCGAGAAGAGGAAAGAAGGTGGAGTGAGGCGGCGGTTAGGGTTCCTTATGAAAAACGATGAATGAGGGAGAAGAGAAGGTGGAAGTAATGGTGAGAGAGAGAGAGAGTGGGAGGGAATTGTATCAATTATGGAATTAAATCCCATAAATCTCGTACATGCATTTAGGAATAGGAACCGCCTCATTATTTGATTACTAAATTGCCCTTTAATGTAGTAAAACACTAACATAATGTACCGACTAACCATTAATCTAAGCCATCCGATTAATCTATCCAATGGATTATATTAGTACTATGTTTTACACTAAGGGGATATATATATATATAGGTTTGTGTTAAAATGACAATGTGACACCGCTTATACAACAATATTATAAACGCTACACAGCAATATTACAAACACTACACAACAATCTATAGATTGTTGTATAGTATGTCGGATATTGCTGTTCAAGAAAAATTGTTGTTTAAAGACCAGCACATTGCTGGTACAAATGATTGGCTAGAAATGGTGGTATGGTGTTATTTTAAGGGGTGGTGGCACCCTAACATGCCCATATATATATATATATATATATATATATATATATATATATATATATGTAGGTTTAACTGTCATGCTACAACTTACTGAAATTTATTAGCATTATCGAATATACTGAGGAAATTGAGCTCTCATATAGAGTTTAGTATGAACAGCGAGTCAATTGGTATTCTTTTCAAAACTATAAAATTTATAAAATGTCGATAGTAATTCAGGTTAGCAATTGTTTATCATATATTTGTGTGGTGCGAACAATTATTGTGGGCTCGTTGTTAATTAGGCCCCAACTGTGGATTCACTTATAAGTTACTCAAACTTTAAAATAAAGAAAATAAACAATGAAATCACAATACTATGTTTTCTTTTCTCAAGCTAATATATACTACTATTTCAGTATGTCAATATAAATACGACAATTAATTTGCAACATTTTCCAATTAATTTGAAATGACACGTACTCGCTTCGATAATTGTTGAATTAATAATATGTCTAATATCCGATATTTCCTAAAACTCACTCACTCACTTAAACAAAGTGGCCCGTCTGGCTAACGCTTATACCATTAAAATATTTAAAATCTTCACGGGTTCAAACCCTGTCACGTGTTGGGAGACTTTCCGATCAAACAGGATTAGTCGGATTTCGCCAAACAGCCTGCATTCGGTACACATTTGGTCAAACTAAAAAAATAATAAAAATGTTTAGAAATGAAATTCACAAAATTAATAGTCTGTCTTCTTTTGTCACATTCAGTATTATACATATGTGAATTTTTATATTAAAAATGACATATCATTATGTTATCATGTCACCATAATTACCTATAATATGGTCCCATCCAAATGAGGTCAGTGGGCTTTGAAAAGGGCCCATTTAACTTGCCGGTGGGTAAACAAATAATCATCTACTACTAATTATTTACTCTTTTTATTTTCTTTTTCATTTTCGAATGTATGCATGTAATTTACAAATTCACCGTTATAATAAAGGCATGTAATAATAGATATATGAGCTCATTATTTGGTGACCTTTGAGTTAGGTGACTGCCAATCCTTTATACATACATGCTCTATTATTAACGTGACATTAAATTGTGCGTGCGTGCGTGCGTGTTTTTTTATGGTACTAAGAAATATTGGTAAACGTAATTTGAGAATGCATTGTGGATACACTTTATTTATGGTGGTGTTCAGTTTGCAAGATAAAATAATACCAAGATACAATCTAGAATTGAGTCGTGAGATTATTTTAGTTATAGGAGTTAGCTATGACTAATTATCCCATGATTATTCATTTAGGATTGAGTTGTGTGGTTGAATCTCATGAAACAAGCACATTACAAATTTAATCCCGGATACAATCTTGCAAACCGAACACCCCCTACGTGTATTGTGTAATAATCATCGTGCTATTGGAACTTGGAAGAGCAAACTATTAGCTAATAATAACATTACTACAAGAATCTTTAATTTATGCGTATATTCGTTCTAAAATACAACGTATTCCTTCACCTCAAATTCAATTATTAAATGTAACTTTTTTTTAACTTCCTAAAAGAAGAGAATATTACTAGTATAAAGTTTGGTATCAAATCTCGCCGCGATCACGATCTTGTAACTAAAATCTTATTTACTCTTTTTTTTTATGATTACTTGTTTTTTTTTGTATTTATATTGTCTTAATCAAGTGGTTCAATAATGATAAATTTTGGAGTTGTAAAATCACGTCCCTGATCAGAAGAATCTAAAAATACCTTTATATATGAGGTGGTTTCCTAAGTTGATGGGACAAAACACCTAACATGATTAGCAAAAAAGTTTGGAGAAATATCGAACACGTGAAATGGCAACTCTTTTTTAACCTATTGGTTTTATTTTTTCCTACAGGTATAATATACGACATCAATTAAAGCATTACTATATTATGCATATAAGCAAAAATATATAAATCATCATAATATGTGAATCTACAATAGACTTGTCGAATAATTATGCACAATCATGTTAAATGACTGGCAGATCTAACTATTTCAATTTAAAATTAATTTAAATTAGATTAAATTAAATTATAACTATAGACTATGAATTTAGGTTCGATATGTAAATTCCCCCTTATGTGAATAATGAAAATAATGGGTGTAGAAAAAGACGCAAGTTTTGGAAATAAGTGAACGGGATGGGGATGATTTATTTTAAGAATTATACTATGAATATTCGGTGGGATATTGCACGCCATTCAATACACGATAATAAATATATATATACTACTGCTACTAATAATTCGATCGACCTATGGATTGTAACTTCGAAAAATAAATTGCTTAGAATTTATTCATGGAGTGAAAGGAGTAATGGAAATAAGTTGGCAGACACAAAAGTCCCATCTTTACCCTAATAATTAATTGAAGTTAGCCCTGCATCTTATAGATGCTCAAGTTGTTTGTTGTGAATAAATAAATAAACGGCTAATTGTATATATTTTATTTATTTCTTTGAAAATTTATAAGTTAGATCTAATTAGTGGACGTGGGAACAATCTTGATATGGAATTTCGACAACCAACCATAATTAAATTTGTTCGACCATTTCTTTTGTTTGAAATTCTTATCTACTTCATTTGTTTTCACATACTTGTGTTTCCCTTTTTCTTTCTTTTAGTAGTATTTTATTTCGATGGAGAAAGTGTGAAAATGAGGACCGTAGCATGTTGGTGTGACTTGAGGCCGTATATCCAGTGACTTTGTCAACGTGTTTCCAAGAAATTGTCAATGGTTAATTAAATAATTAGGCACCTAATGAATGATTAATTATTCATACATGTAATTAAGTTACATAATGTAACTCCATGTCTCATAATATAATAATGCAGAGTTGGTCTCCAACTAAGAGGACTGGGTGGTTGGCTTGTATTGGTAAACATTTCAATATACTACTACATTTAAATGCAGCCTTTAATACTAGTATCATAATAGTTACCAAAGTTTATTTAGTATGCTTTGCGATTTGAATTTTGTAGTACTATGTGGCTATGTGCTTTAAAAAGATGCTACATGAATTTTTATTTATTTTTATAAAACCTCCACCTTTTTTATAACTTGTTTGCGATCGAACGGCACAGAATTGTGGATAGAACTTCAAAATACACACAGTGCTGACGTCAGACGATATTTGGATTATATAAAACCAAACGGATAAATTCTAACGTAATAAGCGGCGAAATTACGCCTTTTTATTCCCAATTTACCCTTGTACACAATTTCGTAATAAACAAATTTATTTAGTGCGACCGTAATATCGTGATTCAGTTGTAGAACGCAACTACAACCCATTTTTATATAAAAATAAAAGTGGTGCTCAATTGATTATTTAGAACGTGACATTATAGTTTTGAATAAATAATGTAAATATTGTTTACTCCACTTCTTAGGTATAAATCATTAGCTTAATCTTTTCTTATCCATTACGGTATTACTAATTCGTACGAAGCCTAAAATATGATGCGGACCCAACTAATTATCAATTAATTGAAATTATGTCCGTTTTAATATGAATGGAGGAAAATGGAATGACTAATACTACTACTCTTCTATTTTATTTTATTGTTTAGCAGGAGTAGTATATTTTTTTTCTTTTGAATCATCTCTTAGTTTTAAGGAAAGTTTCATTTGAAAATATGTACTTCCATATTTTATGTTATCTCATGGGTCAATATGATATAACTAGAATAAGATCGCATTTTATGAGTTCAAATCAAATCGGAAATTTGATAACAAAAATTGTTGAGGCGCTTGAATATTCGATACATGTCTGATTCAAATTGCTCTTTTCTATCAGGTGACTTGAGAAAGCTTTTGTATAGTGTTTAAGTATATGCCTGCCTGCGCATTATTTTAAGAGCATGCACAATGCATACTCATTGTTCCATTCCGAAGATACGAGACGGGGCAAGGACGTGTTCCCAAGAGATAGAGGGGACTGCCCCCGGCCAAAGAGGAGCAGCCGTTACTTCATTTGCCCAACTTTTATTAATCTATTTCTAAAATAAAATGAAATTACAATTTCACAATGATCAATATTAGGGGTGGCGAAACGGGTTACCCGCGGATACCCGCACCCGACAAGTCGGGTACCCGTACCCGATTTTAGCTAAATTGGTTGTCCCAATACCCGCCCCGTGATATACCGGGATTACCCGATACCCATGTCGGGTATCTCGTACCCGGCATTGCGGGTACCCGTACCCGACCCAAAATTCGAATAAAAAATTTGAAAACCATAATAATCGTCAATGTTCCCTAATTTACTTAATTAATATTGGTGGTAAACTTTGAATAGATTAAGAATAAAAGTGAAGGGACTCTATAGCTAGTTCCGATGAGTTTTCAATTGTATGTTCGTCGGAATATAAAAATGTTTCAAAAGAATTCTTAGAAACATTTCATTTTCTTCACTCATTTTGGAAAAATAATAATATAAATACTCTTCTTCTCTACATTATTATCTCTCTTACTTTATTTTTTCTCCATTCTAACTATTTATTTTTAAATTTTCAAAATGAATGTGTATATGGCTATTATTATTTAACTATTTATTTTTTTTTCTCAAATTTAACTATTTGAAACGCCTCTATTAATATGGAATGGAGGGAGTATTAAAAATGATATATGGCTACTAATAATAACGGGTATTAACGGGACTAACGGGTATACCCGTACGGGTAGTGGGTATACCCGCTACCCGGAAAACTCTAAAACACACTATCCGATCCCGCCCCATTTCCCGTTATCGTCGGGTATCGGGTACCCGATACCCGGCGGGTAACGGATCGAGATTGGAATTACCCATTACCCGCTACCCATTTTGCCACCCCTAATCAATACATAAAAGCATTGAATTAATGTAAGATTATATATTTTATAGGAGTGAATTTAGTATTGTTTGAGAGAGCCATTTATAGATATATTTTGAATTTCAACATTGTTTGTGAGTTTAAGCTGAGACAAATGGCTTTATTCTCAATTCCATCATTTTTTATTTTTTAATCTTATTATATACTATCATTAATATATATGAATTTTATTAGTATAAAAATTGGTATATGAATTTAATTAGAATATTAATATACTATTTTACTTGAATTTAATGTATTTGTGACTTATTTTCAATGCATCTCGTATTTTTATGAGAGAGAAAAAAATAATTTAATTAGATTTTATTATGTATAATTAAATTCACATAAGAAATGAAAATCTAAAAAATGGGACCATGAATGGTTATGAGAATAAAAAATGATGAACCGTAGGTTTTAATTGTTGTTTCTTAAGTGATGAATATGGTAAAAATTGGTGCGAAACAAATTAATAATGTAATGAATAAGTGATTTTAGACTTTAGTGATTGTAAAAACTGTATCTTGTTTTATGGAGCATAATTTTGTTTTTAACATCAATTTCATTAGACATACATGTCTTGGCCGAGCAATCAATTTTTTATTCTTTAATATATTAGTATTAATTATAATTATGAAAGTAATTCCATAATAATTTCGTATCTTGAACGGTATGTTTTTAAAACTAAAATTCCATTTTAATAGTAATTTTTAATTTTATTTATATTTATAATTTGTCATTCGATTATTTTTATATTTCCTGTCAATTTTTCAAAAATAAAATACAAAACATATAAATAACTAATAGTGAATTATTTATTACTCCTATAATTTATGGTAATGAATATTTTTATTAAGAAAAGATTGTATTTTAATTAAAATTAGACTCCTGATATAATTTCGAACTTATGAGAAAGATTAAATTTCCCTAATTATATATATATATATATATATATATATATATATATATATATATATATATATATATATAGTTAGGGGAGTGATCAATTGCTAACTCATCATCTAATTGTTAACTACAACTAATTTAAGGCCATAGGATTTTAAAAAATGTGTGGTTTACAATTTGCCACGTGTAATTTTCGTTTTTATTAATAAAATAAAAAAAGATTAAAAAAACGCCAAATTAGGGTTTTAGATGAAAATGTCAATATAGTGTTTTGAAAATATCAACACAATGCTTTGAGAATGTCAACACGATGCTTTAAGAATGTTAACCCATTGCTTATATTGACATTCTACATGTATTATATTGACATATTTTATATAGTATGTTGACATTTTCTTTTTTTACGAAAAAATTGAAAAATTTTCAATTTTTTTTTTTAAATTTTGACGTCGGAACATATGCATATATGATATCGTTGGAATCCTTATAAAATTATCTTTAATTTGATATATGTTATATGAATTTAAAGTTTTGGGATTTCTTTTAAAAGTTAGTTATAATTAAACATATAGTTAATTGACATTAATACCCCTATTGATATTTTATGGAATTAATCCTATGGCTTTATTGACGTTTTTTGTTGATCGTATAGATATTTCTTGGTTGATGATTTAGGCCTTTAATTTGAATATCTAATGGCTATTATTTAGTTGTAGTTAGCAATTAGTTATTAGTATTATTTTCTGTATGATTATCCATTATCCATGACGTTTCATTGCCTTAAATAAATTCCAATTATGATAAATGATCTCTAATAATGAATATTTTTTTATTAAGAAAAGATTGTGTTTTAATTAGAATTAGATTCCTGATATAATTTTGAACTTACAAAAAGATTAAATTTCCCTAATTATACATATGCTTATTTGTATTTGATTATGTATAATTATCCATTATCCATTACGGATAATTGTCTTAAATAAATTCCAATAATCCACAATAAATGTAGTGGAGGTAAAACTATCCAAAATTGGGTTTTATTAATCATGATATTGGTTTTCATACGAAAAAGTGAAAATAAAAATGATCTTCAAGATATTTTTTAGAATCAAGAGGCTACAATACATTTTAACATTTTCCCTTAAACGTGACCATTTTAATTGTAACTAGCTTAGAGTGATTTGTCATTGCTGACATGCCAATAAGGCTATTACCGGATGAGTTTATCTTATCCAAAGTAGTACTTCTAGCACTTTAATTTTCTTTTCTTTTTCCTTTTCCTTTTTCTTTTTTGTTTCAACGGATAAACACCTCTTTTGTAGTTGGGCTATTCTGCATAAACAAACACTCTTGCAAGATTGTATCTGAGATTAAATTTGTTGTGTGTTTGGTTCATGAGATTCAATTCCACAATTCAATCTTAGATGGATAATTATAAGATAATTAGTCATAGCTAACCTCCTATGACTAAAATAATCCCACAACTCAATACTTAATCTTGGTATTACCCGAACATGAATTAAACAAATAAAATATGAATTAGTACTAATGCACAAACTTAGTGCGGATAATTTGACACGTCAACCTGCGCTATATCAAAATCCAAAAATACCGAAGGATCCATAGTAAGACGGTGCACCTTCAAGTAGAGTAGCAGTACCTTCGACTAGAAGAATTTTAGTTATCCTATAAATATCCTTGACAGGCGTTGCTCGAAAACCTCCTCAAATTCGTGAGACCTCTTTCTGTCACTTTCATTCTCTCGCCGCTCTTTTTTATTTCAATTTTTTGTTTCCTATTTTTTCTTTAATTATTCCGGCGAGCTAGTTAGGGTTCCGGAGAGAATGGCATTGCTGTCAGATCTGGGGACCGAGATCGTGATTCCGGTGTGCGCAGCCATCGGAATCATCTTCTCGCTCGTGCAGTGGTTCTTCGTCTCCCGCGTCAAGGTCTCGGTGGACCGCTCCGGAGACGCCGCAGTGAAGAACGGGAAGAATGGGAACGCCGACTACTTGATTGAGGAGGAGGAAGGCATTAATGACCACAACGTCGTCGCCAAGTGCGCCGAGATCCAGAACGCTATTTCTGAGGGTGAGAGTTGTTACAGATCTCTCTTCAATTCGCCTAGATCTGTGTTTTGGTTGTTTTTTATGTTTCGTTGTATGTGAGTATGGTTGTCTCTGCTTGCTTGCTACTTGATTTTGAGCTCTGTTTTTTGCTGCTGACTGTTAATAAGTTACAAGGATAGTGGAAGTTTATTTATTTACAACTTTTTTTGCCTAATTATTTTTTGAGTAAAGCTGGTGTTTTGTTAGCTGTGGTTTCTACATTTTTTTTGTATATATGATTCGTGTTGCTGATTTATAAGATGTTCAGTGATAGTATTGTTTTAGCTGCAAGCGTGATTTTGTATCCACAATCATTTCTTTTGCGGATTTGCAGTTAAAGCTAATTACTAGTAGATTATTTAGTGCAGTAATTTTTTTTTATGGCCAAATCTACTTCTTCATTTAGTACTACTAGTATATTTTAACCCTTTGAATTCAAGCTTCGTTCTTTGCTTGAAACATCAGAGCTGGATCAATATTTATGATCACCGACAGAGGTTATATAGTTTAATAGAGGTTTCAGGTCTATCCTCTTACATTTAATATTATGAATTTTTTTAAAAAATATTTCTGGGTATTTTTCTCATTATGATTTATTATCGTGGCGGCGGATTTAAATCTTAGGGTTTCATGCTCGCCTGTGCGCTGTGTTTATTCTATTACTTTGTATATATATGACGTGGCATTGAGAATTGAAACGGATCTTATTTTCTTCGGTTATTGCCTCTGGGCTTTATTTTTTAATTCCTTTATAGTACCAAAATCTTGGGAAGGTTGTATTTATTATTAAGTTAATATATAAATGCTGCACTTATCGTCTAGGGATAACTTGGGAGTTGGCTTCTTGTTGTCTTATATGAATTAAAAAAATTCAAGTGGCTTATTCCTATAAATAGTAAACAGGAATACTTTATGGTGATACCTCTTGGAGCATGTGAGGTGCTTATGGGTTCTTTAGCTGGGACTGATGTTCTTTTTTTGTCTTTACAGGTGCTACATCTTTCTTGTTTACTGAGTACCAATATGTGGGAATTTTCATGGTTGCTTTTGCAATCCTCATCTTCCTCTTCTTGGGTTCAGTTGAGGGTTTCAGCACAAGTTTCCGGCCCTGCACTTATGATCAGGAAAAGCTTTGCAAGCCTGCTCTTGCAACTGCTATCTTCAGTACAGTTTCCTTCTTGCTTGGTGCCATCACCTCTGTCATTTCTGGTTTCCTTGGGATGAAAATTGCAACCTATGCAAATGCAAGGACAACTTTGGAGGCTAGAAAGGGTGTTGGGAAAGCTTTCATTGTTGCATTCAGATCTGGTGCAGTTATGGGTTTTCTGCTTGCTGCAAATGGCCTATTGGTTTTATACATTACCATCAATCTATTCAAGATCTACTATGGCGATGACTGGGAAGGACTTTTCGAGGCAATCACTGGATATGGTCTTGGTGGATCCTCCATGGCTTTGTTCGGAAGAGTTGGTGGTGGTATTTACACCAAGGCTGCTGATGTTGGTGCAGATCTTGTTGGAAAGGTTGAAAGGAATATCCCGGAAGATGATCCGAGGAACCCTGCTGTAAGCCCCCTATTCATCCCTGAAATTAATATTTTTTGCATGGAGATTGTACTGATGTCTGTTTTTTTCCCTCAGGTGATTGCTGACAATGTTGGTGACAATGTTGGAGATATTGCTGGAATGGGGTCTGATCTTTTTGGTTCATACGCTGAGTCATCTTGTGCTGCTCTTGTTGTGGCTTCGATATCATCTTTTGGAATTTCTCATGACTTCACTGGAATGTGCTATCCTTTGCTTATTAGTTCCATGGGTATCCTGGTCTGCTTAATCACTACTCTCTTTGCTACGGACTTTTTTGAGATAAAGGCTGTCAAGGAGATTGAACCAGCATTGAAGAAGCAACTAATCATATCCACTATTTTTATGACTATTGGAATTGCAATTGTTACCTGGACTTGCTTGCCGTCATCATTCACTATCTTCAATTTTGGTATTCAGAAAGATGTGCAAAACTGGTAATTATGCTCTTATTCTGCTACAAACTTTAAATTTGTTCTTCTCTAGTGGACAGTTGCATTTCATTTTGTAGATCACCAACCTTTTCTGTCTCTTTAGTTGCAAGGCTAACAGACATAAATATTTCGTATTTTCTGCCTATTGTGCATTAATTTAATCTTGGCATCTGTCTGTGGCTTTGTTTGGAAGTTTTGTGCTAATTCAATGTAACATTGCAGGCAGCTATTCCTTTGCGTTTGCGTTGGACTTTGGGCTGGACTTATAATTGGATTTGTGACCGAATATTACACCAGCAATGCCTACAGGTGCAAATATGACTGTCTGTTTCTTTAAAAACTATTTATAATTTTCTTTTGAAAATGGGTGTTTAAAACTTTTATCGATGTTTATGTGCAGCCCTGTCCAAGATGTTGCTGATTCTTGCAGAACCGGTGCTGCAACCAATGTTATATTTGGCCTTGCCTTGGGATACAAATCAGTGATTATTCCCATTTTTGCCATTGCAGCTAGCATCTTTGTTAGTTTCACATTTGCTGCTATGTATGGTATTGCTGTAGCAGCTCTGGGAATGCTAAGCACGATTGCTACTGGGTTAGCCATTGATGCTTACGGCCCCATCAGTGATAACGCTGGAGGTATCGCTGAGATGGCTGGCATGAGCCACAGGATTCGTGAGAGGACTGATGCCCTTGATGCTGCTGGGAACACCACCGCTGCTATTGGAAAGGTCTTGAAAAATGATATTGTCATATGCCACATTTCCCTATCAAATCACATGCAAACATGCTTTCTACTAGTGCACTTGCTGGATGTTACACTGTTACTCAACTCTTTTAATTTTGTTCCCAGGGTTTCGCCATTGGGTCCGCTGCACTTGTCTCGTTGGCACTCTTTGGTGCCTTTGTGAGCCGTGCTGGAATCTCATCCGTTGATGTTCTGACCCCTAAAGTCTTCATTGGACTACTAGTCGGAGCTATGCTTCCTTACTGGTTCTCTGCCATGACCATGAAGAGTGTGGGAAGCGCAGCTTTGAAGATGGTTGAGGAAGTCCGCAGGCAGTTCAACACCATCCCTGGTCTCATGGAGGGTACTGCCAAGCCTGACTACGCTACATGTGTCAAGATCTCCACCGACGCTTCAATTAAGGAAATGATCCCCCCTGGCGCCCTAGTCATGCTCACACCCCTGATAGTCGGCACCTTTTTTGGCGTCGAGACCCTCTCTGGTGTTCTTGCTGGCTCACTCGTTTCTGGTGTCCAGGTATGATCTCTTCTTCGTATTAATGCTTGACGTTTAAATTTTATCTCCTTCGACTTATCTATACCTTCATACAGATTGCGATTTCTGCATCCAACACCGGTGGTGCATGGGACAATGCAAAGAAGTACATCGAGGTAGTGACCTGCTCTCACGAGTTTCCTAGTCTCTCCAGTTTAGATTCGTATTTGTTGTCTAACACTCAGGCGCATGTATCTTGCAGGCTGGTGCTTCGGAGCATGCACAGACTCTGGGGCCAAAGGGATCTGAGCCACACAAGGCGGCCGTGATTGGTGACACCATTGGAGACCCTCTGAAGGACACTTCAGGCCCATCGCTGAACATTCTTATCAAGCTGATGGCTGTGGAGTCGCTGGTGTTTGCTCCCTTCTTCGCAACTCACGGCGGTCTGCTGTTCAAACTCTTCTGAAGAGTCAAATGCCAGCTTACTGTGTGGTTTATACCTTCTGCGGTTGTACGAGTTAGTTGGTAGTTAGATGGTTTTATTCCGATGAGAGGTGATGATGACGATGATAATTGTGGTGGAGGAGGTCCTCCAAATCCACCACATTCTGTCGTAGTTCCTATTTTGTCGTGTCATTTCCTGACATGTACTAGCTTTCTAGTCTTTTTTTGGTCGGCAACATGGATCCATTGAGGTTCATGAATTTTCTTTTGCCAAAATATAACTGTTCTTTATATTTTTGAGGTGTGATTTTTGAGTATTGTGTGATGGCGGATTTTGATGGATTTGCACTTTTACTTCAATTTTGTAATGCATTCGTTTTTAATAATAGTGAAGATATACACTATGTCATACTCCCTCCGTCTACGAATAAAAGTCTGATTTCTTTTTGGTATGGATTTTAAGAAATATTAAGAAAAATGGGTGGAAGAAAGTCTCATTTGTACATATTAGTTTTAAATGATACGTGGGTGGAATGAGTTTGTGGAATATGAGACCTTTTTAAAATTTATAGTAATTATGAACTAGAATTCTTATTCGGACGAATTAAAGTGGATAAATGAGACTCCTATTCGTGGACGGAGGAAGTAACACACACATCAATCGTTTAGATTGTTCTAAAACCAGAGATCAGTCAAAATTAATGATAGAGGGAGTAAATTTTGTGGCTCAATTGGAAGATACTACTCCCTCCATTCCATAGTACTATGAAGCATTTCTTTTTGGGATGAAGATTAAGAAAAAAGTGTGTAATGTATTAAATAAAAAGATAATAAAAGTAATATGAGAGGGGAAAAAATAGAGAAGAAAGTAGGAACGAGGGAAATGAGTCTACTGGAATATATAAAAATGCAATACGACTCTAGTATGGAAGAAGGAGTAGTAAAAAACTAAATGAGGTGCAAAATGTAGGACCCGGATCCACATAAAGATCCGCAGCGGTTCAATTCCAACCGTTTTGTGTGTTCCCAACCACCATTTCATTAGAGACTATTATCTCCCTATTCAAATCCAAATAAAATAAAATGGAAATTGAAGTGAAGCTCCGGCTCCCGTCCTCCGCCGCCCACGAGCGCCTCTCCGCCGTTCTCTCTGCCTACCACCGCCGCACTCACCTCCAAGAGAACCTCTTCTTCGACGGCCCCAACGCGGAGCTCGCGTCCAGCTTCGCCGCCCTCCGCATCCGCTTCTACGACCTCGACTCCCGCTGCGTTCTCTCTCTAAAATCGAAGCCCCAGATCTCAGGCGGAATCAGCCGCATCGAGGAGCAGGAGGAGCCTCTCGACCCCACCGTCGGCCGCCACTGCGCCGCCGATCCATCGCGGCTCCTCCTCATCGAGCCGTCCGACGTAATCAGGAGGGTGAGGGAGGAGTTCGGTTTGGGCGGGAAGGGTTTGGTCTGTCTGGGGGGTTTTAGGAACGTGAGAGGGGTTTACGAGTGGAATGGGCTCAAATTGGAGCTCGATGAGACGCTCTACACCTTCGGCACGAGCTATGAGGTCGAATGCGAGAGCTCCGACCCCGATGAGGCGAAGAATTTGATCGAAGGGCTCCTGCAGAGCAATGGAATTGAGTATCAGTATTCGGAGAAATCAAAATTCGCCGTTTTTCGATCAGGGAAGCTACCTGGATAACTTGAGGTAGATTAAATTGTTACTTGAATTTGAATTTTATTTCTTTGATTGCTTTTCTTGTGTCTGAATTTGATGAATTGCAAACTAGGATTTGCAGAAAGATTCGATTGCCATTCAGCTGAAAGCGAACATTATCTTCATTTGCAGATAATTGAATCACTTGCTTTGATGGATTGATTAATTTCAAACTTATTTGCTCATATAAGCCTATGTTTTATCTATCCATCATATCACACAAAGTAAACACATTGATATAAAATTGGTAGATTCTTGTGAAGTAGGATATTAGATATATATAATCATTTCTCCATGAGAGAGAGTCCAATAATTTGTTCTACTACTAAATTCCTGTGATTGATACTAAAGGGGGATGAAGGCGCTCAAATCTTTGCGAGTTTTCTCTGTTTGCCATTGCTACGACTCATTAGCTTATACTATCACATTCTAAATTTCTAACTCATCATTTTCCAGATCAAATGCACTACTAATATTTTCTGTAGTATTATAGAGTTGAGCTTCCAAATCTAACATTTTGGCATGTTTATCAATATGCAAGATAGTTTGATACTCCATCCTCCCCTGAAAAATATAAACTTTTGGCTGGACACGAGTTCTAATGCATAATTGGTCAAGTAAGAGAGAGGAAGATAAAGAGTAGTAGAAGTAATGTTAATGGAGAGTGGAGTCTACATTATTATTAGTAGTAGTGTAGCTGGATTTCCAAAATCAGAAAGTTCATACTCTTTGGGACGAACTAAAAGAGAAATAATCCATACTTTTCAGGACGGATGGAGTATATTTCTGGTTAGTTTTGTCTATAGCCTCGTTCTTCTTTTCTCTGTGGTAGGTATTCAATTAACTTTTAGCAAATCCATGGTTGTTGATTCGGCAGTCAGAATCGACCTCGTATCCACGATGAGTGTATCCTAAGCAGTGGACGTTCAAGAACATCCAGCAGTTGGGGAATGTGGGAGTTTAGTCTTGAGTGATGATAGTGACATTACAGAAATGAGCAAAAAGTTGTGGTGTATAACCTATTTATTTTAGTTTAATGGAACATGTTTCAAGCTGCTCTTGACAAGATATGATGATTGGCATGAAATTTTCACTTCCTAACAGTCTTTATTGCACGTTATGAGTAGATTTATAGGAGTACATATTTTAGCACAGTAACATTATAAGTCCCTTCACTGATGAAGATAAATTTATCAAACAAAAAGATGTAAAATTGATAATTTAATTTATAGATAGTAACATGTCATATAACATGTTACAATTCACTCTCCAATGAAATGGAGTAATGTCGAATACCAAAGTAACTAAAATAAACCAAACAACATAATTTCAGTCAATATGACCAAAACAGAGTACCATTTAAAAATGCTACTTGCTATAGCTGAAACCGAAACAGAGACCTAACATCTCACTTCTTCTTCTTCGATGGACGTTTCTCTTCATCTTCATCATCCTCACTGTCGTCATCGTCATCGTCGTCATCATCGCTGTCACCTCCATCATCATCTCCGTCGTCATCGCTATCATCGTCCTCTTCACTCCCTGCATTACCATTGTGCTCAACCTCATCATCAGAGTCTACATCATCGTCATCACCCCCATCTCCAGAGTAATCATCGTCGTCCTCATCACTGTCATCGTCATCACTGGCTTCGTTGTCTTCATCATCATCGTCGTCACTCTCACCAAAATCTTTGTTCTCCTCCGTCTCAGTGTCTTTTTTAAGATCACCGAATGGGAATCTGTAAGTGGAGCACATATACACACCATGGCTTAGTACAGCAATACAACTTCAAAAGACTATAACAAAGAAGAATTCACAGTACCTTCTATTCATCAGGGATGGAACAACGTCTGTACCATCGAGCAGGGTCCCAGTCTGGAGAGAAACAACCCCAATCCAACAATGTCAATCAACAAAGGAGACGAATACAAGCACAATAAACTAAACACAACCAAAATCCATGCTTGCTTTAGATTTTCCATTTGTGATGTCAATCAATAACAGAGACGAATACAACCAATTTTCCATTTGTGATGCTATAATTTCACAGAATATCAACAGAAAACAATTCTTTAAGTTAAACCAAAGATTGAACAAGAGCTACAAGTGACTAAGAGAAAGATCCTTTTAGGGTTCGTTTATTCGTCCCAAGCGAAAACACCAGAGATATATGAAGTAAAGATAAATCGACCTTCGATATAAGATTCTTTCATAGCATCTCAAGAGAAAATCAATCTGTTCGACCAGAGCGAGACTAATCAGAAGCATCAAAACAGACAGCATTGTTTTCATATGTATATACCACCAATTCAAATAAGGGTTAAACAGATCTTTGAATTCATGGAACGCAGAGACGGTGGTGATTCGATCAAATCTGCGTTCTCAATTAAATCAGGGACCATTTCCTGCTGCAGTTATCAAAACAAAACTCCATATAGCATCTTATCCCAGTCAAAAATCAATTCTTGAGAGAAACATAAACAAGGCCAAATACAGTCGCACAGATTTAAGCAATGATGATTGATAAAGAATAAACTAAACTAATTCAAATGCAGATTCAATCACTCAATTAGCTACTTATTCAAATGCAGTAAAGAACTTACAGAAAGCAAGAACAAACAAGCAACACAGAACAATGTAGAGTAAAGGGTTGAAGGAATGTACCATGATAAGAAGCAAAAGGAGGCAGCTTTGAGCAGCCCCAAGAATGGAACAGCACATCATTTTGTGCAGAGCAGCATCAGCAGAAGAGATTTTTCCCACATCCATCACGTCAATTCGTTTCTGCTTTCACTCTCTGTTAGCCTCTGCGGAAACGAATGCAAATTGAACAAAATTAGGGGAAAATGCAAGATATTTAAAGGGGGATTTTGCCAGTGTAGTGTATGTTGGCAAGGGAGGAACAGACAAATTCTAGGGTTTTGGTGATTAATGCTCAAAACTCAGCATTTTATGTCAAACGGTCAAATAATGAAGAAAAAAAGGAAGGGAGCCTACCCCCCAATTTGAAGCATGTTTATGATAATTTTCCATCGACTAATTTCGGAATATGATTTAGTATTATTATTTGAATTTTGAATCAACCATCAAATTTACACCTCTGTTCATTATTGGCACTCGGTTAATTTGGGAAAATGATTTAGTACCAAAGAAAACTTCATTGCATTGTTAATAAACATTGCACTGAACATGTAAAATAAAACCAATTAGATTGGGGCTGAAATTAACTACACAAAACATGAAATTTTTTGTATCTTAGGGAATTGGAACCTTGATGTTGTACTAATGCTGCATTTAGTAGGGATCTGCACAATTAATAGACTAAAAATGAATTGTCAATCTTATTTTTTGGATATAGATTCTCGGTTAAAACTATGAAATAATTTGGACCTCAAAACATATTGATTTTGTTTCAAACTATCCCTTGGTATTTTCAGCGTCTAAGTGGGAACAATAAGTGGTGAGGGTGGTTGTTTATAGTATCAAAAACTAGTATTAGAGGAATTAGATGTGAATTTATTTTTCTGCCTAAGCATTTTGAATCATGGTATAGTGCTCTTAAGCATTAGGCAAATGAACAATATCCCATTGCTAGAAAAATAATACTAATACACTTTTAAAGATCTGGAGTAAATTATAGAATGATCAACACATACATTTTCATGACTACAAGGACAAACATTCAGATGAAAAAATAGGGTAACAATTGTAATAATCACCCTTCTATGCGAATAGATCTAACAATAAAACAACAAGAAATATTTTTTTAGTTTGGGAAATCAGGAAATAAATAAATAATGTATGCAATTGAAATTAAATGAATGTAGTAACTCACACCTTCGTCTTGCCTCCTTTCTTTCCCTTTGAAATCCTCTTATTCTTTCCACGTCATATCAAACAAAAATTTAGCAATCGGAGATAATAAGGTAAAGAGTGCGTACCGTCGTTGTATGGTTAGATATGAGAGAAATATATCCGACGACCATGGTGATAGCAGCCTTGCTTTAGCTTGAGCTTAGATAGAAAGCCGATAAACATCTGCGCTAAGCACAAAAACCCTAATTGCAAATGCAGCTATTTATTCTGGGTTCGGAGAGTTTCTAAAAATTATTATTATACAATTCTTAATAATGTGGCGGTTACAAATTTTTTAATTAGTGTAATTGCGGATTCAATGATGAAATATACCAAAATTTATTTTATTACCGATGCAAATGAAGCAACAAATATTTTATTGTATTATTAATTGTGTAATCGTCATTCCATGTTATATTATTAATTGTGTAATCGTTATTTACAAATAACGTCGTTCCATGGAATGACGATTACACAATTAATAATACAATGATATTTGTTGTTTCATTTGCATCAGTAGTAAAATAGATTTGGGTATAATTCATCATTGAATCCACAATTACACTAATTAAAAAATTTGTAACTACCACATAAGAATTGTAATTATAATTTTTTAGAAACTCTCCAAACCCAAAATAAATAGTCACAATTGCAATTAGGGTTTTTGTGCTTAGCGCATATGTTTATCGGCTTTCTATCTCAAGCTAAAGCAAGGTTGCTATCACTCTTGTTGTCGGATATATTTCTCTCATGTCTAACCATAAAACGACGTGGCGTACTCTTGACCTTATTATCTTCTATTGTTGAATCTTTATTTGATATGATGCGGAAAGAGTAAGAGGATTTCAAAGAGAGAGAAAGAATGGAGGCAAGATGAATTAGGCATGATTTAGTAGCTTTATTCAATTTCAATTGATAAATTATTTGTGCATTTACTACCGATGCAAATGAAACAACAAATATCTTACTGTATTATTAATTGTGTACTCATCATTCTGTGCTGTAAATAATGTGATATTTGCAAATAATAAGTGTAAATATGTTGCTTATTATATTATTAAATATAATTATAAACATTCTAATGATAAACCGCCATTTCAAACCTTCTAACGATAAATTATATGGTGCTTCTTATATTATTAAATAATTAGTGTAACAGTTACAAATTTATTTTTTTATTTTCTTTTATTTTTTTTTTTAAAAATTTAACTCCTATATGAAGGAGGATATTACATATAAACTCCTAAGAAAAGAGGAAATTACAACTGAGGTTAAGATCATGATATCTAACCTCCTTGTCGCTAGGACAAAGACTCTAGACAACTGTTACAAATTTATAAATGTTTAGTAGTACTAATTTATATTTAAAAAATGCTTATATTAGAGGCTCAAAATTGGCTTTTTCTATAGTTATATATATTGAGTGTGAATAAGGTAAATATTCCCAACATGAGCTCGAGCCCATTGTCGCGGACAAGACAGCCACATTGCGCGTCGCCGGCTCACTGGGCTGCTTCGCAAGGTCGAGAAACCTCACCAAACTCATGCCATATGCGTACAGCATAAGCGGGCTGCTCGGCCAGTGATTCAAAACAATCAACTAATTTTTTCTCGCACGGTCATCTCTAGCTATCAAAACATGATTAAATGTTCGATTAAATCTAAAGAGACTTGAACCAAGTAATAAACAACATCAACTCAATTTTTTTTAAAAAAAACATCGAACAAATTCAATCAAAATTAGCACTATAAAAGTAACGAGCGGTAAAAAAGTGCATGGATTATTAACATGATCTTCTAGTCCAGTCTGGAACATATTTTCTTGTCTTAAATGGGGTGCCAGATTACTTCTACTTAGTGTAATCACATAAACACCTCAACTGTCAAGTAAACAAAAGCAGTGTTGCAAAAAGATAAGATCTCAGAGAGCCACTCTACAAATACCAGACCGAGAGCAATTCAAGGGCTACGTGTAGATCATCTTTGAGGCTGATCCGAGGATGAGGCTCCAACTGAAGGAGTGACGGGGGCATTGCTTGTGGAGCCATTTTCGGGGGGCGGAGGCACACCCCACTTGGCCTCAGATGCATGAGGTTCGATGACATGGACAGAGCCATCCGACAGACCTAATGCAAATTGATTCACTTCTTGTGGGTGTGCAGCTATCACCGTTGGGTGAATGCTGGAGCTGCAAGGGGACGAAAGTAGCACACAATTTTCAGAACAAGATTTCTTGCAGCAAACAGATTACAAAAGAAACAGAATTTTAACATGCCTTTTAAATTGGTTCACAAAAATACACGATACAAAAATTTTGGCAATTACAAAGTCAATTCGAAATATAGCGAAATTAAACAGCTTCGTACTCGTGTAGATTAAAACTCTGGTTCTAAGACGTTTTATGTTGTCTTTCATCTTTCTATTTTCTCTCAACTCTAAGAACTAGTCATACTATAAACCATGAAATGCATAAGTCATGCTTTTAGATGCAATTATCCCTTTTGTACATTGAGCTGGTGCACTTTACTTGTTAAAATCGAGTTCCTCATATGTTCAAATTTATATCTTAATTAGGTTCTTGTATAAATTATATAAAGACCTAAATCTAAAGGTCAGGTTGGAAGCCTTTGGTAATGAAACACGAAAACATAGTATCATGTAAGAGACTTGCCTGACACTTGGAGGAAGATAAGCAGCGCGACTGATACGGCACCGCAAGCGAAGGTGTGCAGCATTGAATATGCAGATGGTACCATCTAGCAGACTAGCATAAACCAGCTGGCTGTCGCATGAGAATGTGGCATGAGATATCGGGGCAGCAGATTCGGGCGGTACCCACTGCAAGGAGAAATATAGTTACAGTGTAAGAGAATGTTGCCTCAAGTGATTTTCTTAATCAGTGCCTTCAATGGAATTTTCTTTTACCTGATGTATGCAGTCTAATTTGGTTGTTTCATATATGGCTAGTTGAGTCTCGTGTATGACCAGAAAGTGAGTCTGGTCATGATGAAATTGCACACGTGTTTCAGATGGTGCCTCAGGCGACCTTCGGGATGGCAGTTGCAAGAATCTGGACTTCTGCATTTCCCATCCAACAGAGCTCCACACACACAGCTGGAGTGGGGCAAGAAATTAAAATCAGCCGTCATATATAAGAGAGATCATTATACTTATCAAAAATCTTAACAACAAAATCATGCACTCCATCTGCAACTGCATTGCAGAAAAAGATGAGTTTGATAAAATTGTCAACCTGGGCATCTGCACCCGATGAAACGAGCACATTTAATGTGTTCGAGAAAGCAAGGCCCGTGATGCGCTTAGAATGTCCTTTAAGCTTGCTTTTAACCTGCAAGAAGCGGATATTATCGATAAGCTACCTAGACTGTTTGGATTAGCCACAATGACAATGTATGCTGATATTATGTTCTTATGAGATACCTCATCCACCCTAACGTTAAATATCTGGATTGAGGAGTCATCCATCCCAATAGCGATTATGTTGTTATCTTGAGGATGGAAAGCTAAGGATGTTGCTGCTGGTGGCGGAGGCATAAAAGTTGTCATAGTCTGCAATTATCCAAAAAAGTGAGGGGTGAACATTCATGCACATGGGCAGAAGCACACCTAAACACGAAACATAATCTATCGCTGCAAGTCACCTTGAAAGTCATCATGTTAAACAAAGAGATTTTCCCCCCTGAGGCTGACATTACATAAGAGTCGTTTTTCGACAAGGCAAAGCAAGGAACAGCTTCCTCGGGGTTCACATCAGGCATATCATTGGTCATCAAGATTCCACTTGATGGCTGCCATAACTGAGGTGAAACACTAGTTGTTGCCTACAGAGAGCATCGTTTCAAAATGATTAGTGATTGGAACTCCCAGTTAAAGAGGGAAGTAGCTTCAGTTCTGTTCTCACCTTTCCACTAAAATTAGGGTCACTCCGTGGCCATTTCCAAAGCAAATGGATCGCATTTGAAGCTAATGCAAGTATGGCATTGCCTGAATTCGTATATGTCAACCTAGATATCTGTTGCAACAAGACCAACAGCTTGAATATGTTAGAGCTCCAATACAAATGCATAAGACGCTTACATATTAGTGAACATCATACCTTTGTTACTTTTGAATGTTCGGGAAGTTTTGATGACCTGCACAGAGATGGTTCGTTGATTTCACTAAGCTTCCAATTCTTTAATTTGTCATTAGCATCCTCTGCTGCTATTCTAGGCTTAACATCACCATGGTCTCTCGTATCACGATTCTAACAAAAATCAAAGACTAAGCTTTCAGCACACACAATTGCAAATAGTAAGGCGAAGCGCAGTCCACCAAGAACAAAATTCAGAATGAGTGGGTGTTTAAAATTCCAACTCATGGCTACATAATAGCACATCGTATACAGCAGAAAGGAGAAAACCGCAGAATACCAACCATTGCAGAGGCCGCCACCCTCTCTGCAAGTTCCATGCTACTTGTAGCTGCTGCAGATATGGGGCTTACAACGGGCTGCAGGTAACAACATGAAAAGCTTTAGTCATTTTTTCCCATCTTTTTTTTTTCTTCATAATCTCACCATCTCTGCAAGTAGTTGGAAATATGTCTGAAGAAATTACCTTGGCGCCTTCAGATGTTCTCGAGGCATCGAAAGCCAGATTCTCAGATGCACGTAGCACGCGGAAACCGTCAGTGTTTGCTAATATCTTGATCCCATTGTCATTGGCAGAAACAGCTAGCAGTGTCCCATTCTTGCTGAAGCGGATTCGAGGACTTGCCTGGCATTGGTGAAAAAGCAAATTTGAGGCACAATGGGCAGTGCTTTTCGCATAATATATATGCAAGGATGTGTCATGTGTGTGTGGGTGTATTACGAAACTATGATTGAAACTCACAGGAAGACCTCCATCAGTATCAATACAGTGCAAAAGTTGAGTGTTATCCATATCCCAGATTTTGATGGAAAAATCATCACCAGCTGCCAAAAATCTGTTTTTAGCAGTGTCGAACTGCACTACTCCCAAGGATCGTTTTCTGAAGCCTTGATATATTCTCTTCACAGCTCCTTCACTTTCATTCCATTCCACGATATGGGACTCTCCCTCTTTACTCGTCCCACAGGAGAAAAGCCTGAGCGAGAAATTGCCAAATTATAATACGGCTGAGTGACAATTTCACAATAAATCAAAATGCAGCAACAGGGTAAAACCTTTTTCCGTCAGCACTGTAGGCCAGAGTTGTACACCATCGACCAGGAGCATCATAATCAACTCGAGAACCCAGATTATCATAAAGCCATGCCTTAATTTTTCCATCTAAAGCTGTAGAAAAGATAAACTGGAAAATGACACAGAAATTAGAAATCATAACCACTACAAGATCTTAATAAACCCTACAGCAATGCTATAGATATTCTTAGTCGTGAGGGGGCTAAAGATTGGCATGATATACTCAAGTTATATAAAAATAGAATGGTATAATGCTTTATTACCTGGATACTGTCTTTATTGTGAGGGCACACCGAATAAACAGGGGCTTCATGACCTTCAAAAGTATATTGTTTTGCACCAGTGGTGGCATCCCAGACCTAGAAATTAAAGATAATGAGAGTGATATCACATGACACTGTTTGATTCTTTCAAGCTAGAGTGTATCTTAAACAACCTTGATAAGCTTGTCATCCCCACAGGTTATCACCGAGAGCTGCTTATTGGGATGGGAGAATGCAAGATCGTTTACTGCACCAACATGAGCATCGATCTGGAACACAAGTACTCAGTAGCAATTTCTCAAATAAACCATAAACTTTCTAGTAAGTAAATAAAGGTAGAATGATCATATAATACCTCCAAATGCTGACGAACATCATTCTTCCCATGATACGAATAAATTTGTACGATGTGTCTAGAATATGCAACACCTATTAAGCAGAAAATTAAAGATCACAAATCAGATAGCTTCCTCTAGGATTTCTTGTATTGGAAGATATATCATCTTAACTCATACCAAACAAAGATCCATCAGGGCTCCAAATAACACGATTTATCGAGACACCAGCGTCTTTTGCCACACTAGCCTGAATTAAACAAACGAGTCAAAACCTTGTTGACACTAAATGAATTCCATAAACATTATTGCGGTATTTTTCAGTCAAGAAAATATCTGGCAACCTGAAAAGACATGGAACATTTGCTCAGATCCCAGACTTTGAAGTTTCTCTGCATGAGCCGCTCCCTTGAACCAACCTCCCACAGCCCGATATCTCCCACATTTGTGCCAACTGGTTTATACATACATAGACTATTGATTCAACATTTTTGACAAATAAAAAAAACCAACTAAGTATAACAAATATATCTTATCCAGTTAACTCTACCTAGAAGTAACGTTTGTTGGGCAGGATGAAAATCCATGCTCATAGGAGTTGATCCTTGGCTAAAAGTCCATGCTACAGATTTTGGAAAATCATCCAGAGCGCTGAATGTATGGCTGTGAGCAATCCCTGGAAACGAGAGAGGCTGTATATTCACAGGAAGACTAGCCTGACTTGCCTGCATATGAAAGCACACATAATATAACCAGATGAATGTAACAACAACGATTATCTCATCTGAAGAATTTGGTCTTCGTAACATCTAATTACCTCATCAGAAATCCCCAAAGGCCTGGTTCTTCTGTTCACGTGATCAGAATCACCAGATAGGAAATCGATAGATGGGTTTGGTGGAGTCCTAGGATACTTAAATCCAGCTGTACAAAAGTCAACAAGAAATACACTTAGCTCTTGCAAGTTTTTGTGGGCACAAAGGATAAGGGGTGTTTCATGAAACATGGAACAATTTAGGACATCTAATCAACTTGGTTTGTCCGACCAATAAAACTTGCATGGCAATTGCCATATACTTCTCCATGCATATCATATAAGTGTTAAATAGATAAGAGATCTCCAGGTCTCTCGATATAAACCAATATACTGCAAACCATACTGACAATCCTTCAACACAATATGCAATTCAAGTTTATTGATATTAGAATGTTCAACACATCAAGCCAAGCCAGACAGATTATAGTGTCTTGCGAGGTACAAAACTTAGCAATCATCGCGAGATTTGAATCTTAAAAAATCTAGATCCTCGTCATTGATAAAGAGAGAGAGTGCTACCTGGAATCGGAGGAGAACCAAGAAGAGGCCCACCAGAAACTGCTGGATGAGTTCCAGCCGGTGGATTGGACATCCAACTAGCAAGAGGTGTTGGGACTGGTACAGGCATAGGTTGGAACGGCTGGTATCATCAATCACAGGCCAGTAAGTATAACAGGTCACAGCAAGAAAACTCCATAAGTTAAGTAAGATATACAAATTCAAACCACATGTGCAGCAAGAGGGAAGCCTCCAGGCTTTGGTACTGCTCCTCCAAGCAGGGGGTTATTTGCTTGAGAAGGGGTGCTTGCACCGTTTGGCTGTCCGCATGAATGATCCACGAAGAGTGTTTTGATATCTGGGTTCGGCTTGGGAGTTTTACAAAGCTGATGCTGCCAGTTCAAGCTGCATTGTAAATATTATTAGCACCTCCACTGTCCAAACCGCTGATCTCCTAAACACCTTAGGCTTCGAGATACCAATCAACAAAACATGGGGCAAAGCATAAATCCTACCCATGTTACCATGTAAATACTAAACTATATCAGACATATCAGTCCATAGCCAAACCTCTTGTAATCATAAAAAAAAATCATATAGTTACGATTGATTCACGTGTCAAATTGAAGTCTACCTTTGATTAATGAGTGTCCTGAGCCTTGAGTTCTTGAGGTTAGGGAACTGCAGCTTGTCACGAAACAATGGATTTGCCTCGATAAGCTTTTTCAGTTCAACTAGCATAACAGCTCGTGCGGATCTTGTATCTCCATACTTGGAGAGCTGCTCGTTGTCCCTGAGACATATTCAAGCAAAACATATTCAACATCTGTCACGATGATTGCCAACAATCACAAAAGAACAAGTACCTGAAGTTCTCCAACGTCAACAGCTGAGTTATCTCCTTAAAAAGCTCTTCATTAAAAGACGAAAACACTTTAAGATCCTTTACAAGAACATCAACAGCTTTGGACAGATCATGCCTAAACAACAACACAGATACAATTGATAAATCTACCCACTCTAATCTCTTAAGGGCTAATTCAGATTCTAAATTATGAGTGTTAAAATCTCACTTATCCAGTGCTTCAAGGTACTTCTGCTTTCTAATCTCAAAAAACAACTTCATCGAATAGCGATTGTCGTCCACTTTCGTGAAGCCAGAGAGGTATCTTTCGACCTCCTCCCAGTTCCCATTGTGCACCTCATCCTCAAAATGCTTCATATTAAAGAAGAAGCCCGATTCTTGCTCAAGCCTATCATTAGACGCGTCAAAAATATGAAATGCACAATTTACAGACAAAAAAAAAAAAAAGAACCATACAAATGTAAATCACTAAAACAATAAACCTACTTGTGAACAGTCTCCTTAAACTTCTCTTCATCCAGGAATTGTAAAATCAAGAAAACAAGTTCTCTACTCAGAGAAGACATCTCAATCAACTCTTCTTCAGTCACAACGCAACTTTTCAAAAGCGATTACAGAAATAGATCTGCAAAAACCAAAAAGCAAAATCAAGGGCGAATCAGAAACAATCCCTTCATTTAATTTTGCTTCACATGAACTGCAAAAGAACTAGTAGTGGAGTACAACACAAACAAGAAAAAACACAGTAATAAAAAACAAACCCTCCCCCAAAAAAAGGGCAAGAGGAAAACATCACAGAATTAACCTAGATCCTTTAGATCACCTCAATTAAGGGGAAAAACTTGAATTTTTTTCTGTAAGATCAGCGTAGGATGTAGGGTTTAACGCTTGAGCATGCACCGACAATATGTTGTCGAAATTTTGATAAAGAATTGCTGCATCCGAGGTTATATGGAAAAGAATCACACCAATGAAAGTGGCTTTAAATCGAATCCGAGATGCAAAGGAAAAGGGCACTTAAAGGAAACCCCAAAAGCAATTTCAAGATTTCCATGTATGAGCTAATAAGTGAGGAAAAGTTGGAACTGAAAAAATGCGAAAAACTAGAAAATATTGCCCTTCAAAATAAAGATTCCAGAGTGTGGTACAAAAAAAGCACACTCCCGCTCCCACACACACTAATATTCATTTTATTTAATAATATTACAAGTAATTAAATATTGGAGATGACGAGTTTTACAAAATCAACAAGTACTCAAGCTGAAAGTAGGGTTCAATCTCTCATTACAAAAACCAATGAGTTTTACAAAGGCCCGCAGAGTCCACGCAAAAAGTATAGTTAGGAGGGACTTCAACGTATACTTCATCCGTCTCACGATAACTGCGTCGTATTTTGTTTTAGGGACGTCTTAAGATAGTTGAGTCATTTCTTATTTTGACAAAAAATTTATTCTCTCCCCACTTAATCTCTAAGCACTCATTTTGTAATTTATGTGCAAAAAAAATGCTCCAACTAAGATGAAATTATAAAGTCAATTTCATAAATTTCATAAAATTTCAGCAAAAACTTTCATATTTTCATTCTCAATTTCACATAATAAAATTATTAAACACCTATGGAAAAACTGATTTTTGAATAATTAAATTAATAAAGGAAATTAAATAAAAAAAGAACAACTAAATTTATAAATTAAAGCTGCAAAGTTATGATTTTCTCGTGAATTATGTGGGAAATTGTAATAATATTTTATCGATAAAGATTTAGGAAAAATATAGTAGGAAATCTATTACTCTTATGGAGTGTTTACAATTGATTGATTAATCATTTATTTAAAAATAAATAATGAATTTGGAAATTAATTTACAGTTTCTAAACAAAATTAAAACTTCCTAAATAAAAATGAAAGCAATACTTTAGTTGAAATAAATTAATTAATCTAATATATTTGGATGGATTGCTTTTATTCTAAAAAAGGATTAAAAGATCGATTATATTAGTATAGTAGTACTTGCATAATACTCTCTCCGCCCGCTTTAAAAGTCAATGGGACTGCTAAAGGGACGGAGGGAGTAATTGATTTGACATTAAAGTTGTCTTCTTCCTCGTGAATACACCAACATCCATTTTCATCCTTTTGCCACTGTAATTTTTTTCCTAAATCTAAATTCGGCCCTTCCTATCATCTAACTTTGGGTGATTTAATCTTCAACCACGTTGATTTGGGGAGGGCTGCTGAGATTGCTCGAAAACTTTTGGAAATTTTAAAATAGAAAAAATCACAACCTTGATTGCAGCACAAATTAATGAGTTCCTTTGTCGGAAGGAGCAAAACAGTGAAGATGATAAGCAACAAAGCGTATCAATTGGCCAATGTGCTTATCACTATAGGTACAGTCATGCGGGGCCCAATCGAGCCGGCTTGATTTTGCTGAGTAATCGGCTTGATATCTTTGGCTCCAAGTTGGGTTGTGATACCCTACATTTGGCGTACGGTGCACAGTAAGACACGAAGCTTTTCGAACCGCTGAATGGGCTGGGCTGTGGAGAGTGGGCCCCTGTGACGTAGTCTTGCGCTGCATTCAACGGCTGTGATTGAGCTTTTCGTATGATAGGATTGTTGCTGGAAATATGAGAGACAGTGATATTCGACGCTTTAAATTGACCTGCTTTTTTGGACAGCGTATGTAATTTTTAGACAATCCTATCTCATTCTTATTAAAATAATTATAACAGTATGGACTTTTAAACTTTAATTTAACTTTGAAACTTTTATTATGAACATTATTATTGGCAAAATTAGCTTACGATGGACTAAGAATATCATACTTTTCCTAAAGTTATTTACTTATATTTCTCTTGTTCTATACAAATATAAATAAACAAACGGGTATGAATTTTAAATAGTTATAATGTTCTACTACTATGTACTATTAGTAATTATGAATGAATAAAATGACCGTGAATAAATTGTGATGACAAGAAAATTATGGTGTAACATAGTTTACAGAAAAAAAATCATGTGTTTATGGAACGGATGACGAAAACAATCCATATTACTTATGATGGGATTGACTATTAGGACATAAATAATGATGATTAAGTAGTATAAGTAATTATATAAACACATACCATCACAATTATTATAAAAAAAATCAACACATGAATTGATTTCACTACAATATTCATTTATTTTGGGGGCGATGCTAAGTCAAAAATTCCACTATATAATATTTGGATGTAATTGACAACAAATAAACAACTATCATATAAGAAATGTAGAGAACTCTATTATGAAAAAAAAAACAACCAAATTCATAAAAAATATACTGCCTAAAATAAATACTTAAAACCAAACATCGAGCACATGTAAAGGATTTATAGTTTAGTCATTGATCACTCGTTTATGTCAACAAGGCGCTCATCTTGCCAATTCAAATAATTTTACTGTAATAGAAGCCTCAAATCTTTCATGAATAATTAAATTTATCTACGATCTTCTTATCAAAAAATATTACTACATCCGTCCCACTTTAAGAGTCCCGTTTTACTACTTTTAGGCGTCCCACTTTAGAAATCCCGGTTGGAATATTCCATTATTGGTAATAGGCTCCACATTCCACTCACCTTTTCCCACTCACATTTTATTATAAAACTAATATATAAAAGTAAGACTCACATTCCACTATTTTTTTTACCAACTTTCCTTTATATTTCTTAATACCCGTGCCGAACTCAACCGGGACTCCTAAAGTGGGACGGAGGGAGTATTTAGAAATTAGAATCTTACTCGAATTTTAAATTCACAATTTCCATTTGTCTATGCTGACCACCACATAATGCAAATATTTTTCATTGTTCTCTCCATTTGAAATTGTACAATTGTTTTTTACATGTTTTTTTACGATGATGTTATTGATTGAACGAGAGTAACGTATGTATATAGGCCGTATACATAGATGAAACATTGGTAGATTAAAACTCTAGCCTAATTACACATAAATACTCCTTGTCCCTCATCTCATTACATAGGTTAGAAACTATTTAATGTGAATAATATGCACTGTATAAACACGTGTTTTTTTAAGATTATATGGCAATGTCGATATGATATAATAGGAGTACTATATTTTACTATTGTGATCTTATTATGAAAAATACAAGCAAAGTTAGGGAGATATATTAAGCATAAATAAAATACTAATACAGTAAAATTAACCAAACACCTATGATTTTTTCCGAACATTGTTTTTTGTATTTTCTGTCTTGACCTAAAAAATGCATTATTTAATTGCTATTAATGGAATTGTACTTGAGATAATGGAGAGCGTACATTTCGCCATCAAGAATGTGGTCACTACTAACTAGGGAATAGGGATGCAAATTGTGGATTATGATTTATGACTAAGATTGTATTTTAATTTTATTTTGAGAAAATAATACAATGATCATTTATGTAATCGCGGAATAAAGCAATACAAACATAACACGACTTATGTCACATCATACTACACTGTTTGGTAATTTGATAGAAAAAAACGAAAGCTATGTTTTGTGGGCCCAAATAGGGGTGTCGAAGTAGTATTAATAATGGGCATAGAAAATGCAATTGTTTGGTGAAGCTTTTGATTTTGAGTGGTTGGTATAGCGACTATGCACAATTGCAATACAACACACTCCCATTTTAGTTCATGCCATTATTAAATTATAAGTACATGCAACCTAATCGACTCAATAATTTCTTTTATACAGTACTTTACAAGCTTCATCTATTGCTTTTGTAATATTTCGATCTCTTTCGTCCCTCACTTTGATATAACCCCCCTCCGTTCCGTCCTAATTGAATCATTTTATTTCTTATACTCATTTTTAAAAAAATATTAATAAATAGTTAAAATAGAAAAAATGTAGATAAGAGTCTTATCTATGTTATTCTTTTTCGTATTTTTTTTTTATTTAATTATGTATTACTATCATGTTTTAGTGCAGAAAATGAAATGACTCAACTAATTGCGGATGGGAAAGAGTACTAATTTCTATAGAGTTAAATCACGTGTCATGCATTTACTTTGTTTAGATACCACATATTATGGTCTTCACAACAGTGATATATTTGAACATAATTGTTTTTAGTTATATCTTCACATGTGGATGGGTCAGACTATATTCAATATACTTTATTCAGTACACAAGCAATTATAATAGACATTTAAAGACGAAATGTTAAAATAAAGCATAATTCGATATAAATTTGTCTTGTTCAAAAATCTATATTTAGCCTTAATAACTTTGTGACAATATACTCCTGTGGACTATTCTATGAGTATTAATTGTTTTTACATGAAATCATACTATTACCTGTTCTTGTAAAAAAACAAAAAAAAAAAAAATAAAATTATCTGTTCTTTTAAAAAAACAAAAAATTAAAATAGGTGGATTTGGAAGCTTCTCTATAAAGACTTATCAAAGGCAGGTTTCGATCCTGGGACCTGTGGGTTATGGGCCCACCACGCTTCCGCTGCGCCACTCTGATTGATATTATAGGTAAGATTTAATTTTTATATATTAGATGTCTAGGACATTATTTAACTTCGATTGAATAAATATATCATAAAAATATCAAAGATATACATCACGAGAAGTAGATTTTCTAAAGTTTCAAAATGCAGAAATATAGTTATAAAACGAAAATGCATTATATTGTCTCAAACTCTCAATATCTATATATATATAAAAGTGGAATACCAGCCAATCCATTTTCCCGCCCACTTTCATGAAATGTTGATAAGCATATTATAAAATTGTATTAGCATATAATATACAATATTAATATATGATTGATTTGATATAGATAATAATGAATGTCAATTAGTCAAATTGTGTTCTTTTGACCATTGGGTAAAAATGAGATCAAGTGGTCTCTCTCTCAATTTATTTTATTGACCAATAAAATTATGCCATTTGTTACAATCTCACAGGTCAATAAATATTTTATTTATTATTCAAATATCTTTTGTATATTAAATGAAATATATAAAAAAGTTATACCAAAATTCGTATTTTTTCATCCTCTACAAATTGAGATCACATTTGCTATGGTTCTATTCACAAAAAAAATCTCTATTTCTCCATACATGTAATCTTTCTTCAATTTTATTATTTCATTATATTAACATACGATGGATATGAATATATATGACATAAAGAGTTGTCAAATCAATCAAATCGTACTAATATATATGTAATTAAAACAATAAACACTAAAAACAATCTCACAGGTCAATAAATATTTTATTTATTATTCAAATATCTTTTATATATTAAATGAAATATATAAAAAAAGTTATTCCAAAATTCATATTTTTTCATCCTCTACAAATTGAGATCACATTTGCTATAGTTCTATTCACAAAAAAAATCTCTATTTCTCTATATATGTAATCTTTCTTCAATTTTATTATTTCATTAGTATATAATATACTATATTAACATATTGATATGAATATATATGACCTGAAGAGTTGTCAAATCAGTCAAATCACACTTATATATATTCAATTAAAACAATTAAAACACAACACATTATTTTTTAAATTTAGTTAGATTCACAAAATATGTTTTATATTTATGAATCTAACAAAATGTGTCACGTATATATTTATGAATCTATATTTTGTTCGTTTTGTTTATGGATCTAACTAAATTTTAAAGTAGCATTAGTATAAATTTATAAATGAAAAAAATATCCAATAGTAAAAGTAAACCTATTAAACAAAATAAAGATACATAGAAAACTTGCGCTGTTCCTTTCTTGAAAATATACGTGGTATATAATTTGTGTATTTATTTAGATGATTTATAGTACTCCATTAGTATTTTGTTTAACATTCTATCATTGCAGCAATAGTTTATCATAAAGAAACATGGGGTCATAATAAAGGGAAGTCAGAGTAGTCAAATCTCATTGATTGAGGCTCTCAAGCTACAAGGTAAAGACAAATAATTAGTATTATGTTATTACCCGATGAATAAAATAAAAATTCTTTTAATTGTTATCCTCTTAAATCTGATAAATAATACTGGTGACATTTCAAAACCTATCAGATAAAATTCTAATTCAGAAATTATGGTGACTCCTCATTTTCTATAAATACAAGTTCAAAGAACTAAATTCAGTTTGCTCACCATACACTGCTGCTAATCCTATTTAGTAAGTTTTTCTCTTTCTTTATGAATGTTCAAAGTATCATTTCTTTTTTGCATTTGTTATGTATTTATTTTGTTATTAATTGTTGTTACATTGTTAGAGTATTACAAATGGAATTAGAGATGTAACAATTTTTTCCTATCTCAGCTACGTATCTTCCTCTTTGCTTGCCATCAAAGTGAGTTGTAGTGTTACAAAAATTACTGCACCAGAAAAGGAAAAAAAAGTGAATTGCATAAAAAACAAACAGAATATATTGATTATATTTGTTACTTTGATATAGGTATTTACATAAGAATGAAAAAATTAACAAAGTCTACAAGAATAAATCCACGAAGCGAAAACTCAACAGGTCAGTTTTCATATTTTTTATTATAGCACATGCAATTATGAAAAATTTTGAACATCAAATTAAAAGTTGGAAATAAAAAACCGTATGAAATCTAAAAAATAAAAATATAAGTAATTAGCTGCAGATCTATCTAAATCTGCAATTTTGAACATCAAAATATGAGTTTGAAATAAAAAATCATAAGTCAAAATAGGAAGAAAAGAGAAACGATCTTTCGGCGTGAATGGAGACGGCGCCGTGCGGCTTTGGCGGACGGTAGTGGATGCGGTCGTTATGTAGAGAACAAGGGAGAGGGAAAAGTAGGCGGTAGCTTAATAAAGGGGAAAACATGGCGGCGGCCTAACCAACAAATGCATATCGCGGAGGCAGCTAACGGAGGAGAAGCAGGGAGATCCGGATGGAATGAGAGGCAGATGAGAGTTGAACCCTGGAGAAAAGACGGAGGCGCCGGCGGCAATTGGCGGCGCCGGACAAGCAGCGGCGGTTGCATGGTGCAGAGAGTGGACGCAGTGGCGGTTTCTTTGTAATATTCATCTTCTCATCTAGATTTAGGTAATAATGAAGATGAATATGACTTGGAGGTATATATACTTGGGCTCTTCTCTTTCTTTTGGACTTGAATTTAACTTAATTGGGCTGTGGGATATACTAAAGGTCCAATTTCGAATTAAATCTCCTTATTTAATTTAGTGAATGAGGCCATATAATTGAGTTGGTATAGAAAGGATGTTTTAGTGATCTGTACTTATTTAATCTCATTTAATTTAAATAATCTTCTATTTTTCTAAAAGCATTCTTCACTTATTGGGCTTTATTGTTTTATTTGTTTGCCACTTCAGAGATGTAATATTTTTTAATAGTGAGTATTTGTTTGTCGTTGTGTTTCTTTATACGACACTGTGCATGTTTTACTATTTTTTTAAAAAATAGTACTCATTCTTTTGGAGATGCAAAATACTTATGTAATTAGCTCATAGATGCAACTTTTTTGTAGATGAGCCATGTGCAAAGATTCGTCGGTCAAGCTTTAATTATCATACAAACTTCACAAAGGTTTCTTCGTCCACAGATGGTTTATCGAAATCTAGCTCATCATCTATGATAGGTATAAAGCTAAATATTTAAATAGTCTTTTTACGTCATTGTGCATGATTTATAATTTTATTTAATTTCAAATAGCATTACTCATTTTTTGTAATTAGCTCATGAATATAACTATTTTGTAGATGAGTCATGTGCAAATATTCGTGGGTCAAGCTTCAATTATAATACAAACTTTACAAAGGTTTCTTCGTCCATGGATGGTTTGTCGAAATCTTGCTCATCATCTATGATCGGTAAAAAGCTAAACATTTAAATAGCGTCTATTTCATTCAAAATTTAACCTATAAATAAATATTGTTTTGGCTTATTATATTTCTACTATATACTGATTTATTGAAATAAATATGTTTGACATATTTTTTATAGGTCATGAAATTGGTGGTATTGATTGTTTAGTGAAACTTAATAATTGTAATAAAGATGCATATAATTCATCATCTTTGGTTGAAATAGTTGATAATATATCAAATTGGGCCACTACTGAATGTAAGCATTTTATGTTATTTATATATTATTTGTTATTGGTTATATATTAAATTCATAATAAAATATTAATCTGTACTAACAGTAAATCTAATTTTATGAAAATTTTGTTGTGTTTTTAAATAATTAAAATTTATACACATACATGCACAGAATTTTCATCTTGGTTATTGTTTTAATTTTGTAGAATATTGGGACATCGGTGATGCTTCGTATACGTGTTCACATTGTGGTCCACTTTTTTGGTATGAAGAACGACTTGGAAAACCAAAAAAATTCAAACTTCCAAAGTATTCAGTGTGTTGTATTCAAGGTAAAATTCAAATTCCTAAGATGTCGTCTATTCCAATAAGTTTGGATAACTTAATGTATTCCGGAGATGAGAAGAGCAAACACTTTTTGAAAAATATTCGTTCTTACAATGCCATGTTTGGATTTACATCCATGGGAGGCAAGATTGATAACAGTTTGAATAATGGAAAATCTCCTCCAACTTTTCGTTTGCTTGGACAAAATTATCATCTTATTGGCAGTTTAATGCCGTTGGATGGTGAAAAACCAAAGTTTGCCCAACTATATATTTACGATACTGATAATGAGGTTAATAATAGAGTGGAGTCAGTAAGGTATGTTTTTCTCCTATTGTTGTTGTAATAAAATGTTCGTTTTATTTGAGCTTTTATAATTATTATATTTCTTTTTATGTGAAGGAACGACGTGAATGAGCTTCATGTGGAAATTGTTGTTGATATTCAGAAGATGTTAGATAAAAATAATGTTTTAGTGAAATCTTTTCGAATGGCTAAGCAGATGATTGTCGAAAGTAACCATCGGAATGTCAATTTAAGATTGATTGGAAAACGAGGTAAAGATGGAAGAACCTATAATTTACCCTCTGTATCTGAAGTTGTTGCCTTAATAGTTGGGGACTTTGATGAAGCTTTGGGTAACAGGGACATTATTGTTCTAACACAAACTGGTGAACTGCAGCGCATTGATGAATTACATCCCTCTTATCTAGGTTTACAATATCCACTTCTATTCCCTTATGGTGAGGATGGTCATAGAGAAGATATTGGTTTTGCAACTTCTAATAGTTCTCGCTCATATGGTAGAAAGAAAATTAGTCCGAGGGAATATTTCTCTTTTCGTTTGCATGAAAGAGAAGATGAGCCTGCCACTATTTTGTACTCTCGGAGACTATTCCAACAATTTGTGGTTGATGCATACACAATGATTGAAGCTGGACGATTGAGGTTTGTTCGAACTCATCAAAAGCAATTGAGGGTTGATATGTATAAAGGTTTGGTAGATGCTGTATTTAGAGGAGAGACTGATCCTTCTACACATGGTAAGCGGATTATTTTACCTTCGACCTTTGTTGGAGGTGCGCGGTATATGATTCAAAATTATCAAGATGCTATGGCTATATGTGGTTGGTTTGGTTATCCAAATCTTTTTATTACATTTACCTGCAATCCAAAGTGGCCGGAGATTGTAAGATTTGTTGATATTAGAGGATTGAAGTCGACTGATCGACCTGATATTGTTTGTCGAGTCTTCAAAGTTAAATTGGACGGTTTTATAAGAGATATTCGAAAAAAAAAAATATTTTGGAATGTCCAAGCAGGTTTGTTTCTACTAATTTTCAATTATTTGGGCTCATCAGAGTAAGTTTTTGGGTTGGATGGATGCAAATAAAAAATATCTTCAAGGTAGGGATCTAATTTATTCTGAATTTCCTACAAAATTTGTATGGAAAGAAGGTTGTTGGCAACTTAGGAAGAAGAAATTTGCTATCGGGAGATTGTTTCACATTGCTCCAGGATCAGGTGAATTATATTATCTTAGATGTATGTTGAATATAGTTCGTGGAGCTACAAGTTATGAAGAAATTAGAACTGTAAATGGTATTCAACATGCTACATTTCGGGATGCCTTTGGGATTGTTGGATGATGATAAGGAATATATTGATGGCATTATTGAAGCAAGTTTTTGGGCATCTACGGATTGTTTAAGAAAACTATTTGTGACTTTATTGTCTTTTGAATCGATTTCTCGCCCAAATTTTGTGTGGGACAGTTGTTGGAAGTTTCTATCTGAAGATGTTCTTTACAAACAACGAAGATTGTCCAATAATCCAGGTATTTTGTTTTTTT
>NC_062969.1:8228509-8272159 GCF_023119035.1 Salvia hispanica | reverse complement strand
CAAGAACATCAACAGCTTTGGACAGATCATGCCTAAACAACAACACAGATACAATTGATAAATCTACCCACTTAATCTCTTAAGGGCTAATTCAGATTCTAAATTATGAGTGTTAAAATCTCACTTATCCAGTGCTTCAAGGTACTTCTGCTTTCTAATCTCAAAAACAACTTCATCGAATAGCGATTGTCGTCCACTGTGAAGCCAGAGAGGTATCTTTCGACCTCCTCCCAGTTCCCATTGTCACCTCATCCTCAAAATGCTTCATATTAAAGAAGAAGCCCGATTCTTGCTCAAGCCTATCATTAGACGCGTCAAAAAATGAAATGCACAATTTACAGAAAAAAAAAAAAAAAAGAACCATACAAATGTAAATCACTAAAACAATAAACCTACTTGTGAACAGTCTCCTTAAACTTCTCTTCATCCAGGAATTGTAAAATCAAGAAAACAAGTTCTCTACTCAGAGAAGACATCTCAATCAACTCTTCTTCAGTCACAACGCAACTTTTAAAAAGCGATTACAGAAATAGATCTGAAAAAACCCAAAAAAGCAAAATCAAGGGCGAATCAGAAACAATCCCTTCATTTAATTTTGCTTCACATGAACTGCAAAAGAACTAGTAGTGGAGTACAACACAAACAAAAAAAAACACAGTAATAAAAAACAAACCCTCCCCAAAAGGGCAAGAGGAAAACATCACAGAATTAACCTAGATCCTTTAGATCACCTCAATTAAGGGGAAAAACTTAAATTTTTTTTCTGTAAGATCAGGTAGGATGTAGGGTTTAACGCTTGAGCATGCACCGACAATATGTTGTCGAAATTTTGATAAAGAATTGCGATCCGAGGTTATATGGAAAAGAATCACACCAATGAAAGTGGCTTTAAATCGAATCCGAGATGCAAGGAAAAGGGCAACTTAAAGGAAACCCAAAGCAATTTCAAGATTTCCATGTATGAGCTAATAAGTGAGGAAAAGTTGGAACTAAAAAAATGCGAAAAACTAGAAAATATTGCCCTTCAAAATAAAGATTCCAGAGTGTGGTACAAAAAAAGACTTTCCCCCTCCACACACACTAATATTCATTTTATTTAATAATATTACAAGTAATTAAATATTGGAGATGACGAGTTTTACAAAATCAACAAGTACTCAAGCTGAAAGTAGGGTTCAATCTCTCACTACAAAAACCAATGAGTTTCTCTCTCTAAATTATACCGATGGAGGAAAGGCCCGCAGAGTCCACGCAAAAAGTATAGTTAGGAGGGACTTCAATGTATCTTAGTGTCCACGATAACCGTCAGTATTTTGTTTTAGGGCGCCTTAAGAATTAGTATTTCTTTTTGACAAAAAATTTATTCTCTCCCTTAATCCCCTAAGCACTCTTTTTGTAATTTATGTGCAAAAAAAAAGCTAACTAAGATGAAAAACTTTCATATTTTCATTCTCAATTTCACATAATAAAATTATTAAACACCTATGGAAAAACTGATTTTTTGAATAATTAAATTAATAAAGGAAATTAAATAAAAAAAGAACAACTAAATTTATAAATTAAAGCTGCAAAGTTATGTTTTTCCCGTAATTATGTGGGAAATTGTAATAATATTTTATCGATAAAGATTTGGGAAAAAATATAGTAGGAAATCTATTACTCTTATGGAGTGTTTACAATTGATTGATTAATCATTTATTTAAAAATAAATAATGAATTTGGAAATTAATTTACAGTTTCTAAACAAAATTAAAATTTCCCTAAATAAAAATGAAAGCAATACTTAGTTGAAATAAATTAATTAATCAAATTATATTTGGATGGATTGTTTTTTAAATTTAAAAAGGATTAAAAGATCGATTATATTAGTATAGTAGTACTTGCAATATTCCTCGCTTAAAACAATGTGTAAAGGGACGGAGAGTATGATTTGACATTAAAGTTGTCTTCTTCCTCGTGAATACACCAACATCCATTTTCACCCTTTTGCACTGAAATTTTTTTTCCTAAATCTAAATTCGGCCCTTCCTATCATCTAACTTTGGGTGATTTAATCTTCAACCACGTTGATTTGGGAGGGCTGCTGAGATTGCTCGAAACTTTTGGAAATTTTAAAATAGAAAAATCACAACCTTGATTGCAGCACAAATTAATGAGTTCCTTTGTGGGAAGGGAGCAAAACGTGAATGATAAGCAAAAAGCGTATCTTGGCCCAATGTGCTTATCACTATAGGTACAGTCTGCGGGGCCCAATCGACCCGGTTGATTTTTTTTGAGAATCGTTCTTTGGCTCCAATTGGGGTTTGGGCCCTACATTTGGGTACGGTGCACAGTAAGACACGAAGCTTTTCGAACCGCTGAATGGGCGGGCTGTGGAAGTGGGCCCCTGTGACGTAGTCTTCCCTCTTCAACGGCTGTGTTTGATTTTTTCGTATGATAGGATTGTTGCGGGAAATATAAAGGACAGTGATATTCGACGCTTTAAATTGACCTGTTTTTTTGGACAGCGTATGTAATTTTTAGACAATCCTATCTCATTCTTTTTAAAAAAATTATAACAAGGTTTTAAACTTTAATTTAACTTTGAAACTTTTATTATGAACATTATTATTGGCAAAATTAGTTTTTGATGGACAAGAATACCCTTTTTTTTAAAGTTATTTACTTATATTTCTCTTGTTCTATACAAAAAAAAAAACAAACGGGTATGAATTTTAAATAGTTATAATGTTCTACTACTATGTACTTTATAATTATGAATGAAAAAAATGACCGTGAATAAATTGTGATGACAAGAAAATTATGGTGTAAATAGTTTAAAAAAAATCATTTTTTTGGAACGGATGACGAAAACAATCCATATTACTTATGATGGGTTATAAGGACATAAATAATGATGATTAAGTAGTATAAGTAATTATATAAACACATACCATCACAATTATTAAAAAAAAAATCAACACAAAATTGATTTCACTACAATATTCATTTTTTTTGGGGGGGCGATGCTAAGTCAAAAATTCCACTATATAATATTTATAATTGACAACAAATAAACAATATCATATAAAAAAGTAGAGAACTCTATTATAAAAAAAAAAACCCAAAATTTTAAAAAATATACTGCCTAAAATAAATACTTAAAAAACCAAACACGAGCACATTAAAGGATTTATAAGCATTGCACTCGTTTATGTCAACAAGGCGCTCATCTTGCCAATTCAAATAATTTTTCTGTAATAAAATCAAATCTTTCATAATAATTAAATTTATCTACGATCTTCTTATCAAAAAATATTACTACTGTCCTTTAAATTTTTTACTCTTTTTGGCGCCTTTAAAACCGGGGGGAACCAAATTGGTTTCCCAATTTCCCTTTTACCTTTTTTTATAAAACTTTTATAAAAGTAAGCTAAATTATTTTTTTTTCCCTTTTTTATATTTCTTAATAATTTTTGAATAAAGGGGTCCAAAATGGGGAAGGGGGATTTTTAAAAATTTGAATCTTACTCGAATTTTTAAAATTTACAATTTCCATTTTTTATGTGACACCACATAATGCAAATTTTTTTCATTGTTCTCTCCATTTGAAATTGAAAATTGTTTTTTACATGTTTTTTTACGATGATGTTTTGATTGAACGAGAGTAACGTATGTAAAAGGCCCGTATACATAGTAAACTTTGGTAGATTAAAACTCTAGCCTAATTACACATAAATACCCCTTGTCCCTCACCCATTAAAAAGGTTGAAACTATTTAATGAATAATATACTTTATAAACACGTGTTTTTTTAAGATTATATGGCAATGTCGATTATATAATAGGGTACTATATTTTACTTTTTGGATTTTATTATAAAAAATACAAGCAAATTTAGGGGAGATATATTAAGCATAAATAAAATATAATACAGTAAAATTAACCAAACACCTATGTTTTTTTCCAACATTTTTTTTTGTTTTTTCTGTCTTGCCTAAAAATGCATTTTTTAAATTGCTTTTAATGGAATTGTACTTGAGATAATGGAGAGCGTACATTTCCCCATCAAGAAGTGGTCACTACTAACTGGGGAATGGGGAGCAAATTGGGGATTATGTTTTATGATAAGATTGTATTTTAATTTTATTTTGGAAAAAAATACAATGATCTTTATGTTCGCGGAATAAAGCAATACAAACATAAACGACTTATGTCACATCTCACACTGTTTGGAATTTTGTAGAAAAACGAAAGTATGTTTTGGGGGCCCAAATGGGGGTGTCAGTAGTTTTAAATTTGGGAAGAAAATGCAATTGTTTGGTAATTTTGTTTTGAGTGGTTGGTATAATATCACAATTGCAATACCCAACTCATTTTAGTTCAGCCTTATTAAATTATGTAAAGCAACCCAATACCCCAAAAATTTCTTTTATACAGTACTTTAAACTTCATCTATTGCTTTTTTAATATTTCGTCTCTTTCGTCCCTCACTTTGATATAACCCCCTGTTCCCTTCCAATTGAAATTTTTTTTTATCATTTTTAAAAAAAAATTAATAAATAGTTAAAATAGAAAAAATGTAGATAAGATCTTATCTATTTTTTCTTTTTTGTATTTTTTTTATTTAATTTGTATTCTATTTTTTAGGCAAAATAAATTTTTAATTGGGGTGGGAAAAGTACAATTTTTTAAGTTAAATCCTGTCATCATTTACTTTGTTTAGATACCACATATTATGTTTACAACAGTGATATATTTGAACATAATTGTTTTTTTGTTATATCTTCACTTGGTGGGTCAGACTATATTCAATATACTTTATTCATACCAACAATTATAATAGACATTTTAAAAAGAAATGTTAAAAAAAAGCTTTATATAAATTTTCTTTTAAAAATCTATATTTAGCCTTAAGGTAAGATTTAATTTTTATATATTAGATGTCTAGGACATTATTTAACTTCGATTGAATAAATATATCATAAAAATATCAAAGATATACATCACGAGAAGTAGATTTTCTAAAGTTTCAAAATGCAGAAATATAGTTATAAAACGAAAATGCATTATATTTAAACTCTCAATATCTATATAAAAATAATCCTTTAAACCATTTTCCCCCTTTCATGAAATGTTGATAAGCATATTATAAAATTGTATTAGCTATAATATCAAAATTAATATATGATTGATTTGATATAGAAAATAATGAATGTCAATTAGTCAAATTGTGTTCTTTTGACCAGGGGGAAAAATGAGATCAAGTGGTCTCTTTTAAATTTTTTTTTTTAACCAATAAAATTACCCTTTTTTACAATTAAAAGGCAATAAATATTTTATTTATTATTAAATATCTTTTGTATATTAAATGAAATATATAAAAAGTTAAAAAAAAATTTATTTTTTCATCCTCTAAAAATTTGAGATCACATTTGCTATTTTCTATTCAAAAAAAAAATCTCTATTTCTCCATACATGTTTTCTTCAATTTATTTTTTCATTATATTAAATACGATGGATATGAATATATATGACAAAAAGAGTTGTCAAATCAATCAAACCCACTAATATATATGTAATTAAACAATAAACACTAAAAAAACTAAAAGGTAATAAAAATTTTATTTATTATTCAAATATTTTTATATTTAAATGAAATATAAAAAAAAGTTATTCCAAAATTCATTTTTTTTCATCCTCTACAAATTGAGATCACATTTGCTATAGTTCTATTCACAAAAAAATCTCATTTCTTTTATATATGTAATCTTTCCAATTTTATTATTTCATTTTTTAAAATATACTATTTAACATATTATATAAATATATGACCTAAATTTAAATCAACAAATAAATTATATATATTCAATAAAAAAATTTAAAAACACAACACTTTTTTTTTAAATTTATTAGATTCACAAAATATGTTTTATATTTATGAATCTAAAAAAATTGTCATATATTTTTATAATCTATTTTTGTTCGTTTTGTTTATGGATCTAACTAAATTTTAAAGTAGCATTATATAAATTTATAAATAAAAAAAAAATACCAAAGAAAAAGAAACCATTAAACAAAATAAAGATACATAGAAAACTTGGCTTTTTTTCTTAAAATATACGGGTATATAATTTGTTTTATTTAGATGATTTAATACCCCTTATATTTTGTTTAACATTCTATCATTGAGAATAGTTTACATAAAAAACGGGGGCAAAAAAGGGGGAAGTGAGTAGTCAAATTCATTATTGGGCCCCCCAAAGGGTAAAACAAATAATTAGTATTATTTAGATGAAAAAAAAAAAAATTTTTTTAATTTTATCCTCAATCAAAAAAATCAATTTCAAAACCTATGATAAAATTCTAATTAAATTAGGGTGACTTCTTTTTCTATAAACAAATTAAAGAACTAAATTATTTGTCCCCATACCTCTTTTAACCTATTTATAAGTTTTTTTTTTTTATGAATGTTCAAAGTATCATTTCTTTTTGCATTTTTATGTTTTTTTTTGATTAATTGTTGTTACATTTTAATATTACAAATGGAATTAGAGTTTAAAAATTTTTTTCCATCTAAAAGTTTTCCCTCTTTGCTTCCATCAAAGTGAGTTGTAGTGTTACAAAATTACGCTTTTAAAAGGAAAAAAGGAATTGATAAAAAACAAAGAATATATTGATTATTTTGTTACTTTGATAAGGTATTTACAAAGAATAAAAAAATTAAAAAGTCACAAGAATAAACCCCGGCGAAAACTCAACAGTCGTTTCATATTTTTTTTACACATGCAATTATAAAAAATTTTTGAACATCAAATTAAAATTTGGGAAAAAAAAAACCTATAAATCTAAAAAAAAAAATATAAAATTACCGGATCTATCAAAATCCTTTTAACATAAAATATGAGTTTGAAAAAAAAAATCATAAGTAAAAATAAAGAAAAAAAACATTTTTTGGCGTGAATGGAGACGGCGCGGGGTTTTTTCCGGGGTGGACGGGTCTTATGTAGAGAAAAAGGGGAGGGGGAAAAGTGGGGGTAGAAAAAGGGGAAAACTTGGGCGGCCTAACCAACAAATGCAACGGAGGACTAACCAGAAAGGGAGATCCATAAAATAAAAAGGGGAAGAGTTAACCCCGGGAGAAAAGAGGAGGCCCCGGGGGAATGGGGGCCCCGGAAAAGCACGGGTTGATGGTGGAGAGGGGCCCGTGGCGGTTTTTTTTAACATCTTCTACTAATTTAGTTTAATAAAAGATGAATATATTGAGATAAAATTTTTCGGCCTTTTCTTCTTTTGGGACTTAAATTTAATTTAATTGGGTTTGGGGGGATATACTGGCCCTTTTGAATTTAAAATCTCTTTTTTAAATTTAGTAAAGGGGGCCATATAATTGAGTTGGTATAAAAGGATGTTTTAGTGATCTTTTTATTTAATCTCATTTAATTTAAATAATCTTCATTTTCAAAAAGCATTCTTACTTTTTGGGCTTTATTTTTTATTTGTTTATTTCGAGAATATTTTTTAATAGTGGTATTTTTTTTCGTTTTGTTTCTTTTTACAATTTTCATGTTTTACATTTTTTTAAAAAAAATACTCATTTTTTTGGAGATGCAAAATACTTGTAAATTTGCTCAAAATCAACTTTTTTGTAGATGAGCCATGTGCAAAGATTTCCCCTCAAGCTTTAATTATCATACAAACTTCAAAAAGGGGTTTTTTCGCCCACGTGGTTTTCAAATCTATCATCATCTGATGGGAAAAGCTAAATATTTAAAAAAAATTTTTTCCCCAGTATGATTTATAATTTTTTTTTAATTTAAATAGATTATCATTTTTTTAATTAGCTCATGAAATAACTATTTTTAGATGAGTCAGGGAAATATTTTCAAGCTTCAAAATAATACAAACTTTACAAAAATTTCTTGTCCATGGATGGGTTTTTCAAATCTTGTCATCATCTATGATGGTAAAAAAAACATTTTAAAAAGCTCTTTCTTAAAAAAACCTTTTAAAAAAAATATTGTTTTTGGGTTATTATATTTCTATATATATTTTTTTAAAAAAAATATGTTTAATATTTTTTTTGTCATAAATTTGGGGGTATTATTTTTAGTAAACTTAATAATTGTAAAAAGCATATAATTATCATCTTTGTTTAAATAGTTGATAATATATCAAATTGGGCCATATAATGTAAGCATTTTATGTTATTTATATATTATTTGTTATTTTATATATTAAATTTTAAAAAATATTAATCGACTAAAAAAATTAATTTTTATGAAAATTTTTTTGTGTTTTTAAATAATAAAAAATTTTAAAAACATGACAAATTTTCATCTTGGTTATTGTTTTAATTTTGTAGAATATTGGGGCATCGGGGATGCTTCGTAACGTGTTCACATTGTGGTCCACTTTTTGGTATGAAGAACACTTGGAAAACCAAAAATTTAAAATTCCAAAAATTCGGGGTTGTATTCAAGGTAAAATTAAATTCCTAAGATGTCGCCCCTTAATAAGTTTGATAACTTTAAAGTATTCCGAGATGAGAAGAGAAACACTTTTTAAAAAAATTCTTTAAAGTGTTTGGATTTACATCCAGGGGGGAAGATTGATAAAAGTTTTTAATAAAGGGAAAAACTCCCCAACTTTTTTTTTGCTTTTGGGCAAAATTATCATCTTATTGGGTTAATGCCCTTTTTAGGGGAAAAACCAAAGTTTTCCCCAAAATAATTTAATAGAAAAGAGGTTTAAAAAAGAGGGGGCAGAATATGTTTTTCCCATTTTTGTAATAAAAAGTTCGTTTATTTGGCTTTTTTTAAAATTTTTATATTTTTTTATGTAAGGAACGAAATGAGCTTCATGTGGGTTTTGTTGATATTCAAAAATGTTAGATAAAAAAAAATGTTTTAGTGAAATCTTTCAATGGGGGGAGATTTTCAAAGTAACCATCAATGTCAATTTAAGATTGATTGGGAAAAAGAGGGTTTTGGGAAAAACCATAATTTTCCCCGATCTAAGTTGGCCTTAATAGTTGGGGACTTTGATGAAGCGGGAAAGGGACAATTGTTTAACACAAAATGTAAATTAAACGATTGAGAATTCATCCCTTATCTAGTTTTCAATATCCACTTCTATTCCCTTTGGTAGGATGGTCATAGAAAGATATGTTTTAAAAAAATAGTTCCCCATATGGTAGAAAGAAAAATTTGTCCGAGGGGAAAATTTTTTTCCTTGCATGGAAAAAAAAGAGCCGCCACTATTTTTTACTCTCGGGGTTTCAACAATTTTGGGATATACACAATGATTGAAGTGAGATTGAAGGGGGTTCGAATCACCGAGGGGGATATGTATAAAGGTTTGGAGAGAAGGGGGCGATCCTTCTACAAGGGGGGATTATTTCACCCCACCTTGTTGGGGGTGCCGGGGATAATTCAAAAACAAGAAAAAAGGGGAATGTGGTTGGTTTGGTTATCCAAATCTTTTTTTAATTTCCCAATCAAAAGGGCCACCTTATCCACATAGTACAACCCTTCTTGTTCAGTGCCACGCCCAACTGTTGAGCTCGTCTTGAGATCCTGCAAGACACAGAAATTCGGTTGCATTAGTAGGCTGCACTGTAACTCCTTAGTAACATGGCTAACAGATAATAATTTGTTTGCCATTGGTGGAACATATAAGCAGTTTGAAATCTTCATCGACGGAGAAATTTTGATTGTGCCTGCTCCTTCGACTGGAATTAAGTGTCCGTTTGCTGTTTGGACAAATTTCTTTTGAGGAGTAAAAACATTAGTAAAATCAGAGATATCAAAAGACATAGTATCAGTGACACCACAGTCAAATATCCACTCACTGTCCTTTCCTCGTGTCTCAGACGAACCAATAAGAGCTAGGGCCTGAAATTGATTTTTGCAAACAATACCAGGGGCGAAACCCAATATTGGGTTTTCTAGAGTCTTTTTTGTATTTTTGGCAAAAGAGTGAGGCCGTTTTGGAAAATATGAACCGATATGGGGTGTATTTTGGGATTTAGCAACGTTTATAGGTGGTTTTTGGTATTTATGTGAGGCTGGGGCATTAAGTGAAGTGGGCGGAGATTTTGGGGTATAGTTTGAAAAAACATGAAAGTCAGGGTATTAATTCCCAAATTTTCATTACCTTCTTCGTGAAGGGGTTGGCAGCGGAAGCGTTCACATAAATTGATTACATAATAATCATGATCTATTTAGCGTATTATTTAGACAAATTCTATTCGCGCAATTATCACATGTATCATGCTCATAACTCAAATAAATCATGCTTTAAATTAATTAAAACCTAAAACATGCTTTTCTACGGTTTAGCTATTTTACCTTGATGATTCTCCAAATAATCGAAGATATCTAGCGTCTTCTCCACGTGAAGATCTTCAGTACTAAACCAAAGATCTTATGTCTGGTTCCCGGACTGTAATCTGATTTCAGGGTGGGCTGATCTCACCAGTATACTAGGACTTAAATAAAGAAGACGGAAAACCTTCCCACGGAGGAGAGAAAATCGCCCCTTTTCTATGTAGAGAGGGGGACGAAATTTTTGGAAGAAAACAAATGTGTTTTCTGTCTCCTTTATTCTCCTATTTATATTAAGTCACATATTGGACCCAAACAAGAATCTATGGAAGGTTTTGGATATAGGCTTCTCCAATTAGCTTTTTACTAATTAAATTAAACCCAATTCAATATAAGCTTATAATTGGAATATTATGAGCAGCCACTATAGAAGTAATATTGTACTCCCCATCCAAATCTGAAATTATAAGTACTCCAGGTTTCCATTGCTCGATATTTATTTTCCTCGCTTAAGATAGAAACATCCATTAATTAATTATTGTCTGCTATGAACTTAATTAATTAATATCTTATTAATTCCAAGAGTGAACTCAGCAAGAAATTCTTATTTATTATTCATAGAGTAATCAAACTCCAACTAGCTAGGTTTCGAATAATAAAACCTTATTTCAAGCTCCTCTTGAGGATGTTATCAAACGAGACTCACCTCGCGCACGATTCAACATAATAGCAATCCTAGCACCGCTAGATATTAATCACCACTACCCAATATACCAGGCTTATTGGGTTGCGAAAAACCCGCACCATTTAGTAAGTCAAAGTAGTGCATAATCAATACCGTATGCTCAATGCTAACGTACATTGATTAAGAAATAATAATTTACAAGACCTCGTCTTTCAGTAGATAGCATAAAGACGTGTCTCGCTGTTACATCCAATTAAGTGCTATATCACACCAACGTCATCTTATTTCAGTAAGGCTTAGAAATAATCGGACTGACAATGCAACCTTTCACGATAGGTAGTCTAAGCCTACCTAGGTTGTGAAATTCTTCTTTTTCTTTGTTCAAAACTGACCATGTTACCTTAACGTAAACGACGACCACAACCGGTCTACTAAAACAAAGACTTAGACTTTGTTAAGTTACTTATACATTTAAATATGTACTCCCTCCGTCCCGCTTAAGATGACACGTTTTCCTTTTTAGTTTGTCCTAACTAAGATGACACATTTCCTTTTTTGGGAAACTTTCTCTCTCCAATTAATACACTCAACCACTTTTTCTCACCCCTATTAAAATATTCACCTTTCTTTCTCTCTCTATACTTCCACCCACCTTTTCTCTCTCCAATTAAACACATTAACCAATTACTCCTAAAACCCCGTGCTGGCTAAGGAATGTGTCATCTTAGCCGGGACGGAGGGAGTAATAAACATCAATTAAATGTAAAACATAACAACATTATGACAAAAATAATCTGTTTATTCCTTTGGAAAATAAAATAAGAGTTTTAACAGTATTCAATCACTCGAAAGGTGATTTCTAGTATACAAACTCTAACACTTCGTTCCAAACCCTGGCCGCTGAGGCTCTCGCCGTTTCCTCACTTTTCCGGTCTGCTCCATCACTGTGTTCTCTGCTGGAGTTGTTTGCTGGTTTCCCGGTATCGGCGAATCGGTCAGCCACTGCAACCGCGACCCGTCCATTGTTCCGAGTCGCCGATTTTGCTGCTCTTGCCTTTTTCATATCGTCCCACCAATCTGGGTATCCAACAAGGAGAAAACATCCATCTTTCGTTTGTTTCCGACCACCACAATGTGAGCACGTTAATTTGCTCTTTTCCTCATCCTGTCGTCGGTTCCACGGGCGATTGGCGGTGTTCGGTGGCTGACTGCGACGGCTGCGTTCAATGGCTGAGAGACCGGAGCCAATTCCGTGTCCTGCCTCCTTCGCAAGGCTACCTCCAGTTCCAAGTGTCTGGTCGTTGTTCGATTCTCTTCGAACTATCACGTACGCAACACGTACGGTCGGTAAGGGATCCTGCCTTACTATATCCTTTTTTACGGCCTCGTATTTGTCGTCCAAGGCCGTGATGAACTGGTATAACCTCTGTTTCTAGACTATCTTGTTGTATTTCTCAATCGCCGATGCTGCTTCCCCATCCATGGGTTTTGGCTCCCGTCGGTCAATGAGATCCATAGGCCTTGCAGTTTATTCCATAGTGCCTTTAACGACATTCCATCCTATTTGATAATAGGATCGTTACATTCCTGGCCCAGACCATCATCATCAGACATGTACCCCTCACCAGATCCCTCACCATGCTCATCAGTACCTTCACTACCTTCCTGATCCTCATCCTCCTCACTACCTTCCCGATCCTCATCCTCCTCTTCACTTGAAGAACTTGTAGTAACACCATCTTCCATTCTTGCCGCCTCTTGTGTTAACTGACTCATAGGCATCTCTCGCCCCTCAGCATCATCAATTACAACACCCCCAACCTGAACTACATAAACATCCACGACTCCATAACAGACTCCTAACTTTGCCATGTCAATTGCGGACTGGTTGTCAAACAACCGCACCAATCCATTCTCCAAGCTCATCCTTGGCCGCAGGTAGAAGTATTCCAAACCAGTGACATCTTGCATTTATCAATGTATTCACACTCACCATCAACCTCCAGTTTTGACCACTTGTCCATATCGCATTTATGAATGTATTCACGCTCACCATTTACATATTGCTTTCCACCCCCTTCCCATGTCTCCATGACACCATTGTATAGGATCCTTGTAGTGAATGTCCCATCTGTAAGCAAAGGTGTCTATCATAAGTAAACAATAAAAAAAATAACAAAGTGGTCCAACATTTATACAAAATAAACCCATTAGTCCAACACATATCCAGACAAAAAAAATTCTCCCTGTCGTCTGGTTTCCCTACAACCAGACCATCCAGTTATTTTCCCCACCACCCAACAACACATAAAACACACCATTTAATGCAGATAAAACAAAACACCACATAAGACCCAAAAAACACATTTCCCCAATCCTACCGACACTACCAACTCAATTCAATGTATATTCGTGTTAGGGTTGGTATACTGAAAAGTATGTTTCGAGCAAGTTCGTGAGAATAGAATCTTGCTTTTGTATACAAAAACTCTACAATCCACTTTTAACCCGATTCAGTATTATTCAAGCAGTTTCGTACGAATAGAATCAGTATATTATTACATTGTGTTTGCTTCTGCATTTATAAGATGTTTTATAAACATTTAAACGTATAAGAAGCAAACAAAGTCTAAGTCTTTTGCTTAGTCTGCTTAGTAGACCGATTGGCGTCGTCCACTTTAAGGTAACACGGTCAGATCTATGCAATGCTTTGCAAAAGAAAAAGAAGAATTTCACAACCTAGATAGGCTTTGGCTACCTATCGTGAAAGATTGCAATGTCAGTCCGCATATTTCTAAGCCTTACTGAAATATGATGACATTGGTGTGGTATAGCATTGAAAGGATCTAACAGCAAAGACGTGTCTTTATGCTATCTACCGAAAGACTAGGTCTTGATAAAATACTATTTCTTAATCTACATATGTTAGCATTGAGCATATGGTATTGATTATGCACTACTTTGACTTATCAAATGGTGCGTGTTTTTCGCAACCCAATAATCCTGATATATTGGGTAGTGGTGATTAATATCTAGCGGTGCTAGGATTGCTATTATGTTGAATCGTGCGCGAGGTGAGTCTCGTTTGATAATGTCCTCAAGAGGAGCTCGAACAAGGTTTTATTATTCGGAAAACTGGCCAGTTGGAGTTTTATTACTCTATGAATAATAAATAAGTGTTTCTTGCTATGTCCACTATTGGAGTTAATAAGATATTAATTAATTAAGTCCATAGCAGATATTAATTAATTAATGGACATTTATATCTTAAGCGTGGGAAATAAATAATACAAACAACGGAAAGCCGAATTACTTGTGATTTCGGATTTGGATGGGGAGGTCAATATTACTTGACTGCTCGTAATATTCCAATTAAGCTTGTATTAAATTGTGGGTTCAATTTAATTGGTAAAAAGCTAATTGGGGTGAGCCCATATCCAAAATCTTCCATAGATTTCTGTCTGGGCCCAAAAGGAACTTAATATAAATAGGAGAATAAAGGAGACAAAAATACACATTATTATTTCTTAAAAATCACGTCACTCCCAAAAATAGAGAGGGAACGATTTTGTCACATCCCAACCCTTATGACTTACGCACTTACTATAATTAAATTCAAAATTTTAAAAGAAATAATCCACACGTCAAATACAAAAACACATATATTTTATAATTTCAAAAACTAACATTTATCAAGCACATATTTAAAAACATTCTAAAAACATTTTAAACAGTAGTGGGACCCTCTCACCACTCTTTATACTATATATTTATCTATATGCAAAAATGATGAGGAGGAGAAGGTTGCCAAAAATGCGTCAGCCGCCGACCCTGATAACATGTGGAGTTCCTATGACCCACGTCAATAAAAAACGTCACTGATATCTTATTCCTGAAAAATATTAGTGGTTTATATGAGCCACAACTCAGTGTATATAAATCTTAGCTTTAATTCCACAGCCCAAACAATCAATTATATTCTTTAACCAATATATATAATAAATAATCAACAAAATAAAAAATAATTCCATACACATATGCACATGCCACTTTGTTCGTTTTATTATTCTGTGATAGTTCAAGCCCGGTATCTGCCCGGGATTTCCAATATGCCAATATGATTTGACCCGAATGTCCCACTATGATTTGACCCGTAGGTCTCAATATGATTTGACCCGAAGGTCCCACTATGATTGACCCGAAGTTCCCAATATGTCCACTATGATTTCAGATCCAAGACATGACTATCACAAATCCTCTTTAATCAAATGATTCAGTTAATTCCAATACCATATGCAAAACATATCTATTGCACCAATTATATATCCATATCATCACCATTCACAACATATCATATCAGAATCACATTATATAATTCACTTATACCTTACTTAAACATGGAGCAATTAATCACATAACATATATAAAATTTAAAGTGTGATTTATACACGCCTGATTATGATATTTTATTTTTACCTCAAACTTCCTTACCTTATGAGATTTTATTTTCGCCTCAACTTCCTTTTCACTTCATAATCCTTGATTAAATCTCAGTGAATGCTCGACGACATATTTCTTGAGTTTATTTGTTACTAATGCTATAGAGCGTCTAAATAATATTTGAATGGATGAATGAGTATATTCTCTAAGAAAAACTCAACTATCGTCTCTTTATACACACAAATGATAATGCAATATATAAAATTTATAGTAGCTTAAATGAATCACACATATAGGCTTGCTTAGCTATTGAGTAATTATGCACGTGTAAACATATACGTCATTCAAATACATATGACATACTAATATTTAATTTTAGTAAACTATTGCATATTAAAATAATGATAACTAGTGTATACATGTATTTTATTCGATACTTATACGTATAATATATTCCTAATATTTATATTCTTGACAAATATGAAGCTAAGTATTATCAATATTATTATCTCATCTATAATATATCACAAATCAAGTCTATATATATTTAAATACATTAATTCCCCTAATTTATCAAATACTATCTTTTTATGTACTTAATTAATATGTCTAATGATTGTATAAATATTCAATAAAATATATAAAAATATATGTGCTTCGGGTCATGGATGTCACAGATCTTTTCTATTATTCTCCTCCGTGAGAATTTCAGCTCCTCCTCCGTGAGGAATTTTCTGTCTTCTTTATTTAAGTCCTAGTATCCCGGTGAGATCAGCCCACACTGATATCGAAATACAGTTCGGGAACCAGAGAGAAGATTTGTGGTCTAGTAATCAAGATCATCATCGTGGAGAAGACGCGAGCAATCGACGATTCTTTGGAAAATCAAAATCGGTAACCATAAACCGTAGAAATCATGTTTTAGGATTTATTTTCTTTGAGCATGAATTATTTGCATTCTAGCACGCAATTATCAGTTTAACATGTGAATTGATTAATCGCATAATCGGTCAAATAGATACTTATCTATTTGACCTCCTCGAAATGGATTTCAAGAGAGTGGATCTGTAATTTCAACTAGAAGTGGCGGCCTCGAAGAGTTGTTCATCGGCCTCGATGAAGAAGCAACATCCTTCTCATTCGGAGGAAGTAGCGGCTTATGAGAAACCAAGCGGTCGCGTCTCATCTTCGTCCTCCTCTCATATTCGGGGCCATCGGCGTCAATCGGAGGTTGTCGGTCACCCTTGGAAGCATTAGGGTTTGACTTTGACCCATCGTTACCAGAATGTAGCTCCACTTCGACTTCAGCGACGGAGCTAGGGTTCGATGACGCCAACCCACCTTCGGGACTAGGGTTAGCCACCGACGGACCAGGACCCTTCTCGCCCTTCTTGCCTTCATTCTCAGGTGGCTCGACTTCAGGTGGGTTCGGCGAAACCCAACTCATGGTTGGACGCCAGTATATCGCTCAGGATCGCCAGAATTTAGGGCTTGGAGTGTGAGTTGGAGTTTATCGCTCAGAATCGCCGGACGACACTTTGCCTTCTTCTTTTTGTAAATGAGAGTTGAAGAGTCGTACTCATTATATTCTATAAATGTAAAATAAATGGTATTTTGAAATAAAATAATTAAATGGTAATGTTTTATAGAAAATTGGTAATTTTTGCTTTAATCAGTCAAACTTTTGCTAATTAACGGTTGACTTCCGCATTTTAACGGAGCCGTCCAAAAAGGACCTAACCGAGAGCGATTTTCGTATGTTATGGACCCGAAAATCTGAATATGAATGTAATGGACAAAATTCGTAATTTGGCTATATGTTGTGGGCCAAAAAGGAGTTGTACTCTTTACTTTATAGTCCATATATAAATAGTTCATATATATTTTTTCGTCCGTCTCACCAAACACTACACAATTTTAACTATTTTTTTCCCCTCATCTCTTACTTTATAAGTTACGCATTAAAACATATGTGAATCCTTAATGACATATTTCTAGTGACGGATGAAGTATTTAATTATGGATTGTCGATTGTCTATAAATTTAATTTGTCAATCAAGCGTGCATATTTTTTCGTGCAAAGATATCCAGAAATTTAAATGCATTATATGTTTCATGCATGCAATTTGAGAACTTGATTAATTCAAATATACTGTATATGATATCATTAATCATCAAATGGAAGCATAGTTGTTAATTAAACTTTATAATATAATAATTTACAACTAATTTAAATATATTTTATTCATTGATTATTTGATCACACCTCTATCTATAGATCTATATAAGGGCGGGATTGTCGATTGTTTATAAATGTAATCTGTCAATCAAGTCCACATACTTTTTTGTAGAAAGATATCTGAAAATTTAAAAGTATTAAATGTTCTATAAATGCAATTTGAGAACTTGAACGAATTCAAATATATATGATATCAATAATCATTAAATGGAGGAAAATTGTTGATTAAATTTTTTTAAAGTAATAAGCCACACCTAATTTAAATTAAGCATAAAGAAGATTTGACGGAGTATAATCTAAATCTATTTAAACTCCAATCAGTCTAAATCACCTTAGACTATTGTCGGAAATCCACAAACTCCAACCAGTCTTCACCGTCTTTATTCACGATCTTGTTGACTCTCAATTCCAAAGGTGAGCAAACATAAAAATAAATACAGGTTTGTGTTTATTACACGACCTTTAAATTTCTATCAATTTAGCTATAACATATGTATGTCTATTTACTATAAAAAAATCAATTTGGCTACACCAATCGTATGTCTATTTGTTATAAAAAAAACAAGGTTTGTGTTTAAATTGAATCTTTGGGTTGGAGAGAATAAATCTTTTTATTGTTCCCACTTTTCTATATTGCATTGTTGACTGTTGTTCATAATGATTGTACATAAGATAAGACTACCATTTGATAACAATTAAAAAATTAGTGTTTCCTTGGTTTTCAGCTTGTCAAGACGTTTCTTTTTAATACATTATTTTAAGATTACGTGAAAAGAAGAAATTATAAATTAAAGAAAATAACATAAGAAAGAGAAAGTAAATAGGTAATAGTATTATTTTTTTTAAAGTAACAAGGGAGTACTTATTTGAGTTTTAAGGGGTTCAAATTTCTATTCTACGGTATAACATGTTTTATTACTACTATTTATGTTCATGTTTGATTGTTTATTACATCCTACATCGATTTGCGATATGCGATAATGAGAGGTTGAGTTTGAAAAAAATAAAATTCTTCAATTTTTTGTAAGGGTCGACGGACATTTGTTGTTAAGATTTAAAAATTTAATTTAATAATTCCTTAGGTTTTCACATAATTTGTACTCCTTATCCAAATATGACTCGTCATCTTTTTTATAGAAATTAATATAATAGAGAAAATAAATGAATATTAAATGAGATTGATATGTGGCATGATTTATAAAATTTTAAATAAAGCCAAAAGCTAAGATGTTTGATGTAATTTATTATTTGTATAAATTGATTAACTGGAAAGACAGATGAGTGAGAAGTGTGCAGAGGTTCTTGATGCGGAGGTGGATGCTTCTCATCAATTGGACCTCGAGAGGTGGGGTCTACTTTCATTTCTTCTGTACTATACGTTATTCCTAGGGGTGGGTCGATATATCGTATCGAAAATGTTGTATCGTGTATCGTATCAAAAATATCGATATGAAATAATTTCATATCGTTATCGTTTCGAAAGTTTCGATATATCGAATTTTGATATATCGAACTTTCGATATAAAAAAAATTCATATCGTTATCGTATCGATATTTCGATATATCGTATCGAAATTCGATATATCGTTAAATATCGATATATATCAAAAAATTCGATGTATATCGAAAATAAAATATCGATATATCGAAATTTTCGATATATATCGTATTTTCGATATGAAACGATATATCGCGATATAAGGAAATTCATATCGTTATCGTATCGAAAACTTACGATACGATATCATATCGTATCGAAAATTACGATATATTGAAAATTCGATAATTTTTTTATATTTTTCAATACGATACGAGCGATGTATCATTTTTCGGTATTTTTCCCCAGCCCTAGTTATTCCAATAGTGATTGGAGTAAGGATTTTAATTTGATACGAGATATAAAATAAAAAAAATTGAAATTGGTATACGAGAGATAAATATTTTTAAAAAATGAAATCGTGTAATTCACATAATTAATACGAATTTTAATACACAATTGGTATAGTAAAAGACATAGAAAGAAAAAGTTATTGGAGTATTTAATTAGGAAAATAAGACCCACCTTATTAGAGAGAAAATCTTCTTTAGATAGAATTGGTCTATTTTTAAGGGATATATCAAAATAGCAAATGTGATTTATTTTTAAGGGACGGATGAAGTACAATTTTTGGGATGCATGGAAAATTTGATTGTCAATACTTAATACCAATTTTGTTGCATTTTGATAGAGTTAAACGTAACATTGAAGAAGTTGAAGATATACTCAGACTTAGAGAAAGAGGAAATATGTTCACATCCTGGTTTTGTTAATGAATTATGCATCAGATGTGGGCTACATGTTCAAGACGATTCTGCCATTCCACTTAAATACATTCACAAGGTTTTTTCTCTCTAACATTCTTTTTTATATATTTCACAGAATAATAAAATGATTTTCCAATACAGAGATTAAGGATTGCTAAAGATGAAATGGTCCGATTACGTGATAAAAGTTTCAAGGATTTGGTTTGTCACAAGAAAAAACTTTATTTGGTCCTTGATTTAGATCACACGCTGTTACATTCGATAAGGTTAACCGATATTAAAGAGGAAGAAAAGTACTTAATAGATTCTCCGCCAGGTAAAGTTTGGAATTTTATCCTATACGATACTATTATTTGTTCCTATTTTGACTAAGTACATAATTTTTGAAATATAAAAAGTGCGAAAAAATTTAGCATGAAAGAAATTGGTTAGTAAAAGTAAAATTAGAAAATGAATAAGGACCGTCTCATAATAAAACGCATAATGGGGATGGGGGAGTCCTATTTCATTGACTCAACGCTTTGTGATAATTAGATACGTTGAAGAGCAGTCTGTTCAAACTGGACAAGATTCAAATGATTACTAAATTAAGGCCATTTGTGCACACTTTCTTGGAAGAAGCTAGTAAACTATTTGAGATGTGTATATATACCTTGGGTTCACGTGACTACGCTTTGGAAATGGCAAAACTACTTGATCCTAAAAAAAGTACTTCCATTCGAGAATAATTTCACGACATGATTGCATTTCCAAGAATCAAAAGAGTCTAGATATTATTTTTGGCCGAGAAAGCACAGTCCTCATCGTTGATGACAAAGAAGGGGTGAGTATGTAGTTCAATTTTAATATCGGAACCATCTTGTTCGTTCAGTTCATGTTGATTAATTAATCGATTTCCTTTTTTTAGGTATGGGAAAATAATATGGGAAATTTGATATTGATCGAACGATATTATTTTTTTACCTCAACATTTGGTGATAGACACTGTCTAAAAAAAATCGATGAAAGTGAGGTGGCTCTTGCCTCTGTTTTAAAGGTGCTCCAACGAGTTCACACTTTGTTCTTTGACAAGGTATTGTCTCTACACTCTCCATAGATAGTAGTGTTAAATAAAGTTGGATGTGATTGGGTAAATTAGCAGAAAAACAACTAAGTCTTGCTCAATTGTCATATACCCAAAAAATCAGGCTTTCTACATGTTTTCATTTCTGTTGTATAGTTTGTTTTTGCATAATTTTTCTACTAGGGGGCCCAAAGATAAACTTATACAACATAAATGAACATGTACAAAGTCTGAAGATAAACTTATAAAACAAGAAAATTTGGTAAAAATTATACATAAAAAATGATGACATCATATTTTTTGTTATGGGACAATTTAGAAAATTGTCTTAGTTATAATTTGAAGACGGTTTCTTTTTTTGGCAATGTGCCAAAGTTATTTATCTCTATTTGTTTATCTTTTTATTCTGCTATAGGTACACAAGGATAATATAGAGGGTCGAGATGTGAGGAAGGTAAATCATTAATTAGCTCTACATTTTAGTAGTAGTAGTATTTTACAAGCAAACATAAGAACCAAAATGGGCTCATATGAGTTGAAGTATGGTTATTCCAGAATTCACAAAGTTTTAATTTCACCTTTTGAGATTGACTTTGAGATGATTTATCTTGGCAGATACTAAAAAAAACTCCAAAGAAACTTTTGAAGGACTGCAATATTTTAATCAGAGTAACTAGGGGTGGCAAAACAATTATCTTGTTTAGAAGAGTTGCTTCCAAAATAGTTATCCAGTTTATAAGATCTAAGAAGCAATGCAATAGTGCTATCTTTTGTAACCTCAAACGAGCTAATGATAAGAAGCCCAAGGAGGATGTAAATCATGTATCAACCCCATGTGATCATAATTCTGGTGCAACTATGGAAGGATATTGGAAGAGATATTAGAAGAAGATGCTATTGAGACCACTAAAAGTGTTGGATAAAGGGCTCTTATATCTAACTGCATTTCATTGTGTTACTTAATAATCCTTGTATTTCCATATCTACATCTAATGTGTGATCCTTCATCATCAATGAATAAAGTACTAGTACTATAATTTGTAACCCAACTTAACAATCATGTTATGTTATCCCATCCCATCCACACTATAATTTGTTAATTTTCTATTGAATCTGTAATTAAAAACATGGGAACTAGAATTATGAGGCATTTTTGTGGTCTACCATATTATATAGTTATTCTGAGTCGGCGAAACAGAAGGCTTTCTTCCACCACTCTCGCAACTTCTTCTCCCTCATCTTCTTCTTGATCCACTCTTCATTACTGCTCATAGCAGTCTCTACACTCCTCTCCTCCGACCCCTCCTTCTTCTTGATCCACTTCTTACCCTCCATCAACTCAGTATTGGATCCAGTAGAGGAGCCGGAGCCGGCGCAGGTGGTAGACATTTTTGATCAATCAAAAAGAAATGATGAGTCTTTAACCTTGTTATACATACTATTTTTGAGAAAAGTGATTAGGTGTATCACAGGGCTTTAAAAAAAGAAATAAAGAAAGCAGCAATAAAAAACCTTAATCTAAATTCATAATGTATTAATTGGAGAAAAGTGATTAGTCGTGGTTGGTCTTTAAATGTTGCGTCCTCGTACGGTCACAACTTTTGGTTGAAGTGATATGCATAGAATTTAATAATTATTTGATGGTGTGCTAGAATCAAAATTTATGGTTCGTATTATTAATTACTACCTTTTTCAAAACAAAATCAACTATGTATAGCTATTTGAATGGGTGCGAAACTTTACCTTCTCACTCCTAAATCAACTCATGTCAAAAGAAGATGATCTATCATCTATGTATAATTACTATGTAGGCTTGTAGTTAATATTGGATTATATGATTGTAATAATTTTAAACGAGATCTTATACAAATACAGCTCATTAACTTGGCAATTGGGTTTCATTTTTCCATACCACAAAATAACGTCAATGCACCTATTACATTAATATTACCAATATTAGGTTGGCTCACTGCATACGAAACTACACTCTATTTCCCTCCTTCCATTTTCAAGTGGTGTCCCTCCTTTCACCACCAAAAAGGTGATACTACTACGTTTTATGTTTAAGTTCAAACACACCCTCAAAGGAAGTATAAAAAGAATTACCAAATATTTAATCACTTTACTTCAATGCTAAATAGTAATGATAGCCCATGTGGTGGAGAAAAAAAATCCCAAACACACACTAACAGGTAGTATAAAAAAATTTACCAAATTTTAAATTACTTTACTTCAAATGCTAAATACTAGAAGCTGAAAGCCCATGTGATGGAGAAAAAAATTCCCAAACACACCCTAAAAGGTGGTATAAAAAATTACTACTTCAATGCGGAGTAAAAATTGATAGCCCATGTGGTAGAGAAAAAATTCCCTAAGTCATGATGTGACGGAGAGTTAATAAATGTTTCAAATCCACGGCACTATTTTTGTTAGGACTTAGGAAAATGATATGGGGATGTCTCGGGGGCTGCTTTTGGGCCACGCCGGCCATGGGGAAAAGAAGACGAGGGGAAGGGGAAGGGAGGGCGGTCGGCGAGTCACGGGCCCCCGCCAACCCGGCCGGGAGGGAAATGGACGGAGGATGAGTACGCCGGGGTGGGCCCAAGGGGGGGTTGGGGGGGCGACGATCCCCCTTTTGGTCCCTCAACATGTGGACGAAGATGGCCTTTTAAAAGGTTACCGCCCCCGGGAAGGACTTCCAAACGAGGAGGTCCGGAAAGGGGGGGGGCCCCACGGGGGCCCCGGGGGGCCCCTTTTCCCCGGCCGCCAACCCCCCCTCCGTCAGCTCAAGTGGGCAGGCGGGGGCGGCCCGGGGGGGATCGGCCGGCCGGGTTTTTGGAGGGGAAGTATAAAGGGGGTTTACCTTCGGGAGTGCTTTTTTGGAAAGGCCGGGGTTGGGGGGTGCGGCCCGGGGGGCCGAAGAAGCAGCGACTTAACTATAAACCAAATTGGCCGGCAAGCGGCCCCCGGGTCCCCCCGGGGGGGCCTCCCCTCCTTCATTTTCCCGGGGCCCCCACCCCCTTTGGTTTTGGGGGGCGGGGGCCGGGGGGGGCGGGGCCCCTATCGCCCCGCAGGGCCCGGGCCCCGCCCTCCCAGCCGCCCCACCCAGTACACTCTCCATTCGCGAACCAAACGCGGGCTCGGGTGTTTCAGGGCTTAGAGTGGAAGAACACCACCCCCCTGGGGAAGAGGTTTCTTTTCGAGATGCTCCCAGAGCATGCGTGCCCATTTTTAAACGCGGGTCACGGCTGGGGGGGTTTCCCACGGGGGTCAGATACCCGGGTGGGCGGCGGCGGGGGCGCGACGGGAGGGCGGCGGAAAAGGCGATGAGGGGTAGAAAAGGGGGGGCTCGGGGTTAACCCCTTTTTTAAAAAAAAAAAACATGTTTTTTTAAAAATTTTTTACTTTTTTTTTTAAAGGAATGGATTCTTTTTTCCCCTATATTGCGGATGCTCTAACATCTGGTGGTAGTATAAATCAATTTTAAATAAGAAATTGATATGCTAATTGTGAACGTGACGTGACGGAGAGAATAATTTTTGGTTTCAAATCCGGAAAGATGGAAGCAGGTGAATTAATTAACATCTTGCATCCTATCAGGCTGTACCATAAATTACTAATTCTCACTCCTAAATCAAGTTTTAAAAAGAGAACGATATGCTAATTAATTTTGTGCTGCATGTATTACTCCATCAATTACTAATTAACACTCGTAAATAATTTCAATCAGTGAACAATTTGACATGCAAAAAATGTGACCATATATTAATCTTTAAATCAAACCAGAATCAGTCACACTTGCGTAGTAAGTCTCTATTTACATACTACTGGGAAGAAATTAAAACTTAAAGCTATATATAAATATAATAGTGGAGTAGAATGTTTAAATCTGGAATATAGTAGGAGTACTAAAAGGAAGGAGGAGTCAGTCTTTGATTTTGAGGCAATCCACGCTCAGCCATTTTCCCAGCTTCTTCATCTTCTTCTCGCTTTTCTGCAACTCGACTGGCTGAGGGAGTCGTCGACATTGCTGGACTTTCAGAGGGATATTTTTCAGGGATAAATTTCAGAGTGATCGATAGGGAGTACTTTTCTAAAGAATCGACATCAGTTATATAGGTGGAAATTTGCTATATATGTTTTATTGCTTTTAATTTGTCAGTAGTCACCAAAGAATGAAATTAAACTATTTTTTAGTCTATGAGTAATTAAACATATTGTTAAAAGCGTAAAATTCTAACTCACTAGGTAAATTTATACTACATCAATAATTCCTTATATATAACTAAGCCCAGAAGCCAATAAGTTATGATTACCACATCATTATCTTATAGTAATGACAAGAGTCTCATCTTCACTACTTGTTTATAATATTTTGAAAAGTAGTAATCCTAATATTAACATCGGTCGACACATGTGTATGATGATTAAGAAAAAAGCTATAGATTCGTACTCCATTTTGTGTAAAATGAAGCATAAGTACAATATAATGTCTATGATAACTAACAATTCCCAGCTGTGAAATCTTCATTTTGTTGGTATTATAAGATTGATTTGAAGATTATATATATGAACTTGGCCATTTTATTTCGTCACCTTTGATTCCACTGTTAGTCAAGCTTTAAAGGTAGACCATTAGTGTACCATTTTAATGTTCATATAGTATATCAAATCTGAACCCGTCCCATACTATTCACATTTTTCTTTTTTTGGTCGTCTCAAACTAATTTAGATTATTTATATTTTAATTAAGTAAAAATAAGGTATTTAAATAAGATATTCAAATTAATTAAATGTTCCCTTATTACACTTAATATACTACTAATTTAATTACACAAATTATTCAATCTTTAATAGAGTGCATGATGTCACCCATTGATTTAGTGTACTCCGGCCCAATCTTCATTTAATTAATTTGGCCCATACCAAGTACTCCAGTCCATCTCCTTTATTAAAAGAGTAGGCCCAAAAGTCTAAATTAATTCATTAGCCCCAAATATTTGAATAAAACAAGGTCCAATCCTAAGTCTTCCTCACCTTACCTTTTACGTGAACTCCCCAAAATGGGATTTGAACTTCACAAAATCAGAACTCTTCTCAGTCTTTCCACGCCATTAATTCTAACTCTTCTTCTCACCACTGCCTTCACTTCGCGGCCTCGCTGCTGTCCGATCTACCGTCATCACCAAGCAGTCGCGATCCGCCATTCGCCCACCGCCATGGTCACCGTCACCCCGGAAACCATCGCCTCTCTGCCGCAAATGTCTTTGCCCGCTCGCTGTTCAGCAGCCTCGCTGCTGTCCGTCCTTCGATCAACACCCATCAGCCTTGTCACCAAGAGACACGCTCGCTGTCCCGACTCCTCCTCCGTGGCTGTGCGTGGTGCAGCCCGGAGCCGACGCTGCTCTAGGCTGCTCCTTCATACTCCCACGTCACTTTCTCAAATCTGCCATCTCTATCCCCATCTATCTCTCGCACCCTCTCCGTCCTTCTCTCTCGGTGGCGCCACTGCCCTCCTTTTCATGGCGGTGCAGCGCCGCCGCTGCCATTGCCGCCTCCGTCGCGCCGGCGTCGCTGAACGGCTGCTATCCGTCGCCTCACATCCTCTCTCTTTTCCCTCTAAATAAATAGCCACCGCACTGTCGTCTCGATTCCGAAACTTGTTGCAGATCGTGCCGCTGTGCAACCATGGTCGCTGTCGGGTCAGCAGCTGCTGCTGCTCTCTTCTCCACGGCGCCGCCACCCGCCTGGTCTCTCTGTCGCCGCTAGCTCCACACTCGCCTCTACTCTCTGCTCTTTCTCTTCACTGAATTTTGTTTATCTGTACTCTCTCCTCCTCTGATTTTTAGTTCTCGATTTGGTTGGATTGAAATGGTGAAACGTGGAGTGGAGATATATATATGTAGAAAACTGATTTCAAGGAATCATGGGGTGATAGAAACCGCTCAGAAACGGATTTTGTGGAACTGAAACTTGTTGGATGAAAAGTGGCGTTGAATTGGGTATATAAATGAAGAAAAATAAAGGTGATTTGGGCTTGCAACAAACTCCTCTCTACGTAAGGAAAATAATTTGGTTAGAAATAAAAATAATTGTTTAAGTCCAAATTTATAGCTCATCCTCTCAACAAAAGAAACAAATGCGAAAAAATTTTAGGTCCGCAATCAACGTTCTTCCAAGAATAAATAAAAAGGTAGAAAAAAAGTCGGGGTGCTACAATAATATCTCAAAAATTATTAACAGTTTATATTTAGGTTAGTGATAGACGTATATAAGTATTTATTCATTTTCATATGTACGCCGGCACACAGATTTGAATATTTTTCTTTCACACAAAAGTTAAATTTTCGGAATCCTAACATTGGCATTAATAATATATACATTGTTTTCTACACATTTAAAGTTCATATATACTAAATTAATTAATACTTCGTCCACACATGAGATAACATATTTTTTCGCTTAGCATAAGTTTTCTATGGTTATTTTCTAAACAAAACTTACACATTAGAAGTCATTAGTAAGATCATCTTCGACTTCAATCATACACCAAAATCTCATTTTTAGTGTAGAAAACTTCTTCATTCATATTGTAATAATGTAATCCTAAACTCTTTTTTGAATTTTTTTATGAAACAATATCAAATGTGGGTTTAATGCAAAAATTTTGTGAGGCATATACTAAAAGATGATGTAAAATTTGAATTTAATATTAAATAATAAAAGTGAAATTACTTTTTAATATGACATACATCACATCTGCATAAAATTAAAATTTGAGTTTGATTTAAATGATTAATATTACTTGACCCTTAACCCTAAACACAATTAAAAAACTTCTAGAAGTTTTGACTCAAAAGAAAGAATTTGTATTAAAAAGAAATCAGCCGATGTTATTTCAACACGCGAATGGAAACTAAACTTATAATTAAATTCAATTTTGGACAAAAAGTGTTAATAGTTTAGTTATAATAAAGTAAAAGGCCCAAAAAAATAAACTTGGAAGTAGGGTAAAGTGAAACTCCCCCCTAAACTAAGCATCTGAAATTAAAATTAATAATTTCATGAGCCCCTTAAAAAAATAATAAAAAAGTTGAAAATTAGCCAAGTCCGACCTCCAACCGTCTTATACCGCAGATATCAAGATTCAACTCCAAATTCCATAAATCTTCTCTTTCAGCTATTCTCATTGGTTGTTTTGCTGATCCAGATCAAAATCATATAAATTTGCCGCTGAGATCTGGATCTCCTTTTGCCAAAACCAACCCATTCTTGAATTTCAGGAAATCCCGCGTCAAATTATTATCTGAATCCAAAATATCTGTAAGTTTCGCGGTTTCCTCTCTGGGTTTTTGCTGGCAATCTTTGTTTTTGCTTTTGAATTTATACATTTAGAGAGAGAAAGGTATAGGTACATGTGTGGTTATAGGTAGATTAAGAAACACAGATGGATAGCAATTACTCGAAATTAGATGTGAAAGATGAAAATTTTCTATTAAAGACTCAAGCTTTCCGATTGATTTCACCCGATCATGAAAATGGGTATTCGAATCGTTCTAATACAGATGGCGTGGACGATGAAGATGACCTTGATTTTGATGATTTGCCCCTTATTTTTGGTGAAAATAAATCTGGGTCTGGGATTTATGGTGCTGTCTTTAATCTCACCACCTCTATCATTGGAGCTGGCATCATGGCCTTGCCTGCGACAATGAAAGTTTTGGGGCTTTTTGTTGGTGTAATCTTGATATGTTTCATGGCTATTTTGTCTGAAATAAGTGTGGAGTTGCTAGTGAGGTTTGCTGTCCAATGTAAGGCAGCTACATATGGTGAGGTTGTTGAGGCTGCATTGGGTAGGACTGCTAGAACCTTATCCGAAATCTGCATAATTGTGAACAATGCTGGTGTTTTGGTTGTGTATTTGATCATCATTGGGGATGTGATGTCGGGATCCCTTCATCACATGGGAGTTTTTGACCAGTGGTGGGGTAATGGTTTTTGGGATCATAGGAAGATAGTGATTCTAATAGTTCTAGTGCTGTTTCTTGCACCGTTGTGTACCTTGGATAGGATTGATTCCTTGAGCACAACTTCAGCAGCTTCTGTAGCGCTCGCAGTTGTGTTCGTCGTTGTTGTGTTCATTGTGGCTCTTATCAAGCTTGTTGAGGGGAAAATAGAACCTCCTAGGATGATGCCTGATTTTGGATCCAAGAAGGCGATTCTTGATCTGCTTGTTGTGATTCCTATCATGTCAAATGCTTATGTGTGCCACTTTAATATCCAACCAATTTATAACGAGCTTGAAGGGCGCTCACCAAGCAAAATGTACCGTGTGGGAAGGATCACGGCTGCAATTTGTGTTGCTGTGTATGCTTCTACTGCTATAGCTGGCTATTTACTCTTTGGGAAGGATACTGAATCTGATGTGCTCACTAACTTTGATAAGGATCTTGGCATCCGGTTCAGCACAGCTTTGAACTACTTTGTTCGTATAGGATACATTCTGCATTTGGTTCTCGTGTTCCCAGTGATTCATTTTTCCTTGAGGCAAACAGTGGACACGCTAATTTTTGAAGGATTGAATCCTCTCTCGGAGAGCAGGAAGCGGTGTCTGGTCTTAACCTTTGTGCTCTTAGGGCTTATATATTTAGGCTCGACTATGATCCCTAATATTTGGACAGCGTTTAAGTTTACAGGAGCAACAACAGCGGTCTCATTAGCTTTCACCTTTCCACCTCTCATTGCATTGAGGTTGAGCAAAGTAGGGAGCGGGCTGAGCTTTTCCGAGAGGTTATTGTCTTGGTTCATGTTAACATTGGCTGTCATAGTTAGTATCGTTGGAGTGGTTGGCAATATATATAGCCTCAAGGGTGATTCTGAATAACTCAGCCAGTGGAGTTCTTCTTGAGAAGGCCCAATACGTTGAATGATTCATAGAGTAATATAAACATTTGTTGTATTGCTGCTTTCATCATCATTACATGTGATGTGATGAATTTGGCGATTGTTGTATCCTAAAGGAGTTTCAAGATTTTGTTCTGCTAAAAGCTGGCGTGTTTTCTTGTATCCGGGTGGTTTTCTCTTGACGGGATGCTGCTCACAGAAAAATGCGGCCAGGCAACCAGCGTAGAATGGGATACTTTCTATACTCCTTTTCCTCCCTTTATAGAGAATGTGAATTTATTTTTTTGGCTATTCTTGTCTGTACAACTAGATTATTAAAATGCCACTAAATTCATCGATTTACTGCAACCATATATCATTATATTGAGCTGTTGTATTATGAGATCTTGGTGACTTTTTATATTATGAGTTCTTCTTCTTCTTAATGATTTGTTGCACGCGCGCGCGCACACACACACACAACGTGTGGTTTGTATGTGATTTGATTGAGATTGTTGAGGAAGTATGGATGTGATCATTTCAGGTGTTGTTCACTTAGATATCTGTTTGATCAGCAAGGACAGATGCAGACAGAGAATCTTGATTTGGTATTATGTATTCTATTCTCTATGGATGTTGTAGTCCATCCCTGATGCTTGAAGCTCATTTTTTTAGTGTTTTTTGACATCAGAGGGATAAAGGTGCTTACTTGCTTGATGAACCATACTATACTTGTTGGAGAGAGAGAATAGCTCATTTAGCACTGTGGGATCAACTAGTAAGTTATTGCTTGATGAATCACAATATACATGAAAAGTAGTTACGTAAATCATTTTGTGCATTTCTTACCTTCCAGATTTTTGTTTTTGTTTTCCCTAATTTTTATGCACCAAGCATTTTTGTTTTCGAAGTATTTTTTGTAAAGTTTTCGTGAGAGGAAAATGGGGGAATGGAAACCATGTTACTCAATCGGACTGTGTTAAAAGAGGCTAATGTAACACTGTGATGCAATGCGTGTGGTTTTCAGTTTTTTTTTTTTGGGAAAACGGCCAAGTAAATCACAAGTTTAATCATATTTTGATCGATCTCTCAAAAACAAAACAACAACATTAAGGTTAAAAATTTTCTGGTGGTCTATGTGTACAAATTTTAATGACATGATATTGATATACGAGTGTACTAGTGATTTATATGATGTGGTGTGTGTGTATACTATAAGTAATAGCCATTTTAAAAAGGCAAATACTAGTAGAAAACTCTACATTTTTCAATTTTCGTACATCTTTGATTTAAGTTTGATTTTCAAGCTCTATGGAATTTATGGTCCCATGGTAGTACAAATGATTATCAATGAAATATGATATTCTGAATATAAAAAACAATTGATACTATGATATGTGAGCAAAAAAGTCTTGTTAATACAAATATATGTTCGTGCAGTAAAGAGTAAATCGATTGATATTTTCTGAAGTTTAATCACTAATTATTTGTTGAAAAGATGTACTAAAAGTAGGGATGTCAATTGGGCTAATCCGCTCGGGTTCGGGCCAATCCACTCGGGTTATCGGGCTATTTGGGTGCGGGTTGTTCGGGCTGTTAATTTTTCGGAATTTTCGGGCCTAACTCTAAATCTTCGGGTTTCGAGCTAACCCATGGGCTATTCGGGTCAATAGTAATTAATCTTATATGTTACTTTCTATCCAATCCAATATTCTAAATTATTAAAAAGTAGATTGTCGCAAATAGTAAAGTATTATCAAAGTGATCAAAAGAAAGAAAATAATAGCAATTGAAAATTGAAACAAAATAGATAAACATATCGTTTAATTAATAGCACATGTGAATTTGACTACAATTAAATGAAAATCATGCATTTCATATAACCCTAACTTTCTATTTGAAAGAGAAGACATAATTACCATATATTCTTCATATCAAATGTTGTACTATATTTAATATTGATATTACCAAATATACTTCATGTAAGTATATAATCCAAAATTTTAATTACTATATTTTTATATTAAATGCTCAACCCGTGGGCTAACCCGCAACCCATTCGGGCCAGCCCGTATAACCCGTCGACCCGAACGGGTTAGCCCATGTAGCCTGCTTCTGAATATGGGTTGCAATTTTTCGGCCCTAACCCTATAATTTTACTCGGTAACTCGGGTCGACCCATGAGTTTCGGGCTAGATTGACCTCCCTAACTAAAAGAACGTTTGTGATCTTGTATTTAAGTCTCCATTTTTTTTGTCATCCCTACATTTCGGGCAGTTGGCGCTGTCATAGAGGTTGTTATGTAAATAGATATTTTTATTTTCCTTTTTCATATAAGATTTATCATTGTAGTATTTGACTTGTAAACATTGTAAACCTAATTGTTCAAGAAAAGTGTATTTTCTAATTTCTCTTGTAAAATCCAATTCTCCCTAGATCCTTATTATATATAAATGCGTTAATTCATTTTCTAATTTCTCTTTACTTGAACAATGATACTCCTTGTTATCTTAAATAGTAAGTATGAATTATCTTTTCAAGTTTAGGTTTAGAGAGTTAGATTTCTCAGTGATGCAGGAGTAACTTTGAATATAGGTCTACTTTGGAATTTGGATCTTTGACACATCTTCAATTTCGTCTCGTGTTTCAGTTTTCATAAATATAATAACTTGATCATTCATATGCTCATAAAATTTCAAATTTCCGTTTGTATGATACCAAATTAAAATAGCACCCAATGCAGCATCTGCACACCTAACCTTATCGATATCTTAAATGCACAAGGTTTTTTCTTGTTCCTGATATTTGTGAAAAAATATCACAAAAGAAATAAAAAGAATTATTAGCGAAGAGTAGGGAAATTAAAAAATTAATACAAATTAACCACATGAGGTATTAATTGTAATTGAATTGTAATTGAATATTCAGATACATTGAATATTTTGATAATGCTGATCATTGCTGAGTATTTATCATTCCTTTTGTTGCATCTGCGGCTATTTTAATAAATAATTCATGAATTTATTTCTCCACACTGAGCTGGACCAGATTAATAAATACTAGAAATGGTGAAGGTTTGATGAGCAAAGATCATAAATGGGCCTCCCACAAAGATACTCACTGCATTTGCAATCATTTTGGTACATTAAACCAGAGAAAATTTACTACTCCTCATTTAGCTCTATAATTGACTCAATGGTAATTTTAGCTTCAACTTGATTACTAAATTATTTCAAGCCCGTAATTGATTTTCGGCGACAAAAGTTCAATTGACAGTTGGAAGTTATACGTGAGTTTTGTACACATTTAATGATTTAAAAAATCAAGATATTTCCAATAGATTTTTCCCATTGAATTAAGACCTCCATTGGAGGATTTGATATATTATTCGCATCGAACTTCCGTAATTGTCTAATTATCGACTTAATATATTTCGAACAATTTCTTTTTATGTAGTAGTAAATTTTTAACAATTTTTTGATCGTAGTAATTTTTATTAAATATTACATGTGGAACATCTTCCCACTGACAACACAAATTGACTTGTTTAAATAGAGAATTAGTCAAGTAGCTTAAATCCTTTGAAGACATTTTTCTTTAATAATATAATTTGTGTTCTGATGAAATCTAAGTCGAGACAAAATAGTTAGATAATATATGGAATAATGTGACTTAATTATTAAAAATAAAGTATACAGCATCTACCTCCAAAGTAGGTAGATGATCACGTGATACACTCTTTTGCCAGCCAAAAACTAGTTATCATTTTATTAAATTGTCAAAACTAATTTGAGAAATTACGACCTTCCTCCTTTGATCTCACATAAATTTGTCTTTCCATAGCAAATCCTACATCGGATCCCCACAATGCTCGTAATTTCACGTATATTTAACCATTTTGGTCATACGAATTACCAAGTGTGGGCCCACATAGTAACATTTTTTTCTCCAAGGAATGCCTTAGCCTACACTCCTATGGACATAAAAGTGTGACAAACTTACCACAATATAACATGGCCTTAAATAGGGCAAAACTAACTTTAGTCTTTTGTCACTCTCAAGTTCAGCTACCACCCCACAATAAATTTGGATCAATAACACACTTCTAAAATGGAATTCACATTTTGCCATCTTCTCAATTCAACCAGTACAGTTATACCTCTAAAGAAGAATGGATTGGTTCAGTTGGCTATCGAAAACTGACCTCGATCCTTGTCTTGTTTACGAGTACGCCCTCACCTTCACCCACAATGAGCTCGGCCAGGACGACATTGCCTATTTCAGCCACGAGTTCCTGCAGAGCATGGGTGTCTCGATAGCCAAACACCGGTTGGAGATACTCAAGCTAGCGAGGAAGAACAAGGGGATGAGGACCATACACCCGATTTTGTGGCTCATGTTCGCAGTCAAGCAAACCAGGAAGTATGTGGTCAAACACATTCAGGCACTGCTGCATCACCAACGCTCGCCTCTTTTGGTCGTTCCGTCAAGAAACCACAGCCTCAGATGGAAGGTGTCAATGCTGCAGAGGAACAAGAGGCTGAGGGCTCCCCTGGGCGAGGCAGAGTGGCCAAGGATAGGGAGTGACAGTCCCAGGTTCGTGTCTGTCCCTGGAATTTTAATGCTGACAAACGGGAGCCCCATGGCTGGCTCTCAAAGCTCAGGCTCAACTCAGAGCTCAATTTGGGTCGAGTCTGAGGCCAATGCTGAGTCGGGCCATATCACAACAGCAGAAGCACTGGCTAACCCTTGGAACAGCAGCTTTTCAAGAACTTCTATACATTCTCCAGATATGGATTATTGGTCGAGTAGCACAGTAGAAATCAAGTGGGATTCGATGTTTAAGAACTTGAAGCCGACGTGAATGTAAGGTACCTTTTTACTGCAGCAGAACGTAGCTTTAGGCTTCTGAAACCGATCCTCCTCTGTTGCATTTCCTCCCTCCCCTGTAATAAGAAGGATCCATGTATGGCGAATCGAGTGGAATATATGTATACCCAACATTTTATATATATGTGTAAATTCAACCTTCTCATATCAGATAACAAGTTCATTTTTGCACATATAATGAAACCGAATAATTAAGCGATGAATATCTTTATCTCCAAACCAGTAATTAGTATGTACTATATCAAAAATTTCCTATGATGATATCTGCTTAAATAAACATAACAAAATGAAGGTTTACTGAAACACACTGGTCTAATCAATCACAATGCCATCCAATGTTAGTGGCGGCGACTTTTCTCCATCCACAAGCATCTTCAAACCAGCTTTCAACTCCGATATTCCCTCTTCCAGAACCGCACAAACTGGAAAAATATGAACACCATGTACTCTTTGCCTCAACTCTTGACACACTTGTTCTGCCCCTGCCTCATCAATTTTATTTGCCACGACTAAGGATGGTCGGCCAGAGAGGCCCTCACGATAGAATTCCAATTCCAACATCAGTTCCTTCAGCTGTTCCCATGGGGGTATGCCCTTTCGACCATCTATGGCTGCACTTAAATCTACCACATACGCCAACACTTTGGTGCGTTCAATGTGGCGTAGGAAGGCATGCCCAAGACCACGATTCTCATGTGCTCCCTTTATAAGACCCGGGATATCAGCCACAGTAATGGAAAGATCATCGAAGTTTATGTTACCTAGATTAGGTCTTAGAGTGGTGAAGGCATAGTGGCCAACCGTAGGCTTCGCCCTAGATAATGCCCCAAGAAGAGTGCTTTTACCGGCATTTGGCATCCCAACAAGGCCCACATCAGCAATACTCTTGAGCTCTAACAAAAGAACAGCTTCGGTGCCAGGTGAGCCGATGTTAAGTGCTGCATAGGCATCATCATCAGAAGCATCCTCTGTTTTTAAGTCAGGCAGATTTTTGCTCGTCTTAGAACCTTTTGCCAAATGCAGATTTCCCAGGCCACCATCACCTCCTTGGGCCACAATAATTTGCTGGCCAGGCTCTGTTAGTTCAGCAACGTTGTACTGTATTTCAATTTCTTCTTCCATATCTTCTTCATCTTCCATATCTTCCTCGCACTCAGATCCAGACATGCTTACTTCGCCATCCATATCCTCCCACTCGCTGTAGCCATGGGGTTTAGGGAAGAAATCGGATTCAATTTGACTCCGGGATTTACCTGTAGAAGGTGAAAATCTAGCAGAAGCTGCTCCTTTAAGGTCTTCTTTACTTGAAGGAGCTGAGTCCTCATTAGGATTGTCTGTCTTCTCTACCTTTTCTCCGCCAGACGTAGATTGTGGGGAAGATTTAGACGAACCAAAATCAAGTGTACCAGGGATATCCCAAGGATCCAATATTCCAGAAGACTTCTTCTCAACATAGGAAGGAAATTCTCCCTCAATAAGATGAATGACAGTGCCAACAGGTACCAGAACAACCTACAAAAGAAAATATTTTCAGCAACTTAAGAGTATACTGAATAGGCTACGTAGAGATGATGCTATAGTACTGAATTGAACAATTATAAGTTAACTGCAACCTTGTCATCTCCTCGGCTTCCTATCATATTTTTGGAAACCCCATTCCCTCCTCTCTTTGCATTCTAGGAACATGTTAGAATCATTAATACAAATATTTGGAAGCACAACTGGTGTCAATAATATAAAATATCAAGTGGCGTTACAGAACGGGTAACCCACAATGTGATGTTGCAGACCTCTGAAATCCCAAACCGCCGCAGAACATTCTAAGATTACATCACCACCTCTGCCACCATCACCACCTGCATTGTGCAATTACTCAATATAAGGAAGGGACATAAGTGGAAGGGCAATGGAAGCAATCATCTGTTTGCTACTTGATTCTAGTAAATGTGAAATAATTTAATTCTAGGTTTATAATGCTAATCCACACTCAGATAATAGAAGGGGTTCGTGGAGCTCAATTAGAAGCAACGAAATATCTAACTAGAACTTGAAGCATGGATGTGCTTAAAAGTCAAAACCGTATTAGCATATACTCCCTCTGTTCACAAAAAAATAGTCTCATCTTTCAATTTTTGTCTGTCCACCAAAATTAGCCTCATAAAAAAATGGAAAGTTACCCCTAATTTTACTAATCATTTTTTATCTTTCGCTCTCCTACTTAATCAACATTTTCTCTTTCTTTTTTTTTTACTTTACTTATTTTATCTATTTCTCTTTCATACTTAACCAATTTCGCATAAAAACCTGCCATCCACCAACGGGACTATTTTTGGTGGACAAAGGGAGTATATTTTACGAAGAGGGTTCATGTGTTCTAGCAGAAAAGGGAAAGGATGACAAATATCCAGGATAGCGTCAAAAACTAACCATCAGGTCTACCACGTCGGTCATGACGGCTGCGACGAACGCTGAAACAACCATTTCCTCCATCACCTCCTTTAGCACATAGCCTATGTTGATCTATCATTTTGCGCTCCTGAAAAAAGTAGAGGACAATGAGATAGGTATTAACCACTAAGGATCCATTTGGAACGTAAGATGTGCTAACTTGATAGTACATGATAACTTATCCTGAGTTAGTTTATTAGTGTAAAATATGGATGTTAGATCCACCATGATGCTTAACTTAACAGTGCTACCAAATGGTTGTTGATCCATATAACTCTTCTATCTTGGACTCATCTACTCTACCAAAACGGACCCTAATATAACATAGTTTCCCTATTAGTGTGCAGGTAGCTAGGCAACAAACTTAAGGTTGCTACAGAGTTTAAAATACCAGTATGATAAACAAAATGAAAAAGAGATATTGCGAATCTTTTAGATAAACCTCTTAAAGAATTAGAAGGCCTAGTATATTGCGATGTGTGATTTGATCAAAATTCTGATTTTACAGATTTGAAATGAGAAACTGTCATCCCGACCAAAAAAGAGATTATTTACCTGTAAAGGTGCAAATTTTTTTCTCATGGAATAGCTGCCAGAATAAGAACAAGATAGAGAAAGCCATGGCGAACTAGAGAATTTTGTGATAGCTTCCAAATATGTGGTTGTTTTTCGGCTCCACGACCACATCTCTTATCAACGTCTCGTCCCTCAGAAGATCACCGTCCTTGGTGTTCTCGATTCATTCAACAGAGACTGAATATCACAAGGCCAAGCTCACTGAAGTCACACAGATGAATCTTTAGATAAAAGGAACTTTAACATACTATCAAGTTCAGTTTTTCTTAAATCCGAAACTACCTAGATAAGGGGGGGATAGAATGGGTAAAGATAATTTGTACAATGATTATGAAAAGCAAGGGACAATAGGATCAACATATTAGCAAAACAAAAAGATCATCTTTATCAACTGGATTTCAAATCAAGTCATCCACATCATTAGTGCATTCCGTCGAACAGGTAACATGCACCATCAATACATTTAGTAGCTACATCCATTTTGCAGGCTAGAGCTCATTCCAGTTTCTCAAGGGAATATCCAGATAATAGAGGAAGAAGAATATTAGTTTTGATGTTTTCGGAAGCGGCGAGGCTATATTATGATACGACAATAAAGGAAAAACGCGGAGAAATAAAGAGATCGGTATCTGATTACCTGGCCCTGCACTTTCCAACACACCGGAATATCATCAGCTGCTACAAACTCACCCGATTCATCAGAACCAACGGAGCTGGAGGCGTCAAGGTTTAACTGAGGTTCTCTTCCCAATTTAGAATTGGCAGATTGAGTTCAATATTAGATAATGGAGACTTGCAAATGGGCCGAGATCTGTTCTGTCACTTTGTGTGCAATTTGTAAATACATTGGTGATTCAAAACTAAAATTATTGCTGTATGAAATAAAAAAAGAAATAAGTAAAACATTGCAATCGTTAATTCATAAAAATGGAAATATTTATTGACCTTAATCATCCATCGTTCATATACCATTAAAACACACTCAAGAAGATATAAATAAATTGAGTTTTTTGACATGTTAAAACTTCAAACACTAAATATTCTAATGTTAAAAAAAACGCATATTCATTTAAACAATCACAAATAATGTTAAAACTTTATCATCAATTTTTTTCCTTTTTTGTTTACCACTCTTTCGTTTTCGTCGTTTACTTCCATGATTGAGAATCCCCGTCACTCCTAATTTTATTTCACCATGGTTTCTCACCTTCATAATTTCGGCAAGCCTCCACCCCAATTTAATGATTCTATTAAAGTTTCAATCGTCTCCCTATTTTTTATGCTTCTTAATTTTTCCAACTTTTTTTTCTTGGAAAACATATCGGCCGGTTCAACAGTGAACCGGTAGACAGTTTGGTCCGGTTTACCCTAGAAACCGCCAATATGTTAAACCGTTGCTGACCGGCAAAACTGGCCGGTCAAACCTGTTCAACCGTGAACCGGAAACCGATTTTTTACTTTACAAAATAATTTTTAAAATTTGTTGTTGGCAAGACTTGAACCCATGACCTTTCTCTATATACCAACACTTTTACCACTCCACCATATGACCATTTTGAAATAATATGAACATTAATCACCGTTATACACTAAAAATGATATTTTTATCCACATAAAATAATACTTCATTTTAAATTTATATTCTTTTAAGAAATTGTTAATTATAATATAGTAGTATATTTCAATTATGTTTTAATAATCACTAGATTTTTACAATATACTTATGAGTTTGTTATTACACATAAATTTAATATGTTTTATATATAAATATAATTTATTAGTATTACTTAATATTAATATATTTCTTGTACTATATATTTAATTTATATACACTAACCATTGATATTAATATTTTTACATAAAATAACTAATTATTCATATTTAATTATTACTTAATATAATATTATTTTATTCAATACACTTTTTTAGTTACAATGAAATTTATCTATTTATATATAAAATATTAAATTTTTTTATCTACGATAAGTAATGAATCATATATTTAATTTTATTTACCAACAAAAATATTTATGAAACTTAGTCATTTACTACTAAATTTTAATATTTACATTACAACTAAAATATAAGGTTAATATTTTTGATATATTATTGATTATATGTAAATTTAATATATTTTGTATGGATGTAATCAATTGCTAACTAATTATCAATTCGACCAATTTTCAACCATTAGATTAAAAGATCTTGTGGTTAATATAATGCCAAGTGTAATATATTTTAACTTTAAATAATTATTAATTAAATTAAAAGGATATTAATGTCAAATTATATGTAGTAATTATAACTAACTACTTTCTCTCTCATCAAAATCATCTCAAATCTTTAAATTTACGTAACTCTCTCAATTTAAATTATTTTTTCGCAAAAAATATATCAAATTAAAGATAATTTAATAAGGATTCCAACGAGATCTCAATTGCATATGTTCCGACGATGTTTGGGTGATGAAATTTGATAAATTATATTTCAATTTTCGTACATGTTGATAAGCAGCTATTTTCAACAAATACAACAAAAAATCTCAATATATTGTAGGCAAAATCTCAATATTATGCATGTCCAATCTCAATAAAAATGTGTTGATATTTTCTTGTCCTTATGTTGATATTCTAATGTCATATTGTTGATATTTGTAATACACAATATTGATATAAAAAAACACTCACGAAAATTATCATATGATAACATAATGACGATATTACCCTTTTGTTGATATTTTGTCTACTATTTATTGAGATTTTGTGAGCTTTAATCTCATCCACTCATTTTAAAATCCAATGGTGGAGATTTAGTCTTGATTTTGAATTAGGGTGCTATAAGCATTAGAATAGGACCCATATATTGTATACTTAATTATAGTATTATTTGCAACAGTAAAATGGTTCGACCAATGATTGAACCGGTTGGACCGATTGAACCATGAACCAGTAGCTTTGCCGGTTCGCCGGCCGATCCGGTTATCTGTGTCTTTGCCTACTTGATACGAAATATTGGATGAACACTTCAGAAAAGTTTAGTTAGTGGGAAATTGTTGAGATATCAAATTCAAACCCAATGCCCATAAGTCATAGATTTGAAATTGTAAGAGTCGGGAATTTGGGGAGAATTCTGGTGCCAGCGTTGATTTTCCGGATTTGGGTGAATTGGATTGTGGAGGCATTCGTTGTAACAAAGAAGTAAGAGAGGTGTTTAGTGATGATGATGTGATAAGAAAAGAAAAAAATCTGAGTGATTGAGCAAAAAAGATACTCCGTAAAATTTGAGCAAAGAAGCAGAAGATTGATTTAATAAATATGTGGAGCTTCAATTTGGTAAAGAAATGGAGGAGAGATTACGGAGATGAGTTTCTGATTTCAAAAAAGTCAAAAGAGAGGGTGGTGTTGGCCAAAGCACGGAGCTGCACGAGTGAATTGGGAAGGTGGGAAAGACAATTTCATAGTAGAAGCAAGGGGCAAGAAGAAAAATACAGCAGAAATAAATAAATTTAAATATTATTAAAAAATAACGATAGTATAGAGTATAAAAGGAAACGGTGTGGCTCAAGTTAGTAAGTACTCCCTCCGTCCCCCATTAAGAGTCATAATTTTTTCATTTCGGTCCGTCCCCAATTAAGAGTCACACTTCATTTTTACCATAAATAGTAAGTAGGTCCCACATTCCACTAACTCAATTCACTCACATTTTATTATTAAACCAATATAAAAAAATGGGTCCCACATTCCACTAACTTTTTCAACCAACTTTTCTTTACATTTCTTAAAACTCGTACCCGGTCAAAGAGTGACTCCTAATAGGGAACGGAGGGAATAATGAAAAAGGAAAAATATTGATGATAAAGGAGGTGCTCAGCTGGCGCCCAGCTTGAGTCGCTCAACATAGCATTCCTCATCATAAAATTACTGAAATATGTATATACATTATACTCACATTATAGAAACAAGTAGTTCATCATTATTACGAACTAGTTTTACCACCCGTGCTATGCACGGGCCAAATTATCTTCAGAAAAAAATAAAGGAGTATATTTTTTAACATATAATATTGTTGAATTCTTTGCAATCCAAGAATAAAAACTATTGAAATATTGTATAAATATGATTATTAATATTTTAAAAAACATACTTTTTTACTTCTACATATATCAATCTATCGATCCACTATAAGGGAAAGACACGAGGGAAAGAAATACAAATATCCTTCAAGAATAAATAATATAGAGAAAAAAAATTAAACAATTATTGAATTCACGATTAAAACTATTGAATATTTTGTAAAAATTGATTATTAACCTTTCAAAAAATAAGAAAATATATTTAAAATGAATTAAATCAAAATAAAGAATATATATAATGAAATATAAAAAATTATTGCAAATCAAGAATAGAAACTATTTAAATATTGTATATATTAGATGATAAAGATTTAAAAAACATAATTCTACTTCTACATTTATCAATTTATTAATCAACTGTAACGAAAGAATATGAGGGAAAGAAATATAAATAGAATAGGATATACAAACAAAAGATTGAGAAATACTAAACACTAAAGTAAACAAATAAATTAAAAAATTCAAAATAAATAGTTCATTATAAATTCGACCAGCATAACATAGAATTCAAACACCTTCTCAAAGTGAAGATTACCAACATTTCTCTCCCTACAAAGATAATAAGTACGTTAAAATAAAATATAAAAAAATCAACTTAAATTTAACACTAAAATCATATAATTATAAATACATACCTCACACACCTCATTCTATTATTGATCTCATTATCTGTGTCATAAATATACAATTGAGCAAACTTGGGAGATGCACCATGTGCGGTAGCAAACTACCAATTAAGTGGTAATTTTGACCATGTAAACGAAAAACATGAGGAGAACGACCAGTGTTCAGACCATTATCAATTTTACCTCCCAAAGAAGTAAAGCAAAACATAGAATTATATGAACGAATATTTTTCAAAAAGTGAACACTTTTGGCATCGTTAGAGAACATCAAACACAATAATACTTGAGGAGGAGTTATCATAAATGGAATCTCAATATTCCCATTCATACAACTAAAGGAATATCTCGGACTCTTCGGTTTACTCGGTTTGCCAAGACGTTCCTCATACCAAAACAACGAACCACAATGCGAACAGGAGAACATTGCATCACTAATATCCCAATAATATGCAAATAAAAAATAAAAAATAATTAAATTTTTACCACTATTAACATATTTACAATGAAAATAGAAAACAAAAACTAAAATTCATTATGTGCAAATCTACACGAAGAGAGAAGTTTTCGTCTCAAAATTTAGTGTTTTCTAGTATTTTTTAGCAATTGCATGCCTAAATATTGTTCATAAACTTTTTAATACATCTATGAGTGTGACTATAAATTGTTCACAATCTTGCTTATACATAACATTAAGAGTAGTATTTTTAATACTTAATGTGATATAATATGTATGTTTAAAGTATTATATTTTTTTTAACATTGTCATATCTATTTAATTTTATTTTTTTATTTTAACAAAAGAGTATTTGTAATATTATAATTAATTAAAAATATTATAAACAACAACAAAAAGATATTTGTACTCCACTCAATCCATTCTCAATGAAACATTTCATATTTTAGCTGATGATTGTATACTATTTTAATATTTGATATAAGTGTAGTAGTATAAAATAAAAGAAATAACAAAAGAGGATGTGTGGATGAAATACAATAAGAATATAGAGTAAATAATATAAAAATATATTTACAGATAAAAATATAAACTATTTATAAAG
>NC_062969.1:8121134-8228409 GCF_023119035.1 Salvia hispanica | reverse complement strand
AACTAGTTTTACCACCCGTGCTATGCACGGGCCAAATTATCTTCAGAAAAAAATAAAGGAGTATATTTTTTAAAATATAATATTGTTGAATTCTTTGCAATTCAAGAATAAAAACTATTGAAATATTGTATAAATATGATTATTAATATTTTAAAAAACATACTTTTTTACTTCTACATATATCAATCTATCGATCCACTATAAGGGAAAGACACGAGGGAAAGAAATACAAATATCCTTCAAGAATAAATAATATAGAGAAAAAAAAGTAAACAATTATTGAATTCACGATTAAAACTATTGAATATTTTATAAAAATTGATTATTAACCTTTCAAAAAATAAGAAAATATATTTAAAATGAATTAAATCAAAATAAAGAATATATATAATGAAATATAAAAAATTATTGCAAATCAAGAATAGAAACTATTTAAATATTGTATATATTAGATGATAAAGATTTAAAAAACATAATTCTACTTCTACATTTATCAATTTATTAATCAACTGTAACGAAAGAATATGAGGGAAAGAAATATAAATAGAATAGGATATAGAGAAATACTAAACACTAAAGTAAACAAATAAAATTAAATTCAAAATAAATAGTTCATTATAAATTCGATCAGCATAACATAGAATTCAAACACCTTCTCAAAGTGAAGATTACCAACATTTCTCTCCCTACAAAGATAATAAGTACGTTAAAATAAAATATAAAAAAATCAACTTAAATTTAACACTAAAATCATATAATTATAAATACATACCTCACACACCTCATTCTATTATTGATTTCATTATCTGTGTCATAAATATACAATTGAGCAAACTTGGGAGATGCACCATGTTGCGGTAGCAAACTACCAATTAAGTGGTAATTTTGACCATGTAAACGAAAAACATGAGGAGAACGACCAGTGTTCAGACTATTATCAATTTTACCTCCCAAAGAAGTAAAGCAAAACATAGAATTATATGAACGAATATTTTTCAAAAAGTAAACACTTTTGGCATCGTTAGAGAACATCAAACACAATAATACTTGAGGAGGAGTTATCATAAATGGAATCTCAATATTCTCATTCATACAACTAAAGGAATATCTCGGACTCTTCGGTTTGCCAAGACGTTCCTCATACCAAAACAACGAACCACAATGCGAACAGGAGAACATTGCATCACTAATATCCCAATAATATGCAAATAAAAAATTAAAAATAATTAAATTTTTACCACTATTAACATATTTACAATGAAAATAGAAAACAAAACTAAAATTCATTATCTGCAAATCTACACGAAGAGATAAGTTTTCGTCTCAAAATTTAGTGTTTTCTAGTATTTTTTAGCAATTGCATGCCTAAATATTGTTCATAAACTTTTTAATACATCTATGAGTGTGACTATAAATTGTTCACAATCTTGCTTATACATAACATTAAGAGTAGTATTTTTAATACTTAATGTGTGATATAATATGTATGTTTAAAGTATTATATTTTTTTTAACATTGTCATATCTATTTAATTTTATTTTTTTATTTTAACAAAAGAGTATTTGTAATATTATAATTAATTAAAAATATTATAAACAACAACAAAAAGATATTTGTACTCCACTCAACCCATTCTCAATGAAACATTTCATATTTTAGCTGATGATTGTATACTATTTTAATATTTGATATAAGTGTAGTAGTATAAAATAAAACAAATAACAAAAGAGGATGTGTGGATGAAATACAATAAGAATATAGAGTAAATAATATAAAAATATATTTACAGATAAAAATATAAACTATTTATAAAAAGTATTCATAACATTATAAACAATTAAAATATGATAAACACAATATAAATAAATTTGTACTTCTCTCAGCATACTCTAAATGAAACATTTCATATTCATCATGCCATTTTATACAATTTTAATATCTAATAGTATGAGTGTAGTAATATTAAATAAAAGAATTAACAAAATAGGAGATATGTGGATGAAATAGAATAAGATATACAAAGAAAGAAAGTGTATCACTAAATCCAAAAGATAAAAAAAAACCCAAATAATTTGAACAGATAAATAGATCTTGATTTCGTTCGATCGACAAAACATATGCATCCATAAGTGCAAACAAAAAAACTTATAAAAACAACAAACCAGTAGTTTATAAATTTTGAAAAACTTTTTTACAACATTAACAGTAGAATCACTTGTACTATAATTTCATCTCCACAAACTAAAATCTTCAAACCTCCACGACTCATGACTCTAGATATAACAACATACAGTTTGTCCATGACTTGACTTATTTAAAAATATTTACACGATGTGTTCAATTTCAATTCGTTAAGTTTCATTACCATTGATAGAATTTTATATTCTTAATTAAAAAAAATTCACAATAGTTCGAAATATGGAATATTATTATCATCAATACTTTTATACATTATAATTACTATACTTTCCGCTCCATAGTAGTAGAGACATTTTTTTCCGACATGGAGATTGAGAAAAAGATGTGTGAAAAAAGTGAGAGAGAAAGAAAAGTAAGAGTGACAAATGTGTTTCATAATGAAAAATGATTCTACTACTATGGAACGGAGGAAGTATAACTTTATGGATTCTAAAAAGAAAAATATGAGTAATTGTAAATCGAAGTCAACTCAATTTTCACTATATACTTTGAATTTAATTACTTAGTAAAAAAGATTTGAAAATTTTATTTTCCCTCTTAAGTCGAAGTAACACCAAATGTACGATCTAATAATACCAAGAAAATAACACATATTATGTGTTTGTATTAATAAAAATTTTAATGTGATGCTATATTGTTCTTATTTAATAATGACATTAATTTAATTTCACTTCTTATTATTATTTATTTGTGTTTTAAATTATTACTTATTTGATTTAGCTAAATATAAATTCAATTTTTATACCATTCAAAATTCGTGGTGTCTAAAAAATAGAAATATTAGTAAATCAAAGTAAACTAAATTCTAACTATATATAAATTTAATTAATTATGAAAGAAATTTTAATTTAAATATATATATATATATATATATATATATATATATATATAACACGTGGCATTAATCTAACGGTTACATCACAGGATCCAATGGCTGAGATTTGCTTTGATTTTTGACAGAATTTCACTTATGAACCTGATAACATCCCTAATAATAGAGACAACACTCAAATTAAAATTCTATTTAACTGATAAAGATGTACTACAATACTCTAAATTGATTTTATACCATTATTTGAAATCTAAATTATACTTCAAAACCCAACACACTAAAAGCCCATTTAACATTAAACTAAAGTCCAAAAAATATACATTGAATTAATATTTCTCAAACCCTAAAGCTAACATGCGACGCCTCCACATCTCTCAATTCTCTCTCTCCCTCCCTCATTCATTCCTAATAGGCGGCGGAAATCAGCTACCGGCTAGAGCACCGCACCTTCTTCCTCGCCGGCTCTCCTTCCACATCGCCGCGCCTTCTTCACTCGCGGTGCTGCTCTGCCTCCTTCCTTATTCGCTCACGCCCGCCGTCCCACCGTCAGCCCTGCCTTCCATTTCTTCGGCGAGCTTCACGCCCGCCTGCCGACCTCGGCCACTGCTCTCTCTTCTTCTCTCTCACATCGGCGGCCACACGACGACCGCCCAGCCTCATCAGTTCTAGATCAGCCGCCCGCCGCCATCCACCGCCCTGCCTCATCATTTCTTACAACTCTACTTCACGACCGCTTGCCGAATATTATTTTTGAAGGAAAATCGCACAGGCGGCAATGCGGCGCTGGCACTCTTTCTCCTTCCTCTCATTTTTCTCCTTTTCACTTTCTTTATGCTGCAATCAAAAAATCACAAAATCAGTCACACCAATAGTCCTCAAAATTGCAGATTCAGCTAATGACTTATCAATATATAAGTGTTAATCTTCTTTGAGAAGCCACCATTTCATTGCACCAATTTTTTATCCAATAATGTCGGCCTTTTTTCTTGCTAATGAGTGACTTTCCCGTCAGAAACAGTGCCACATGGCTTGCCAAAAAACTGGCCCCTTTATATATTGATAGATTTTATATACTCCATTTCTTAGTAGTTAATGTTACTCTTAAATGATTTGTTTACTTAAATAGAGTATAATTTTTTTTTATATTGAAACAATTTTGTGTTAAAAACAATTTATTAGAATTGTAAAAAATCTAATAACGAGATGAACTTTAACATCATAGGTTAGCTACCTTCGCTACATAATAGTATGCGTGTGTGAGTTGATCAAACGGTAAGACCAAATGTATCTGGTTCAAGTATAATTATTACAGTATTATTTTTAATTTCAGCATCAATTTAATCTGTCAATGGATCGCACGACGAAAAAACAGACGACCACAGCCGAACAACGTGCAAAAGGACTGCAAACTCACAAAAAACAGCAGCATAGAAGCAGCCATTAACGTGATCGACTGCCACGATCCAAAAACGTATCTACTCACAAACTTTGCTATCCTAACCTTCCATCTACCGTCGTAATAACTGTTCACATCTTCAATGACTCTATCCAACAAGGGCACTTTCGTCATTCTAATCGACCTGCTCATGCCATTCCACAAGTCAGCCACATCTTGATCGCTCTTCAAGTAGTTCCAAACAATCCCCTTTTCCCTCAAAATCCTTGCATCATCCTCGCTGTCGATGATCCCGTTCATCAATTCCGTGTACCGCGTGAAGATCAAGGGCTGCGATGCGTCTCCACAGGCCTCGTACGCGACGAGGTTCCTCATCACCACCTCAGTGTTTACATCGACCGACAGCGATGGGAGATGGAATGTAGCTGTTTCTTTGTCGAAATCTATGCCTGGAATGCCTTTATCCGTCCTTGCGAATTCAATTCCCGCGTTGGAGAGCTCAGTCACCGAAGGGATTGTGATTTCATCCATCAGTAAATGATTACTGTTGTTGTTGTTGTTATTCTGGTCTCCTGTATTTCGAGAGAAACAGAAGTACTCGACCTGTTTCAGCATTAGTATGCCTGGAAGATTGGAAATGATTTTCCAAGGCAATGTGAGGATGATGTTGACCGGTTTCGACAACACTAGCCTCTTGATCAAACTAAACGGGCCTGTTTTGGCGGGAGCAGCCTTATTCGGGCCTTCTTCGTCGTTGTCTAGTTCTGTTTCGAATGATTCTTGGAGGTGTGGGAGGATCATGTTGTATAGGAATTCTAGGAGATGAGCGGATTTGTTGATCTGATCAACGCCATTCGATTCTTGGATCATCAAAGGGGAGGAGTCTGTGCAGAGCCCGACCGCCATGGCGTAGAGACGATCATCCACTCCGTCCGTTGAGCCCGAGATGAATGCCAGCGTTTTCTTCAACGAAAATAGTGGGATTTGATTCTCCAACATCACAATATCTCTAAGGATTGCATCATGAAGGCCCGTCTTACGGCCGCTTCCTGTTTTTCTCTGGAGAAAATCCAGCAAGAAGCACGAATCCACGGCCACCATCCAAGCTAAGGTTTCGCCGTTGAGATTGAGGAACTTGTGATAAGAGGCCCGAAACATGTGCTCGGCCCGGGATAATTGGTCGACGAGGTTGTGCAATTTGAGGCCCGGGGAAGCTTTTTGCGATCTTTTGGCTGTGGAGAGCTTATGCATTTCCATCTCGTATAGTTCGGGCCGAGAGTGGTGGTACGGGCCTAACGCTACTAGCTGTGGCACGTAGGATTCCGGGCTGGTGCGCATGAGGAATTTTGGGACGTTGAAGATTGAGACAGGGATGTGGGATTCTTGGTCGAGATCATCTTCGTGGTCCAATGCTTGACGAATGTAGATGATCCAGCGTTGCTCGTCCCAGATTGGATTCGGGTTCGGGCTTTGGTGAGAAGGAGAATGTAGCATTCTTTTCTTTTTCTTTTTCTTTTTGGTGTGCTTTTCGCTGTTACTGAAACAATTTAAAGGGATTTAATTGTAAATGAATGTATTTATATTGTTGGTATAAATGAATGCGTTTCTCATTTGACGGGGGTTTCTAATACTATAATTCAAATTTATTTAATTTAATAGATACAGTAAAATGATTAATTAACTCCGATCGAATTTTCATTTATTTATTGGTTTAATACACGTGTCATTGTTGTATATATGGATATAAAATTAATTTTGATTCCAAAAGTAGAAGAGGCAATCTTCCATTTCCGCGAAATTGACACGCAAGCAAAATATGCTGGAGAAGACTTCGACGAGTTCGAGCGCCGCCACCGGAGCTCCGGCGGAGGATTTGTTCCGATCGACGGAAGATGCGGACTTTACCGGAGATCCCTCCTGGTCTGCAACTGCCCAGGCGTTGAATTTCTCTTCTGGAAACCCTAGAATCGAAGAGATCACAGGCGTTATGCATCTCTTCAAAAACGACGCATCATCAGACCAACTTCCGGTAAACAGACTTGATTCTTAGAATCAAAATTAATCGTTGCCTGATAACAATTTTTGAACTAATCGCTGCCTAGTCTGCTGAAAATTGAGTTATGGCCTTATTGTACTTGTGTTGTGGAGATAGTTTTTGCAATGTTATCTGCTCTTAAGATTATGATTATGATACTGCGAAATGCGAATGGATAGGTATGGACGAACTGAACCAATACTGGTATAGTGGTATAGAGATGTGGTCATTAAAAGTAGTACGGAGTAGTAATTTGTTTATAGCTAGCTGATGTTAGTCCTTCATTAGTGTAAATTTCCTCGTTTTTATTGAAATGATTGAATTCTACATGATGACATGTTCATTTCACTCGTATTTGTAGGTCAACCTTGTGTTTAATTCACTTATAAAAAACAACACTTTCAGTGTGGAAATTTGTTTGTACGATTAGTAGAACTGTATGTTAGAATCAAAAGATGATTGTTTCATGGATATTGTGTAAAGATAAAACACAAATGTGTCTCCCTATACCTCATTTTGCCTTTTGTCTTGTTGTTGCTTTGAAAGTTTTGCACCTTCATTTAACTTTTTAATGTCTTTCAGGTTGAGAGAAATCCTCTTATTTGTGTAGTTGGGGTCCCCAATCACACTACCTATGCAGATTTCTGTCAGTTCTGTGGTCCATTTATTCAGAACATGTTGGAAATGCGAATTGTGAGGTTGGTTGATAATGGCAGATTGTTTGGTTTTGTAGTGGAGGAATTGACCTATTGCTTTCCACTGATGATCTAGTCTGTCTGTGCTAATGCAGGACTGAAGGATTGGAGGATCGCTACAGTGTGTTGATCAGGCTTGATGATCAAAAAAATGCAGATTATTTTTACAAGCAGTACAATGGAAAGTGTTTTTCGTCACTTGAGGTGATTCCCCTGCCCCCATGGTTGTGTATTCATGTGCCGTGCTCCATATCCTTAACCTTTTTATTTCCTTGTATGCACTTTTTATTTCCTTGTATGCAGGAGGAGACCTGCCGCATGTTCTTCACTGTAGATATCCAATATACTGGGTCAATTGAGCACTCACAACCTTCCTCTGCAAGCTTTACAGAGCTGCCTACTTGTCCAGTTTGTCTTGGTACTGTTTTTCGAACATCATTATGGATAAGATGTAGATGTATTACTACTTGCAATACTAGAGGGAATTGGCATCCAAAATCTTAAGATTTGTAACATATGTAATCTGAAACTGTCATAGATTTAACGGTTTTGTGAATGATTTGGCTAATCTTTGAAGCTATAGATTCTGACTATGGTTTACACCACTTTCCAATGGCTGCAGAGAGACTAGACCAAGATACTGATGGGATTCTCACTACAATCTGTAACCACTCCTTTCACTGCTCCTGTATGTCTAAATGGACTGATTCTTCTTGCCCGGTGGGTGCTAATGTTCCTACTGAGAAGTTTTAGGATTTATGATTGTCGTGCCTAAGAATCTATAGAAGTGGAGAGAACACTTTTTTTCCACTTTGTTTGATTATATATCTAGTTAACGGTTGGTAGGTGCTTCTGGGATTAGTCGTGTGAGTTGAGTTTAAGATAAACTTGTATCCAGTGGGATGAAACATCACAATTCAAAGCATTTTTAGATCATGTGAAATTGTGAATTAATTTACTTTCGTAATTAACTTAGTGTGGGTAGACATAATAAGCACATGGTATTTAATATATGGGGTCGAATGTACTCTATTTTAATTTATGCGGTGCTAATCACATTCAAGCTGTGGACAGCTTTGTGACTTGGATCTAGACTAATGTCACTGATTGTGACTTGAACAGGTATGCCGGTACTGCCAGCAACAGCCTGAGAAATCAGTATGTTATGTTTGTCAAACTTCAGAAAATCTTTGGATGTGTCTTATTTGTGGTTTTGTTGGCTGTGGGAGGTATTAAGTTTGTTTTCCATTGAAGGGACTCTATATCCTAATGTATACAAGTATATTGATTTATGACTCTTGACCAGAAAAATTTGATGTTTTCCGATGCATGTCATTGTGTTATAGGTATAGGGAAGGGCATGCCATCGGTCACTGGAAAGAAACTGAACACTGCTATTCCCTTGAACTGGAAACACAACGTGTGTGGGACTATGCTGGTGACAATTATGTTCACCGATTGATACAATCTAAAACCGATGGAAAATTGGTTGAGCTAAATCACCACTGTGCCCAGCATTATGATGGTTCGAGTAAGTCTGCGGGACAGATTGACACTTTGGGTGATGAAGTTGAATATGTAACTTTTATAACTTTTACATTTAGACTTGTTTAATCTTTATCTTCTCTATTTGACAGTTTTTAGTTGCTCCTTAATTATATTATTCATGATGCAGATAAAGAGCGAGTACAATGAGCTTCTTACTTCTCAACTTGAAAGCCAGAAAAATGTGAGTCTTCTCCTCTTTCTAAGCTGCATGGTTTTATTTTCTAGTGAAACTCATTAGATATTTTTATCTCAATTCTCAAAGTGAGAATTGATTTACTACTAAATTACATTCGAGGCATGCATTCGTGGATTTAGCATGCTGCAAAACAAACGTTTTGGTCTATCATATCCAGTCTACTGTTTTACATTGTGGGATGTTGCATACCCACTTACTCTTCTAACACTTTTCACCTTGGTCTCAGTATTTTGAGTCATTACTGCAAGAAGTTGAAGAAGACACTGAAAGGGAATCTTCCTTAGCTATTGAAAAGGCTTTGAGCGAAAACACAAAACTGCTAAAATTGCAAAAGAAGCTTGATAAAGGCATTGAACAAAAGAGATTTCTTGACGAGGTGGGTAATTTTGACATCTATCCTTGTGTATCTAGTACCATGTTTTAATTTGATGACATATTAACAAAAGCAAATGTAGATGAGTTGTTTATTAAGATCACCTCTCATCTTACTCCTAGTGACTTTTCTCGTTCAGATCAATGATAATCTTCTAAGAAACCAAAGCATTTGGGAATCTAAGATAGAGGAGATCGAACGAAGGTAACATTTCCTTCATGCAATATATGAAATATGTCTAAAATGATTTACCTGATTTTTGGTCAATTCTGAGTGATGGAGGGTTTTCCTTCAAATGCATCTAAGCAAAGCACTCCCACTTCATCACTGCATTTGCTCGCTTGAATTATCACTTGACTTGTATCTGGAGGATTGTTATGTTGCAACTAATTAAGAAACACTAGTTCCACTTCCACATAATGAGAGACAAAAGCAGAAAAATCTAAACTAGTCATTTGTATTTTGTAGCCTTCATCACTTACTTATTAGACCCAGGAATTGGTGATTCACGTTGATTTACAAAAGTTTCAGAAACTGCAGTACAACTGTCACCTACTGGCAATTTTTTCCATAAGCACCATACTGCTCCCAGTATTTCCTACAAAGACTAGTCGCCCATCTAAATTCTTACCACGAGCCTTTTGTATGTTTTTTTGTTTTCTCTCTATGGATTGGAAGTTGTTTTTAAAAGAAAACATATGCCAGGGAGAAGAAACTTTTGCAAGTAAAGGACAAAAGAATTGAAGTGTTGGAGGAGCAGGTATGCTTCATTTCAATTGCTTTAGTCTTGTTACTTCAGCTAAATACACTAGTTAATAGTATATCTCAAAAGAGAGAAAAATAAAAGTAAACCACTTAATGACCAGACTTCGTTGCTTATTATGCACTTGCAGTTGAGAAGCTTGATGGCATGCCTTGAAACTCAGAACTCAGAGCAACAATCAGCAGTTTCAGATGAGCCAACCGATAGCAACTCTGAGGCAGTAGTTGCAGAGACATCTTCTGAAAGTGGTAGCAGAGGGACCAAAAAGACGAATAATCGAAGAAAAAAGAAGTGATAACTTAGATGCTGCTTGTTCAAATCATTAAGTGAAACATCATTTCTGCACATAACTCACTCTTGATTGTTTTCTATAGATACCGCAAATAAGTAGGAAAAAAATATGATTGGAGTATTATTAGTGAAGAATGAGCTACACCTTATTAGAGCGAATAAAGATTCGTAAATAGAAAGTTAATATTTTAAGAACTTACTAAAATGAAAATAGTTCCTATTTTTAAGAGACGGAGGAGTATGCAATTATTTCTATTGGTAGCGAATAACGTCATAAACATATATATTACCCAAAAAAACACAATGATGCATTTTTCGATATTAACATTTGATGCACTATTCAATAGGGGGGGTGATTAATTATTAACTCACTCTCTGGTTGCTACTAAAACTAATTTAAGATCATTTATATTAGAAATCTAGTGGTCTAAAATTTTCCATGTGAAATTTTCGTTTTTATTAATTAAATCGAAAAAGATAAAATTTGTCATGTAATATTTTTCAAAAGTTAGTTACAACTAATTTGTTGTAAATTAATCTTAATACCTTTATTGATGTTTTTTGTTGATTGTATTGACATTCCGGGATTAATCTTAATTTAAATATCTAATGGTTATTATTTAATTGTAGTTAGCAATTAAATACTGAGTTAGTAATATTTAAAAGATTTAACTGTTACTCTCGTAGGGCCAGAAATTATAATGATGATATTTGTAATATTATTTGCAGCCCCATTTCTTTTAGGCCCACTACCCGAACCCAAATACGAAATCCCATTCACCTTTAGAATCTACTTGTAGAAAAATGTCGGCTATATCCTCATTTGTATTTTTGTGAGGGATAAATGATTCATCTTAGAAAACCTATCTATCACCACAAAAATACTATCCATGATCCCCCTTTGAGATGTTGGCAAACCTTGCACAAAATTCATAGATTCATCTACTCAGGGATGAATTGGAGTGTAGACAAAAGTGTGTATATGCACAAAAATATTCAACTATCCTCTTTTAATATGGGGCCAATAAAGTAAGCACACAAGATATTACTTCCTCCGTCCCGCTTTAGAAGTTCCAGTTGAGTCGCCCACATATTTTAAGAAAGTGTTTGAGTGTATAATAAATAAATGTTGCAGTGGATGTTGGGATCCACTTTTAATTGAGTGTGTAATAAATAAATGTCGTAATGGATGTTGGGACCCACTTTTAACACTTTTTTTATTTACTTTGTAGGCATTTTTTATTAGGTTATCCCAACCGAGACTCCTAAAACGGGACGGAGGAAGTATAAGTTAGTTAACAAGCACTTCATTCAGGAATACACATTCTATCTCTTTGAAATGGAACCCAAAATTTCTTAAAAGAACATTTCTCGCGAGCAACAAAGATAGAAGCAAGATCATGACCATATACAAATAGAAAGCATTTGCTTCCTTAATTCAAGATTAAGCATCAACCACCACATTATCATTGCCCTTTTGTACATAATCACATATAGGAAAAGTCTCTAAAGTCTCTAGAAAATATACTCCATTCAGCATGATCTTTTGTCAAGTTTATATTGATCACCACTTAAAACTTGATAGACTCTTGGTTTGTTTTGCATATCTTTTTGTACAAACTCCCTATACATAAGATAACGTCGTCAATTATGTAATCTACCTAAAGAAAGAAATCTGTGACGCTTCGATCCTCTCGATGATGATTATGATTTGTTTTAAATTATGTACTTTTATCATTTTAATTATTTAGTTCAATTATGTAGTATTTTATTTTAATTATATATAATTTGGATTAGTTGTTTTAGTAAAATATTTGTATTTTTATTTATTCATAAATTAATTTAATGAAAAAGTATTAAAGAATAAGAGTAATAATATATAGTGATCAAAGATTATACTAGTACTACTAATTAGAAGAACGGTTATACTAGTATAGTATACAACCACACCAATCCATCCCGAACTAGGTGGTTAAACTCTACTGCGGTTACTAGTATCAATAATTGAAGATTACACAATTCGCGCAATTTCTGCGCGCTCCCCCCGAAGTGCATACTATAATAAGAGGTTGAAATTGATTGGTAGGGTACTCAATCAAAAGGATCTTGGACGATCTGAGAATCAATATCAAATACTCCATGTCCATAAAATTCTTGAGAAATATTCATGTGGGTTTATCTACGCAGTACTTAAAATTTGATTGAAAGTTGGAAAAGTATTTGGTATTTAGTTGGGAAGATCTACAAGCAAAAGACCATCAAAGGGTCCCTTTCACTTCACTCCAAAAGATTACAGTGTCATCATGACATCATCAACACAACAGTGTCGTCTTAAAATCTATATACTCTTCCATTACTAATACTGTCAAATCTGCGCATCATGTTTGTGCCATAAACCTAATTAGATACCCACTTAAATGGTGGCCGATAAATTGAGCAGTGGCGGATCTAGGATCCGAAAACGGAGGGGACGGAATATATAGTATTAGCTTGATTTAGTATGAATATGGCTATTTTTTTCATTGTTAGGGCGACGCCAAAGGCAAACGGAGGGGGCGAACATGGTAATTTTACGTCCCGATAAGGGGAAAATAGTCGCACGGAGGGGGCGGCTGCCCCCTCTGCCCCCCCTAGATCCGCCACTGAAATTGAGGTTAGCCGGCCTCATTTTAGCTAAAATTTGAACTAAGGGTCTCCACAATAGTAGAGGCCGTGGGCCTGGGTCAAGCCACAAAACTTGGCTTGGCCACCAAAAATACTTGTTCATGCTATAGTGGACAAGTCCAAGCCACCAAATTAATTTTTTTTTTGTATATTTTAATTCAAATAGAATAAAAATTATCGGACTATAATAATTAAAAAAATCATAAATTAATTTTAAAAAAAAGTTAACAATTACAAGTAAATATATTTATTGAAAATTCAAATTTTAATTATTTCCGTAATTAAGGTGTGAATTGAAATCACAATCCTTAATTAAAAAATTGCCCAATTTTAATTGGGATTTAGTTTTAGAGATGATTTGTTTCTTAAATTAATGCTAATTTATTTTTTTGAAATCGTAGTCCCCTTTATTTTTTTTTTAAAACTGTTGTACTCTCTTTCTCTCTCTCTCTCTCCATATTTCTTTCTCTGCACTTCATCTTCTCCATATTTCTCTCTGCACTTCATCTTATCCAAATACAAAAATTGAAAAAAATAAAATAAAAATCGAACATGGGCTCGCGCCGCGGCTCTCGGCAGCTGTAATAGGAGAGCCGCGGCCCCTGCCAAAGCGCCGCAGCCGAGCCGCCGGTGTGGTTCCCTCCTGGGCGACCCCCCTCCGCTGCGAAATTCCATGGCTCTGACTCTAGGGGCTGCGGGCGCTCTAAGAGTGTCCACTTTAGTTGCCCGGGCCAAGCCACAAAACTTGGCCGGGTCACCAAAAAACTTGGTTTACACTATGGTGGATAAGCCCAAGCCACTAAATAAATTATTTTTTTCAATTTGTGTACTATTTTAATTAAGAAAATGGGGGAAAATGGGTATATTTATAGAATTTGTGTAGGAATGGGGTAAAATAAATGGGTATATTTATAGAATTAAGAAAAAAAAATTGAAAATAGGGAGAGCCGCGGCTCGTGGCCGCTGCAATAGGGGAGCCGCGGGCCGCGGCCGGGCTACCGGAGTGGCGCTCTCGTGGGCACCCCCCGCCCGCCACCGGCGCCCATGTTTGTCACTATAGGGAGCCACGGCTCTCCTATAGTGGATGCTCTAAGGTTGGCCAAGTTCAGATACATTTTTAGTGTAAATGTCATATGAAATAGGATTTTATTCCAATCATTTATACCAAATTTAAACTCGTGAGAATATTATCTATCCACATATTTTTATACATAAAATAAGTGATTTGGTGTAAATTCAAAATAAAAACTTAAAATAGAATAGGTTTTACAGTACTTAGAACTATTTTCTTACTCTGTTTTGAATTTAAAAGTACTGCTGAACAATCGAGATGATCCAAGAACACATATTTAAAAAACAATATGGATATTAATATCTTTGTTTTAGAATAATTATAAGTCAAAAGAAGTGTGGCTGTCTCGGTAAACAAGGTGAAGTCACGCATATAGCTAGTCTGATCAGGTTATTTTCTAGAAAGAAAAATTGTATACTCCATATACCAACTTCCAAATATTACTCCATATGAGCTTCACAAATCAAACAATATAGACGAATATAATTAAAAATAGTTTACCTTTTAGTACACGCCTTTCAATCTGACCACAAAATCGTCTATATATTGGCTAACAAATGTTTTAAATCCGCATAACATAAGAATATCGAAAACAAATTATTGCGATGATCTAATATTAATCGAGGATATAGAATCATAGATCATGGACGGGGATGATTATGAAGATGTGGATGAATATTGCTTTCTCCATCCATAAAAAGTAGACAAAATTATAAATATTAAAATTTTTAATGTGTAATTGATAAAGTAAGAAAGATGAAGAGAAAGTAATGATAAACTAATATTGGATTATGGAGTCTATATTTAGTATGATGCATGGTGTTAGAATGTTAGTATTGGTTTAAAATTTTTTATTTTTAAAAAGGGAAATTGGTCTCTAAAACCATGAACTTTGCCTAAAATTTGGTATTTCCCATGAACTTTGAAATTGGTATATAATATCACAAACTTTGCATTTTGTTTGGTATTTTCCACGGCATATTTATTACTATATTTGACTAACTTACGAGGCTTTTATCATACTTGACACAATTAAATCATCGTGGTTTTCAACGTGACTTTTTATGCTACATGTTATGAACTTAAAAAGTGGTTTCAAATATTATAAAACATATCACGGTTGCTTATGTTAAATAAGATTTTGATGAAAATATCTTATTTGAGTGAGTTCGGGAAATACCAAACAAAATGCAAAGTTCGTGATATTATATACCAACTTCAAAGTTCATGAGAAATACCAAATTTTAGGCAAAGTTCATGGTTTTAGAGACCAATTTTCCTTTTAAAAATAATCTAATTTTGGTGGACATGGCAAAATATAAATAGTCTTTTTTTTATATATATACGAAGCATTATTAATTAAATAAATCTGTATAGGTGATTGAAAATAAGTGATTGAAAAATGGGTGATGCATTTCTGTCATTAAAAAGACAAGTATATCCCGTCTGCCAAGCATGCAATCTTACTACTAATAAATGCCATTGTCCCATCAACACAAATCTTTTACACTTTTCCAATATCTTCTTCAATAAATTTCATCTGATATTACGCTCATTACATTTATTATTAGAAAAATAAAATAAAATGTCGTAATATTTCTTAACAATCAAATTTTGTACAACCAAAAAAGTTTATACTACTACTAATTTGATGTATTTATTATGTATTAAAATAATAAATATAGTTAGTGAACATGTTAAAAAGACTTATTAGTTTTTAGCCTCATTTTCAATTTTTTTTTTATATTTGAATTGTCTCTATATTATTTTTTAAATTTAACTTAAACTATGCATTAATTATATTTATGGTTCTAAAAAAGTAAAAAATTTATACACAAATCAGAAATATATGTTCATAATATTATGCATGTTCAATATACACCAATATATTTTAATCAAATGCATAAATAAACTCATTTTTTCTCAAACAAAATAGTTTTTGGTTGTACAAAATTTGGTCACATAGACTTATTGTTTCTTTAAGTTTATTATGTAAGAAACTCATCGTTCCAACTTCCAACCGTAGGTAGAACCGGTACCCCGATTAATCTATAAATCGTTATTTTTATAATAAATGCTCATGTAACAAAAATATCTCAAATTGAACTCATTAAATTTGAAAAATGGCCAAATATGCACTTAGAGAAAAATATTATAGGAGTAACTCATCAAAGTTGAAAAATGGTCAAATGTCGCATTGCATTTGATTTTAATTTTTTTGGATAACTCATATAAGCTGAGTCATTTTTAGCCAAAAAAATAGTAATTATTTTTATATTTTCTTACTTTATTCTGTCATTATATTCTTTCTCCACTACTGTATTTGACTTCTTATCTTTTTCCATTTAACTCTTTAAATAATATTTTTAAAAATCTTATGCTAAAGAGAAACGATTGACTACTTGAGATACGAGAGTATGTTTTTCAAAAAAATTCGGAGTAGTATTTATTGATTATTTTTTTTGAAAAATAGAATTTTAAGTACATTAAATAATCCACTCAGTTGTTTAATTAAAATTATTATTCACAGTCACACACACACCTATTTACTGATTATCTGTACCGCCAACTCCAAAACAAGAAAACTAGTGTAAAATGATGAAAAACAGCAATTTTGATCTGTCCGAGAAGGGCCAAGACCATAATCACTTGCATTTTCATCCATTTATTACTATACCATCGGAGATTGAGGCCTACTGCCCTGGAAGGGATCGCAGCGGTTGTTGGAGAGAGAGTCCTGTTTGGAGACAGGAAATTAGAGGGAGATAGTAGTATAATTAGTATGTATATGATCTCATGCTCATGCAGCTTAACGTTGTAATATAATCACGAAAATGGTGGTCGACACGTTTCAATCAAACTTCACTAGGGATTTGCATTATTACTCCATTGCAGTGTTGATCGTGTTTGCCTACTGAATTTCCAGAGTTTGTAAGCACTAGAATGAATGTCTGTTTTATAGCTTCACTCATGACTACATATTCAAGGGTGGGTATTTCATAATTTTAATAGTACTACTACAGTTTAATCAGATCCAACCTAGTCGACTGTTTTATTTTCGTTTGAGGACAAAAAGATGTCATAACCTGTTGTGTGTTGATCAGTTTTAGTTGGATATATTTTTAGAAAAAAAATCGTTTTTCTCATATTATTAAATACTCTCCTCGTCCATAAAAAATACTCTCTCGTCTCATTAGAAATGAAACGTTTTCCTTTTTGATCTGTTCCATTAAAAATGAAACGTTTTTAAAAATGGAAACAATACTCTCTCTACTTTTTCTTCTCTCTTACTTTACTCTCTCTTCATTAACTCACAAAATAACACTACATAAAATCCCGTACCGAAAAGCAAATGTTGCATATTTAATGGGACGGAGGGAGTAGTTACATTTGTGTGGATGGTACAAGTTTTAATGAAGAATTTGTAAAGTTAGAAAGATTAGAGAAAAGGTAATAAAATAGGACAGAGAATGAGAAAAATAGATAAAATATGTGAGAAATTTTCATTTTTGAAATAAAAACAATTTTTTTTAGACATTTTAAAATGGCAAAATGAAACTATTATTTTTGTACGAATGAGGAGAATATCAAGTACTAAGTATTATTGTAAGTATATAATTTAACCTAAAAGATGATCATTTGCCATATATTTGCATGGATGTATGCTAAAAAAAAAAAAGTTGTTACCAACATGTGGTCAATCTCTCGGCAATTAGTGATGGAATTTTCATAGTCTATAGCTAAAAAATATTACAGACAGGTAAATTACCGACAAAATTTTCGATGATAATTCGTGGTAACACTTACCGACGGAAAAATTGGAATTACCAATGGAATTTATCGGTGAATTTGTTGTTTTTTTTAGTGTTATGCGCGCAGTAGTATTTTGAGTAGTACTCCCTCCGTCTCAAGAAAGTTGAGTCGTATTCTTTTTTAATCCGTCCCAACAAAGTTGAGTTGTATTCTCTTTTAGTCCGTCCCAACAAAGTTGAGTCATTTCTTTTTTTAACAAAATACAAAACATTTAATCACTCTTACTTTATTCTATCATTTACTTTACTCTCTCTTATCTTTCCTACTTTTTTCATTTCTCCTTTTTATTTAATATAATTTTTTAATCTCCTGTGTCCAAAAGTTTTGTATCAACTTTCTTGGGACGGAGGGAGTATTTTGTTTTATTGAAGTATACGTACTATGTCATGCTTCTTTGTACAAATTCATATTTATTTACTTGGAGTTAATGTGTAATAATTGACTAAAAGAACTCAACTTTAGAGTGTCTCCGGCGGCGCCCCTCCCACTCGCCCTTCCCATGCCACGTCAGCACTAGCCCCTCCCATTCCACTGCCACATCACTAGCCCTTTCCACTGCACTAGCCCTTCCCACTCGCCCCTCCCACTCGCCCTTCCCACAATTAAATTAATTCACAATTAAAATTCACGGAATTAAAATTCGACACAAATACGAACGGAAAATACGAATATTTCAATAAAAAAAAAAACATACATCATTCGAAAAAAAAAATTACATAGTAGATAGAAAAAAAAACAACCACATCAATGTCCACCCCTCCGCGTCCAAACCTCTTCGATGATATCCTCCTGAAGTCGAATATGGGCATTTTTTTGCCGCATGTCGGCAAATGCGCGCAACCGCTCAACCTCTCCATGAGGTACCCCCATGTTCACATTCGCGGTGGCCACGCCGTGGCTTAGACCGGCACCCGTGTCATCTTCGCTGGTCCACTAAGTCAGTTCGTCCCCTTCGCTCTCGACAATCATGTTGTGCAAAATGATACACGCGTACATGATGTCGCCGATGTTGGGAATATACCACTGCCGTGCCGGACCCCTCACCATCGCCCATCGACTCAGGAGCGCACCAAATGCGCGCTGCCTCCTGCCGGGTCGCAAAGTAGGACTTCTTCGGCCCGACCGCATGCTTGATCGTCTTCACAAAGACGGGCCAGTTTGGGTATATCCCATCCGCCAAATAGTACCCCATGTTGTGTTGGTTGCCGTTGGCGACGAAACTGATGGCGGGACCAACGCCATTGCACTGATCGTTGAACAGGGGCGACGACCGGAGGACGTTGATGTCGTTGTTCGACCCGGCCACTCCAAAATAAGCATGCCATATCCATAGCCGGTAGTCAGCTACAGCTTCAAGGATCAACGTGGGATGCTTGGCTTTGAAGCCGGAAGTGTGTATCCCCTTCCAGGCGGCGGGGCAGTTCCTCCACTCCCAATGCATACAATCGATGCTGCCCAACATCCCAGGGAACCCGTGCACCGACCCGTGCATATTAATCAGCCGCTGGCAGTCTTCGGGGCTCGGACGCCGAAGATACCGATCCCCGAATATCGCTCTAACGCCCGCGCAAAACTCCAACAGACACTCGACGGCTGAAGACTCCCCTAATGTGGAGGTACTGTCCGAACATGTCGGCCGGGCCTCCGTACGCCAGCTGCCTCGATTGCGGCCGTACACTTCGTATTGGTGTGTGTCCGGGTTTGCCACCGCATCCTCCCCGATTCCGAAAAACTCATACCTTCTCTCTAACGCACCAACGATATGCATAAACAGAGGACGGTGCATCCTAAAACGCCGGCGGAATAAGGCATCCCCAAAACGCGGCTTCTGGAGCAAAGTAGTCCTCATACAACCGCTGATGTGCAGCAATGTGGTCCCGGGGTACATGCCGTCGGCGATGGATTGGCCGAGGCACGGCCGCCGCCGCCGCCGCTGCCGCGCTGCCCTCGCGGCGATCCGTCAATCAATCGCCGCTTGCACAACGAGATCCAATTCATCATCGCTAAAGCCATCACTATCACTAGCGCTTCCCGCCACTACCACCCGCACGACTACTCGCCATTACAGATAATTGAAAAAAGAGGTTTAGAGAGAGAAACTTGTCAACACAAGTGGTGTGAATGAAATGACGTTGGAGGAGCCCTATTTATAGAGTTTAAAAAATATATATATATATATATATATATATAAAATGTCGGACGTCCGAGTGGGACGGGCGACCTTCGCCACAGTGGCGCCCGTCCCACTCGCCCGTCGACGGGAGGGGCGAGCCCATCGCAGGGGCACTCGGGACGGGCGTGGGCGCCCTTCCCGCCCACTATGGCGCCCGTCGGGTCGCCCGTCCCCGACGGGCGAACGGGAAGGGCGCCGTAGGAGACACCCTTAACCCAACTAAATCAGAGATCAGAGATTCGTGCGACAAAACTGTTGGAACACATGAAATGGAGTACCATTTACCAACAAGGGTTAGTGGATTAGTTTTTCATTGTTGAGACTTGAGAATATAGCAAATTAAAGGAGAAGAACCAGATCTCATTTTTTTTTTGTAAAAGTTGTGATATTCATTTTTTTAAGTCACACTACAAATTTCTATTTAACAAGATTTTTTTTTTGTTTATGCTAAATGACATGCATGCAGATATGTGGCCTACTTGTTTAAATTAAACATAATGGTTAACTGGTTATATACGAACAATTCATAATTGGGAACTGATTGCACATGAGCATAAGCAGCCAATAATAATCATACCATAATCACTGTCAACTCAAAAAATTAACCCACTCAAAACATAAAAAAGAACATTGATCAAAATCGATTATGAATTACGGAAAAAAAAACAAGGAGCAAAGGAAATAAGAGAAAATAAAAAGGTAAAAAATAGATTTTTATAGTACACTCAGCATGCCGTGAATCTTGGTGCGGCAGCCCTCCCTAGAGCCGAGTCTCGTTCTCTAGTCTGGCACCACTCCGGGTGCTTTTAGCTAAAGCCGAAGCGTGCAATGAAGTAAGGGTGGGGAGGAATTAATCGGAGTTTCCATTGGGCAATACACTCATTTCAGGATTATCTTGGATTTTCATGATCTGTTTAAATTTTGGTTGAATTGAAGTAGTATAAATTGAACTAGAATACATTGTTTATTGTATACCCACAACATGGTCTCATACAAGTTTAAAGTTGATAAAGAAAAATATGGATTTCATCAAATTAACATATTGAGCAAAGTCAGACCATATGTATACTTGTTTAATCCATCCACAAAACCAAGATTTTAGCAAGTCCTCATTTTTCATTTTGTAGTTTTATTAGGTCTAAATTGTGAACACAAATGATTTGTTGAGTCAACTATATATCTCAGTATCTTGGCACTGACAAACAAAATCTAGATAGAGAATATCAGATAGCAACTGAGAAGGATAGATACTTTTCCTACATATTTGTGAACCATTGGATATAAAAAGTTGAGTAATAAAAGAGTTGCACTGAAAATATTCATGTGCCCAATATCTCTCTCTTGGATCTAAAATATGCTTCAAGAGGGCTACAATCTCATAAGTAAAGACAACTCCAAAGTCTTCCCTAGAAAAGACAGCCTATGTACATCTAACTATTACATGAGATGTTTACATCTCATCTCCAAACGTCCCTGAACACGCGACGGGAGCTGAAACAGGGGAACAGGGGACGGGTATGCTCTACGCAGCAGATAAGGAAATTACAGAACCAAAAAAATGGCTCCATAACAAGAGTTGTGATTTAAACTTAACCTCAGACCTTCACTTCATACATAAGTAAACAAAAAAAAGAATAGATCCTAACTACAACAAGACACTTTGGTCAAACATGTATTGGTTGTTTGGCACTATCATACAGTTACACTACACTTTGTCCTAAAGCAAGGTTAGCCCTTATTCAGTATAGGTGTCACTTGTTATGTTTTTTTGTCTGGCTTAGTAGGGGAGTATAATCTAACCGTCCGGTTTAGCTGACACTGCAGACTATATCAGGGCAGGCATCCTCGAAGGGCATGTTTAGATCGGGAAGCATAAAAGCATGACTAGTTGTGGCATCTTTAATAGGTGATGTCGGGCAGTCATTTGAGTGTAGTGCCGCTGCTTTGTCTGAGATTAGTGGTGGCGTAATGGCGGGACCGGCTGGATGCAGCTGGTTGTCTGAAACTGGTTCCTTGGTTGAAGATGCCGTTTCTCTATCAAGCAGGGGTTGCAACTCTATCTGCATAGCCAAAGGGACGTTAGTTTTTTTGAAATAAGAAAACAGTTAATGCCGTTGTCTGAGACAAATACAAGATTCAAGAAATGAGTTTCATTTTTTTATAAATGGAACTTGTAAGATGCAAAAACTATGCAATTTTGAAACCTACATATGTTAGTATTTACGTTGGAGTGGTTTTTGAGCTCTCAAGATGTTGAATAAAAACATTAGGAGAGAAGGGGAGGGGTGTTAGAGCTTTTTCTCAAAAAGAAACAGAAAGGGATATGGGATTAAATTGAACTTCAACAGTTGGAGTCACCAACATGACATCTAAAATTCTGTCTCATAACGACGAGAAACTTTTAAAAAGTTATACACGAATGGTCTGTTTGGTTGCACAAGGGCATAGATTGATAGGTTCATCTCAAGTTTAAGAAGCAGAAATCACCAGAGACACAATGAACCAACATAATAACAGGTTAACAGCAGACAGAGACAAGGATTGAATAGGTGAAGAATGTAGATGCACCTTTATTCTCTTCAAGTTCTCATTTTTAGCTATTTGTTTCTCCAAATTAACGCGTAATGCAGCAATATCCTGAGAAGCGAAAATGGGGGAAGAGATGTCAGCATTGAGCAATGAACATCAACAAAAATTTTCAATCACAATCATGGGGAATAAGTTGGGTACTTAGGTACTTACTCTCTTCAAGCTTCTTCTCTCCTTTAGCAATGAGTTCTCTTCATCTTTTAGTTCCGTTAAGTTCTGTGAACAACAGGGGAAGAAGTAAATTGGTTAGAGCCATAGAGAAAGGCCGACACGTCCACAAGTAATACAATATGCACGTACTAGTAAATAGAACATGTATGTGATGAAGGAAATTTCTCTACTTCGTCTCATAATAATAGATGGCACAATCGTATAAAAAATTGAAGACTTGCATAAACCACTGCTGTTTCTTGCCATGGAGTATTAACATTTATAGTGGCTCGTGTTCTGCAGGCAAATTATTTGACAGGAAGATGCAGGTTTAGTCACTGCATTCCCTTTTACAGCTTAATGAAACCCAATATGTTTACCTTCTTCTTTCTTGACCTCTTTGAGATGGCTTTGCCACTATCGCCATTAAGCTGCAAAAGATACAACACAAAACAATCAGTTCAAAATTAAAGTCTGCTGATGACTGGATACAGATATTCAGCACATATGATGAACAAGAATCGAAGGTCAGGTAAAGATGGAAATATCCTAAACAAACAAGGAAATAACCTTTACTTGTTGGTAAAACGTAATGGAATAACAGTACAAGTCAATGACCTCCGAGCTAGTTCACAGAAGGGGGAAACATAGATCATATTGTTTGACAAACCTAATGCGTCAACTTTGCCGAGATGGCTAGGTTTTTTATAGCTCAATGCTCAACTCAGCACGACAGCCGTCAAACTACCAAACACAATCGACAGCCAAGAAAAATAGGAGGAAGAAATATGATGTACTACAGTATATAATACTAGAAAAATAAAAGCAAAGTTGAATGTGTGAGTGAAGTTGAAGAGAAACCAGTACCCAACAAGTCTAGTTCAATACTTTGATTTTTTATTCCAGTATAAGCTAGCAGAATCTGAAACTGGTGAACTAACTACTTATCTAAGCACACACAAACCCCCAACCACAAACCTAAACCCATCCATATCATCCAATTTTTCTACACCAATTCATACTTTTCACACATAGTATTTTCCAGACAACATAAAGATTCAAATTAGATTCAATGTGGAGCCATGATTTCCACGAGAAATAACTATAGTATAGTAGGTAGTTTAGTTTGTTTTCAAGAAAATATTTATTGTAGAAAAAATATTTAAAATTTGAGGCGGCAAATAAAAGAGACATGACACAAAGTACAGTTGTGTGGTGGTGCCTCGGGAAGTTCGCTTTCCTGCTGTACAATTGGCACAAAATGATTGGATGCTAAAGACAAGAAGGTCTGAAATGGACACAATGCTCCCGCCGCACCAAATTGCAACCCCCTTTTCCCTAATTTTACTTATAAAAAAAAGGGCTTTTTTACATAAAGTGCCCAACCACTAACAACGCTCTCACCAAACTTCAAACGCAGACCTATTTGCCACGAAAACACGCCACCGCTTAACAAGGGGCCCCGAATTGACCGATATGCCCCTCATCCGTAACATTGCTAACAGAAGAAGCCTAATTCATCATTTGACCAGAGAAAATTGCTGACTCTAAATAGTAAACACAGACACCCTCCAATCAAATGGAGTAACATAACAACAAAGTCTAGTATTCCAAATCGTAATCGATCGATCCGCACAAAACCTTAAAATAGACAGTAAAAAGGTACGAAATTGACGGAACTGCCCCTTAAGGTAGAGGGTCATTTTAGTAAACTCAGGGACATGATCAAGGTGTGCCGACGACAAGAAGCATAATAATGAGGCGTGGTGAAAAATTGGAGGAGAGTTCAATCTTGCGTTAAAATTGGAAATTCAAGTTTAACAACGATGCCTATTTTTATCATTTTCTGAAAAATCCAAAAAGGAGAAAGATGAAATGGGGAAGAGTCCAAAAGATGGGATCCTGAGCGGTGAAAGAACGGGCGCCGGGAGGAGGAATGAAATGACAAAAGTAGCCCCGATGTCAGTTTCCGAAACCGAAAAAACGGTGACAGGTGAAGTGGGGAAGAAGCGAATCAAAGTCGTTCTGACTTATTCCAGAAGCGTGGCAGTAAATAACCGTATTCCACAGGGGTAGCGCGGTCAATTGACTAAACCCACCCAATGGCAACTGCCACCACGACGCACTAATAAATACCGAAACCGCAGCCAATCGCCGCCGGCTGCCGGAAAACTGGACATACAGTATTAGAAATTCAAACGATTTAGCAATGCGCGGACGGCGATGCATCATCGGCATCGTATACAAACCTTAGATCTCGCGTCGGTGGAGAGTTTCTGGCTGCGTGGCCGGCTGGACTCCTCGGAGCCGCCGGCTCCGCCAGATCCGCCGCTGAGGGATGTGGCGGCGCCGGTCCACCAGAGCGGCGTGCTAGGGCTAGCTCGCTGGCTGTGAGCTGGCTTCCTGGCGGCGGCGGGCCTTGACCGGCGCTGGCGGACGGTCCACTCCAAGGCGGGCGGAGGCGACGGCGCGGAGGCGTGGAGGCGCACCAGGAGCTCCACCACCATGGTGTCGTCGGTCATGGCGGCTTTGACCCACTCCTCGTCGGCGCCACCCATGCTGCTTTAGTTTAGAGAGAGAGAGAGATGGAAATTGGAAAATATGGAATTGTGGTGACAAAGAAAATCCGAGGGCGAGGGATATATTTATATATAAAGAATTAATTAATGGTATATATATCTAAATAGATGAGGAGCAGAGATATGACATGAGTTTGTGTGTGTGTGAGCGTTGAAATTGAAAGCGCCCGGTGTGTGACTGTGTGTATGGATTAGAGTGATGATTTTTCTTATTTTGTTCTTTTTTTATTTTATTTCCTTTCTTTTCCTATTATTGCTTCAGGATTATTTTAGTAATGAGCGGGGACTGGCCCCACGTCTCTAAATTGTGAATTTGTGGGATGCTTTTATGTGACTTTGTAGATGCTCATGCTTTAATGGGTACTTGCTTTTGCTATGCTAAATGGGAGTATGGTGCTCCAAAGCATACATGGATCTTGGGGTCGGGAAGGGTTGACCGACTCTATCGCCAATCTATGGGACTGCCGGAAAACTCCGACATGTCCATATTCGATCTAACTAGAGTGCAGATTTGGTGTTATAGATTTGCATTGTGTTTTGTTTTTAAAGAGGTAACAAAAGTGACGATGGATATAAAGAGGATTTGATTTTACTTTTTGGGTCTTAAAATTAGATTGGTAAAATTTGGTTCTAATCTATAGGCTTTGAATAACATCGTTTATTTTTCATTTACAACGTCAATTTCTCTCATTTGTATTAAAATGAGAGATCAATGACCGTTGAATTATCATTTTATACACAAATAGTTGTCTCAGGCTAATCATCTCAAGATGTCAATTCACGGTGTGTGCTTGAATGCACATAGGTTGTCAATGGTAGAGTAAATCCTATTAACTATTCTTGGATTATTTTACTGTAAATGATGATGCTAAGGAAGACTAGTGTAAACTTTTTATATGAAAATAAGATCTTTAGTATGGGATCAAAATTTGCTCTCAAATATACAAGTCAAAACTATGAAATCTTGGCAGCATTCAGTAAGAGATGAAGATATTCTCTTCCATTACTAGTAATATTAAGTCGTTCAAGACGTGGATGAAAAAACTCATAAAAAATCGGCTATCATGCACAAAACAAGATAAGTGTACTTACATTATAATGTATCAATTAAAAAAATTTATTCAACTATTATATTTATAGTCAATTCTACATTGTTTCCGAGTCTACCAATTTTATTTCCCGAATCTATCAATGCATTGAAGCTAATTATGGTTTTCTATTTAAGGTTATTTTTTTGAATTTCAAGAGGCATAAATAGATCGAGGCCCAGGTCAAGTATTTGGTTATTTGAAAAAAAAAGGGCCTTTAATGTACTGCATTCGTTTGCTACACCAAAATGAATGGGGGAAGTTTAATTTTGATATTATCTGTCTTTGCAATTACCAGTGTAATAATATAATTTGATGTTCATTTATAAATGCATCCATTTTTTTATAAGGTGTTGGTCTTATAAATACGTATGAACGTATCTATCAGAATTTAAGTATGAAATTAGAAACGGGCCTCTGGATATTTAAATATCTACCAAAAAAATCAGTGATGCATTTAGTGACAAACTTGTAGTTATGCCTTTAGTTTTACAAATTGTACTCAATTAAATGGATTTGCCAATTTACATTTTGGACTGGTTTGCCATTCAATGTATTTGCCACTTGCCAAATGGATGCAATTCCTTCTTTATTTGTCAATTTTGATAATTTGCTTCATGCATGCAACTTTGAGCGTGTTTTAATAAATGGCAAATACTAGGAGTATCATTTATCACCTCTACCTTCACAGTTTTTTACTTTTGTCTTGACATAAGTTTATTAACAAGTCAATTTTCTATTTTTTTAAAGTAGTCAATTACACACATTAAATTTATTTTTCTATTATTTTTTTCATTTTTTTTTCTTTACTTGACCAACAAAACATATTTTGTTTCTATTTGGATATTGTAGTGCCGATAGCTCTGCATCTTCATTGTCAGTATAATCAACTCCATTTAAAGAGCAAAAAAAGACCACAAGTAAAGTGTGTAATTATAGCATGCAGAAGCAATCAATAGTGTCCGCGCCCGAGACATCGTCCGCGGACGATGCGCGGAGGATACCCATTGTCCTTCGCATCGTCCGCCACTGTGGACAACGCGGACGATAGGAACGCGTTTCGATTTTTTTTTTAATTTTTTCAAAAAAAATTTCTTATTTAAACACTACTATTCACTACCATTTCACACACTCCAATTTCACATCTCTTCAATTTCTCTTCAATTTCTCTTCAATTATTCTCTCTCATCGTCTCAAAAATGAATCCCGATGACTACGATTTGAGTACATCGGATGGCTGCAGACGGGCCTTGACTCGAGCCTTGTTCGATGCCGTTAATGAAGCCAAGGCGGAATGCTTAGCACAAATGCAGCAGGAGGAGGCGGCGGTGGAGGAGGAGGCGGCGGAGGCACGGGTCCCTCGCCCGATACGACGTCGGACATTGTGTCCCCCGCGAGCACGACGTAGCGCACGAACGTCTGTTCGCAGATTATTTTGCCGAGAATCCAAGGTGGGGCCCGAATGTTTTTCACCGACGTTTTAGAATAAGCCGAGATCTTTTTCTCCGCATCGTGCACACGTTGGAGGGACGTGATGAGTACTTCCAGTATCGGGAAGACGGGATCGGCAGACCCGGACTTACGCCGTTGCAGAAGTGCACGGTTGCGATCCACCAGTTGGCCTACGGCACAACAACGGATATGTTCGACGAGTACCTCCACGTCGGGGAGACAACTGGCCGCGAATGTCTCAAGACTTTTTGTAAGTTAGTTGTGGAGGATTTTGACGACACATATTTGCGACGCCCGACTGCTGATAATTGTCAGAGCCTGATGCAGATGCACGAGACGGTGCACTACTTCCCTGGGATACTAGGGAGCATCGACTGTATGCACTGGCAGTGGAAGAACTGCCCGACGGCCTGGAGAGGCCAATTTACTAGCGGCTACAAGGGCAGCCACCCGACGATGATCCTAGAAGCCGACGCTGACCACCACCTCTGGATCTGGCATGCCTACTTTGGTGTAGCCGGGTCGAACAACGACATCAACGTCCTCAACTCGTCCACCCTATTCGCCGATCAGTGCAGGGGTCGCGGTCCGGCTTGCCAATGGCCGCTCATATCATATGGAGTACTACTTGGCCGATGGCATACACCCAAGGTGGCCTGTTTTTTTTAAGACGATCAGCTGCCCAATTGGTGAAAGGAGAGTCTTGTTTGCGGCAAAGCAGGAGTCCGCACGGAAGGATGTAGAGTGAGCTTTTGGGGTGCTCCAATCGCGGTGGGAAATCGTGAAAGGTCCGGCGCGTTTCTGGTACAAGGAAGTCATCGCCGACGTCATGTATGCTTGCATCATCATGCATAACATGATAGTCGAACAAGAACGTGGACATGTCACCGATTGGGTGGATGATGAAGCCGGATCTAGCTCCAGCACGGCGACCTCGCCTGTCACTCGAGGATTACCGACTGGGCTTCGGTGCGGTTCTACAGCGACATGCCTCAATGCGCAACCAACAAGACCATACTCAGCTCATGACCGACATGATTGAAGAAGTTTGGAACCGCAACCGCCGCCGTTGAGAAATTGTAGTTTTTTTATTTCGTATTGTAATGTTTGAATTTTAATGAAATGAAGTTATTTTTCCAAATTTTGAAGTATTTAAATATTCAAATAATAGATAAAATGCTTAGGGCGTCGCTTAAGGCGGGCTATATTCCGCCCCACTGCAGGTGGAATAGGAGGATAAAATGCTGACGTGGCGGTGCATAGGGCGTCGCTTAGGGCGTCCCATTGTGGATGCCCTTAACCCACTATAGTGTTAACCCACGTGCGATGTACGACAGAATATTTTTTTGTCATACAATTTTAAATTGTTAATTAATTAATTAAAATAAGAAACAATATAATTATATAAGATTTAAAATAGAAATATATACTACTATAGAATAAAAATTCAATAAATATATACTCCTCAATTCATTTTACACCTAAAGACATTAAATTAAACCTATTTAAACTAGAATTAAGACAAACACAATTATTTGGACAATGCTAAAGAGACTATATTAAGTGTTGACATTTTTGAAAAATATGTTTAAAACAGTCTTTTATATTTCTCTACTAAAAATAATAAATTGTGTAAAGATGAAGATAAATACTATGTATGTTTGAGTTAAGGATGTGTCAATTCTTCCCTCTCTAAGAACTGTAAGAAATATTGGGATAAAATTCTGGAACCATATACATGCGATACTCTAACTATTGTAATCAAAGAAAAAACAACAACAATAAATGAAATGGAAATTACAATGAAAATTAGTCAAGAAAAATCATCTTTCCGCAAGACAAATTACATCACGGTTAGTGCTCTCAATTTGACGTATTTTCCCCAAAGATGAAACGACTTCCTCCTAATGTATATAACATCTCAAACCTACTAGACACCTATAAATTATGGGGCTCCAAAATCGAGCAAAACACTGTTCCTAAAATGTGCAATAAAATATTGAGAGCTTGAGAGAGAATGTAGAATGTTTTGTTAGTGTGTATTTCATCCACAACCCTATGCCTTTTATAGGTACAAAATTAGTACATGAGAGATCATGGAATTAAAACATCATAAATTATAAAATCAAGACAATATAGGTTACAAAATTTGTTAAATGCTCATTATTCTATTTAAATATTTGTAACCACCAATGAGTCATTGTAGTGCTTTAAGAATTAGTCTAAGGCTCATTAAAATATCTAAATAAATATTCATGAGAGTTACTTAAAATATTCAAATTGGTCTATAACTTATAAATATTTTAAAATAAGGACAAAACATATAAATATTTCAAAAAAGGCCAAAACTCACCTTTTATATATGTACTGACTAGTGTTAACCCACGTGCGATGCACGCCGAAATATTTTTTTGTCATACAGTTTTAAATTGTTAATTGGTTAATTAAAATAAGAAATAATATAACTATATAATATTTAAAAATAGAAAAATATACTATATAATAATAATTCAATAAATATATGATACTCAATTCATTTTACAGCTAAAGACATAAAATTAAACATATTTGAAATGGAATCAAGACAAACACAATTATTTGGACAACGATAAAGACACTATATCAAGTGTTGACACTTTTGAGAAATATGTTTAAAACAATCCTTCATATTTCTCTACTAAAAATAATGTAAACTCACACTTTTAATAAAATAATAAATCGATAACTCATAATATTCAAAATATCAAAATTATGACCATAAAAAAATTCAAATGATAGACTACACAAAAAAACATGACATTAATTGGTTGAACTAACACTATTATATTCATGAATAATGATAGCCATTTTGAACATTGGAACGTTTATATATAATTTTATTGCACTTTTAAACGTGACTTGTTGAAACATGAGACATCTATGTTATTTTTTATGCTACTTTATAATTCTTAATACTGCAAATTTTCTTTTTGTAAAAATATATTTAATATAATATATATTCATTATGATCATCTATAGATAAGATAATTAGATTCTCTATATAAAGTCAGTTGCATCCCTGAACAATTAAGTGCTAAATCCTAATTTCAACAATAGTATTATTAGTAAACCAAAATTTGGTAGCAGACTATTTTATTTTGTTAGAACAACTAATTGTTTGATCAACTCGATTTTGATAGGTTTAATTATCGCAATGCAAATATACATATTATGCACCACTTATTAATTCATCATAAATGATAAAATATTATTTTTTGTGTGACACCACTTAATATAATTATAGTGCCAGTGACAATATAAATATACAAAAATAATAAAGTGTGAAAAGATGAAGATAAATATTATGCATATTTCAACTTAAGGATGTTACAATTATTCCATCTCTAAGAATTGTAAAAAATATTAGGATAAAATTCTAGAACCATATACACACGGTACTCTAACTATTGTAATCAAATAAAAAAAACAAAATATGAAATGGAAATTATAATCAAAATTATATAATAAACCGAACTATAAATCTAATCGAGAAAAATCCTCTTTCCGCAAGACAAATTACATCACGGTTAGTGCTCTCGAATTGAAGCATTATCTCGAAAGATGAAATGACTTCCTCCTAACGTATATAACATCTCAAACCCGCTAGGCACCGATGAACTGGATGGAGCTCCAAAATAATTATTCAATAAAATGTTGAGGGCTTGAGAGAGAATGAAGAATGCTTTGTATTATTCATCCACAACTCTATGCCTTTTATAGGCACAAAATTAGAATATGAGAGATCATGGAATTAAAACATCTTAAATTATAAAATTAAGAGAATAGAGGTTACAAATTTTGTTAAATGCTCATTATCCTATTTAAAGATTCGTAACCATTTACTCACTGTAGTGCTCTAAAAGTCAAAGAAATTAATTTAATAGTTTTTATCTATTGCATTTACATTCCTTGCACAAAATAATTATTCAAATTCTCCCGAAACTCGCATTTTATATATGTATAGATAGATTAAGATAATCATTGATCAATTAGTTTAAATTTACCATCAAAAGTATCCAAAATGTGGATTACACTATAGTCAACAGTTAACTATCTTACCAAAAACACATGTCAATTTTATTTTTGTTTTTATAATAATTATTTTTAATTTTAGTTATTAGTAACTTCAAACTAGAAACATTTTATTAAAAAAAAAACATCTCAATGAGATTTATTTTAACAAATAAACAGTTGAGATGACAAAATACTTTCCCTATTCCATCTTCTGCTTCACCCCTCGTAAACATAAGTGAAGGACTCCCTATTATATTTTATACTTATTTTATTATTTATGAGGGGTGTAGTAAGGGATTGGAATATGGAAAGTATTAGGTGATCCACCTGGACAAATAAGTACTATTAACATTTCAATTACTCTTTATTTCTCTCATTTATTTTTATGCATTAAAATTCAGTCAGTTTCATAACAACTCGAATACTGTAGAAATGGAGGTTGATTGAAAATTGAAATCGCGAATGGTTTGATTAATCGGCGTCGCATCCGAATTCCGAGCTAGATCCCTAAACCCCTCTTTCCTCACTAACCGCCATGGCGGCGATAGCCAAACGCCTCCTCAATCTCCACTCCAATGCTCGCCCGCCAATTCTCATCCTCCTCCGATCAATCACAATCGCCTCCTTCAGTCTCATTTCCCTGTGGTGGTCCCACGGACGAGATGCGTCAGCGCCTCTCGGAGTTCCGCTCCCGCACCGCGCCGCCGCCGAGTTCCGTCGATAAATACGTTTCGCTGCACGAGCTCTACGAGAAGAACATCAAATTCAAGGGCGAAAACTCCGGCGACCGGTCTAGTATCGGTGCTGGCGACGGTAATCACTCACTCGAATCCATTTGGAAGGAAGCCCTTTGATTCGTCGGCGATTTCGATTTTTACCAAGGGTTTGAGGATGAAAGCTGCCGTGCCCTGGATGGGAGAGGAAAAAGTGAGGAGATGGGGAATAGGGCAGGACTCCCGCATGTAGTTGCAGATGGTCTTTTCAAAATACACAAGGACAGTCTCCAAAAGGAAAAACACAAAGGGCCGCTTGGTTAGCAGTTTCTGTTCTTTTTCTTTTGGTTTTGCTTAGTGTTCGTGATGCTGATTGATTTTATTGCTTTTATTTTTTTAGTGACAGTATCGCAGTTGATATTGTTCGGGTTTAGTTTCATAATTATACTGAAAAAGACCATCTTTGTTCTTAATGGAATTTGCTGGTTTTATGATGTAGTGAATTCCTATGTAGCATGTTTGTATGCTGCTGTTGCATGAATGCGTTTGATGTTGCTGTTTATTGGTATTGCAAAATAATTATGCCAGCAGCCTACATCTACACATGCAAAGAATCAAGTGTTTTTCTTGGGATGAAAGGGTCTTGGTTTTCATAGAGCGAATGAGCATGGAAGTTGGGAAATAAGTCAATTGAGCAAGCATTTGGGGTGGCTTTGGGATATTTTGAAAAGATATAACTGAGTGCATTCAGCATTGGAAATCAGGATGAGTTGGGGAACTGCATTTGATTCTGGAGTTTCATTTTCGTGTTGTGAGAATAATTTGTGAAAGAGAAGTTTTGACTGAACCATAGTGGACATGCCCTCAGACCTCAGTGTCTGATTTAATAACCTGCTGAAATAGAAACTGCTGTCAACAGTTATACAGTAAATATGATACATGTCAAGATAACTCACAAATACACTTGTAAGTGAACCTAGACTGTGACAAAATCAATATCTTTTATAGTGTCGGAATGGAAATGGAATACATCTCTTCATCTTATTTGTTTTGGGACTATCCGGGCTCAAGAGTTTTTCTTTTACTGGTCATGGAAGAAGACTTCAAATTTTCTCAAATAAACTTGTAAAATGTACCTGCAATTCCTTATATACACATTAGAGATGATGGCTGGTACTTGATTAACAGTTAACAAATCTGCTGTCTGACATCTTGTTAACGGTTAAATTATTGCAGTGAGTATTAATATTTTGGGTTCCATGGGTGCGGCCCTAGATGAGAAGATAGCAGGACCCCCATTCCCCCAAAAGATCATTTAATTGAGAGTGTAAGTTTTGTATGACCTGATCTTGTTGCCATATTTGTAGCTCTTTTTGCCTGTCAAACCTTTTAGGGTGAATATTTCATGTGAAGTGCTTAGTCAAGTTTAAGTAAATACTAGACGGAAATTCTTATAAAAGCTGTAGCTGTCCAAGATCTGTCCAATGGGTTTCTAAGAAGCCTTAATCTGTTTTTCATTCCATAATCTTTGTTAAGTTCATATCTTTGTGTTTTCTGCATGTCATTGTTGACCACAGTTTATTCACAAGTCACAACACATTTTCCAAATTAACTGAGAATATTTTCTGAAAAGCTGGAAAACTAGAATTATTGTTTTTTGTCTGCTTGTTGTCATTACTTATATATTTTAGTGTCTGGCATTTTATTCAGTTACACAACTGCTTGTATTTCACCAAGAAGTTATTGTAGTGAAAATGACAATGCATCCACTATCGCATAGTAGTTTGTCACTTCTGAATTATGTAATGAAATTTAAACATGTGTTTTTCATAAATGCCAAGCATCATGGGCTGCAATAGAAGACCCTCTGTGATGGGATCCTATTGTACTCTCATGTACAATTAGAATGCCTTTATGAAAAGTAGATTTTTATTAAGCATTTGATTAATGATCAATTTTCTTATATAATGTTTTACGTTGTTACAACTATATGCTTTATTCCTATATGCTTTCTTTTTCCTTAACTTATAGTCTTCTTAAAGAAAGATATGCTCACACTCGCATGTTACTGTTTATATCACTCTTCCAGTTTGCCCGTAAGTTTTGCACTGCCTCATCTAAGCCGTCTGATACTAATACTTTTTCATGGGATGCACAGTATTTTCGTTCTGACAACATGTCATCTGCTGAGAAACTGAAGTTGGAGATTGAAAAACTAAGAGATGAATTTAAAATGTCGGAGTCAGATTGTGGTTCCGCTTGTGCTCAAGGTAAATCTGTTTGAACTCTTATTCACATGGAATATGCTTCATATTTCATGTAACACTCTCAATAAAAAAATTCCATTTCACGAAATGATTAAAAGTTACTTTTCCTGGTTATAAGGCTCTAAGGTGGAGGCGTGACGAACTGCTCAATTCCTTATTCTTGTAACATTAACTGCTAATGGGGTTCACTATCATGTTCAAACTCATTTTTATCGAAAGAATTCTATTCCTAAAACTAAAACGACCCTCGTTTATTTTCAGTGGCTCAATTGACAACAAAGATTAAACATCTGTCAACTGTTTTACATAAAAAGGTTAGTATCTCTACCTACGAGGACACCACAGTTGTGGAATTAAAATGTGCTCAAGTTCTAGTATGGTGATCTGATGTTTCCTGGAATACGAACTCATGATCACGTGCTACTGTGTGATTGTTCTAGGATAAGCATTCTACAGGGGGCCTTCTAGCAATTATTCAAAGGAGGAAGAAGCTGTTGAAATATCTCAGACGGACTGACTGGGACTCGTACTGCCTTGTTCTCTCGAAGCTTGGTCTCCGTGATAACCCTGATGTTAAAGCCTAGGCAACTGCTGATGGAAAGTGAGTTTTCAGGTTAGAAATTTCTGTAGTAGATTCAGCAGCGATTGCCTTGGTTTTATTTTTTGGCAACACTTTGTTGGAACGATAGAAATAATTTTGTTTTCTTTCTGGAAACCTGAGATTTAATCAACATGCTATGGGGGTTAATTTTAGCCCCTCAAATCTGGAAATTCTTGGTCATCCAATAATATGTAAATTTTGATTTTGTTATAGTTTCACACTTTGAAATTGATTCTATCTACAGTTTCCTTATTTATGTAGTGACCCAATATATGTAGACTTGGTTTTAATAGTAGTACAAATATAACAAGAATGTCAGTCTTAGATTCTTGGTTTAATATAATCCTCTTTAAAATGTTGCATCATTGTAGAGTATTTATTTGTACCAAATTAAATAAAGGAGATTATTATCATACGCTTATAGGTGTCATGGCCTCAAGATTTATGTTTAATTAGATTAGATGCACTGAGAAAACATGATTTTTCATGATTAATTTTTAGATATATAAGTGTAAGATTTGAATGATTGATAGTGAATCATGTGATCGAATTATTACTTTTAAAAGGGCGTTTCTGTTTGTACATAACTTAATAAAGTAAACTTAATGTTATGTAACTTCTTAGGTACAGAGAATAAATTTTAAACAAAAATATAGTGCAAAACTTCCTCAGGTAATTAAGGACTTGATATGATAACAATAAATATTTTAAGTTTGTTCCTATTTTAGGCATACACCACAATGATTATAATCGGGATATCCAAATTTCCTAAGTCCCATAATTTGTGAGACAATCACTATTTAACACTAGAAAGAAGCTGCAAGTGTTGCACAAGTTAAAACAAATCTACCAAAAACAGAAAAATGCCAACCAATTCACATCAATAATATTAAACCTTATATAATCAAACAAATAATAGAATCGATCAAAACTTAGGCAAACATGCATGAGCTCCATTTCGAGGTGGCTGTGCTGTGCAATAACAACACAGTAAAAACATGATCGTGAAGATCGTGCATCCCAAATGCTGCGTTGCCCATCTCACCGTCACGTCGTTTCTATCTCATGGCTTTGCCGAGAAGAAGAAGAAGGTGGTAAAGTCGATTGAGTCAGTTTATGTTTGAAACATTGTTTATCAATATGAATGGAAATAAAAGAGCAGAAACCATTACAAAAATACTAATTTCTCATTAGCAGCACAATGAAGATACTTCTTCTTGAAGAAGAAAATATGGTCTGGCTGGCCCAAAACGCTCAGCCCTACACAATTATTCGACTTTGCAAACCAAAACTACGTTAACTGCAAAACAGAATTGCAATGCGGTAATTAAGCTCGCACCAAAACTATGAATCAACTCTACCTCTCTATTCCCTTTTATTCCACCATATCAACTCTACTCTCTCTCGGACTTGCTGTCTAAACTGTGTAGTTCTGTTGTATCGTATCGATGTCTAGGCCTTTGAGCTTCACCACGGACTCAACGTGCCCCTTCAGGGTGTGTAGCTCCCTGAGTCTGATATTCAGTCCAAGGAAATTTATCTTGTCAAAGTTGAGCTTGATAAGTATATGTCAAGACCAGCTCTCCGATTATTTAATAAGAAAAATGAGTTATTCATTCGTGGTGTAAAAGCTAGCCTACCTTGCAACTTCAGCACGTTTCTTGGCCTGCTCAGCTATCTCGGAGAGTTCTCTATAGTTGTTGCTGTTATCTTTGTAGACGTCGGAGCTCTCAGGAGCTTGGAGGCCGTGGAGTGTGCGTTGAGCCATTGCCCACTGTGCTTCCCTTTCACCCTTGCCGTAGTCCTTCTTTGACGTGAAGGCCGTCTGCACACCAATTCAAGTTAGTTTATGTGTGTGTTTGGTTTTGAAGAAAGTGAGAGGAAATAAGTATAAAAATACCCTATTATCAATCATGTTCTTCCAAGCCTTGCCGCTAAGAGCATATCTGATGATGAATTTGAATAAATCGAGAGGGATGTAGAAGATGACGCTGTATAACCAGATGACACCCGCCCAACCCCACCCGATGCCCTTGATTCTTGCAAACTCCCAGTTTGCATACACAGCAATCAAAGTTGCGATCTGTGTGATCATAACACAAAAAACAAGCAGTGTTTATGTTTTTGAATGGCAATATAGAGTATGGAGTAACGAGTAAGTAAGTGACTTACCAACTGAGCTACTAGGAAAGCAAACACTAGGAGAAGACCGGGGCGTTCTATGTAGGACCAGCTTCTTGATCGTGTCACAAAGATGAGAGCCTGACTCACAATACTCACTTGAAGGTACACAGCAGAGTTCAGCTCATGGTAGTGGTCCTTGATTGGCCTAACACCAAATTTGTCCTGAAACAAGATTATGATATTGTGAGTTTGCATGATTGTAAGAGAGAATATGATGATAATAGTGCATTACCGTGAAGAATGTAGATTCTTGAACAGCCCAGAAGAAAACAACAGTCATCACTGCAAGGTAAGTGCCAAATACAATTCCAGTGGCGAAAATCTCCCTCAGCTTCCATGAGTCGGGCATGGGGGATGGCTTTACCTTGTCCTTGGAAATGGTCATGATAGTTCCGTCATTGAGGATTGCAATGACTAGAACCATGAAGGGTGAGAAATCAAATTTCCAGATGAGTGCAAGAAGCATGAAACCAAGCACGACACGGATGGTAATGGAAACTGCATAGATTGTGTAGTTCTTCATCCTCTGGAAGATGGCTCTGCTTGTCAGTACAGCACTCACAATGACACTCAATCCCGGCTCAGTCAAGACTATGTCTGATGCACCTCTGGCAGCATCAGTGGCATCAGCCACTGCAATGCCGATGTCTGCCTTCTTTAGAGCTGGGGCATCATTGACTCCATCTCCTGTCATTCCACAAATATGCTTCCTCTCTTGTAACTTCTTCACAATCTCGTATTTATGCTCTGTGCCATAATTGAATTAAAGAGTTAGTACATGATAGCTTGCTTAGAGAGTGAGCACACGTAAAAAAATTCAACAAATTATATATGAGGCAAACCAGGAAAGACTCCTGCAAAGCCATCAGCCTTCTCAATCAACTCTTCAACAGAATAGCTGGCAATTGCTTCATCCTTGTGCTGCCCGAGAAGTGAGGACGAAGGATACATGTTTGTTCCCATTCCAAGCCTTCGGCCAGTCTCTTTTGCAATAGCTAGCTGATCTCCAGTAATCATCTTAACATTGACACCAAGATGAAGAGCACGCTTGATTGTCTCACCACTGTCATGCCTCGGAGGATCAAAGAGTGGCAAGAGACCTGTAAACACCCATGGGGTGCCAGCACCCTCCTTTGTCTTCTCTGGTATGGTCTGACAAATTAATCATCTTCAGATCCTTCTAAGATTTTAAACTTCATATCAACTATAGATCTTCTTTAAACCACAAAGATTTACCTGCTCACAAACAGCCAAAGAACGAAGTCCGCGATCAGCAAACTTGTCGATGATGGACAGAGCTTTCTTCTTTACGTCTTCCCTCAGGTTGCAGATCTCAATGATCTAGGCAAATACATTAGGCAAAAGATTAACCCAATATAAAACCAAAACATTGGTGATGCTTCTCGACCAAATAACAAGATTAATTACCTGCTCAGGAGCTCCTTTGCTCACTCTATGCCAATCTCCACTACTATCAATATAAGTAATAGCGGTACGCTTCTCCACGGGATTAAATGGAAGGAAATGCACTTCAGTGATCCCTGCTCTTGCCTCTTTGGGATCAGCCAACATTCCGACAATGCAAGCATCAATTGCATCCTGATTCTCCACCCTCGATGCTCTAGCTCCCTGGAGGATCACATGATCTTTGTCGGCGTCTTTTGAAAATACCTTCACCAAAGTTGTTGTAGTTAGAGCATTGTATGTCAATCCGAGAGATTCATGAGATTTAATGAATATGAATCAACCTCAATCAGATTTTTGTCAACAGTGAGCTTGTTTAGAGTGAGGGTTCCAGTTTTGTCACTGCAGAGAACATCCATCCCAGCCATTTCTTCAATGGCTGTCATCCTCTTAGTGATAGCACCCTGCTGTGACAATCTGTGGGATCCTATGGCCATGGTTACAGACAACACTGTTGGCATGGCAATCGGAATGCCTCCAATGAGAAGGACCAACAGATTGTCAATTCCACTCCTGTACTTCCTATGTTGAATTGGGTACATGACTACAATCTCAATTATGATTCCAACGGCAATGGAGCAGATACAGAAGTTACCAATGGCAGTAAGCACCTAAGCCGAACACTCAAAAGTTAGATACATCATAGGAAGCCTAGTGCTAATAAGATGGTTAGGAATGCACAACCTTTTGGAAGTGACCGACATTCTGAGTGCTGTCGACAAGATGTGCTGCTTTACCAAAGAAAGTATTGATTCCAGTGGCAATGACAACAGCCTCAATTTCACCTTGTTTGCAGGTGGAACCAGAAAACACTCCACTCCCGGGGTTCTTAGTCACTGGCAGTGATTCACCGGTGAGAGCGGATTGATCAATCTTTAAAGCATCGCCTTCTAGAAGACGTGCATCAGCTGGGACAATGTCTCCCAACTTGATGCTAATTATGTCTCCAGGGACAAGGATGGCGGCTTCTTGCTCACTCCATTTCCCATCTCTCAATACCTTCATTTGAGTATCAAAATAAGGTGTTTTACAATTAAGATGACACATACATCCTTTCAACTAGACCAAAAGAAATCTGAAATATGCAGATTACCTTTGTCTTGGGTGCAAGACCAGCCATGAGAGCTGCCGCAGCATTGCCTGCATTGTTCTCCTCGATGAAACTAATGGTGGAATTGATGATCAACAACGACATAATTCCAACAAAATCTTGCCAGTCTGGTGGTCTTCCCTGAGAACAAAACAAGATCGAGTCAACAAATCACATCAAATCATTCACAATCTAATAGTAGTAGTTTGTAGGGAAGGTATTAATTACATCTCCATTAGCCAAAACAATGGCCATGATAGCAGCAATCTCCATAACCCATGAAAGGGGATTCCACATAAATCCCAAGAATAACAGAAATTTGCTCTCTGTCTTCTCTTCCAGCTTGTTTGGCCCGAACACTTCGAGCCTGCCTTCGGCCTCCTTTGATGTCAATCCATCCCTCGAACTGTGCAGACGACTAAACACTTCCTCCAAAGGCAAGTTTTCCTGAAATCCCCCCAAAAATTGACAGATTTCAACTGGGAAAATAAAAGGAGAGAAAGAAATAACAATGTCTATAGTAGTTTTGAATAGAACAAAAGACTCCCGATTATGATTAGTATTGAACTTGCTTCAAACACACAAACACTCTCATCACATAATTATAAACTCTTATAGCGAGATAATGCAAATAGATTGAGGGAAGTTAACTGAAAAAAGTGACAAATACAACCGATTTTATACATATACATATAAAATCAGATTTTCAACGCAATACAAACTGAAATACAGAGCCTTCAACAAATCTAAATCCAAATCGAAATCCAAATTCAATTCAAAACATGACAAAAGTTTCGGTATCTGGAAATTCAGCGGTGAAGATCCAAAAGCTTTGAGTTGAGAATAACAACAGTATTTTGTACGACGAAATCTGTGACAATCAATGGATTCAAAATGAAAATATGGTGAAATCAAATACTAACATAAACATTACCAGATCAACGTTTTCATTCTTGACGTCCTGCAAATTAACGGCTGCCATATTTTCGATCGATCTAGCAGATCAACGCCGCGCCGCGTGCCTACCTATCTGAATCCCTCTCTCCAGAACTCAAATCAAATTCGTTCATCGAAAAAAGAAAGCAATTATGTACATTGAATTAGAGTTTATTCGATTATTATATCGCGTAGCTGCTTTATTTGAGTGAGTGCGCGCTCTTTTATACTAGCATTCCATAACCAACTCTTATAGTATTTAAAATTTACTATTTCTCGATCTACTATATTTAGGAATTTCAATGCTAACCACAACAACACGCCCTCCTTGTGCTCCACCATGCATTTGCGAAAGAGCTGGAGCCGCAGTCGCTTCCTCTGCATCGTCTTCTTCTCCTTCTCGCACATCATCTCTGAATTGGCGCCAAAATTGAAGATCGGGATAACTCATTAAAGCTCGTCTTATCTCTTCGTATTACCACTCCAAACCAATTTCTGGTGGGAGAATTCAGAGGTGAAGATTGTTGAAATTTTGCTTATATTAAAACAAAAGGAGTTTGTTCTGCATTACTCAGAATTCTTTGATATTGTTTTCTATTGATTAAAAAAAGTGATAATTATAAGTTGTGTGTCTGTGCAAACATCAACAAGTTTAATTTTTTTTATTTTTGTGTATGCCTTCATATTGATCTCTTCGTGGTGTTAATTATCCCATGATTATCAATCTAGGATTAAGTTGTGGGCTTGAATCTCATGAACCAAACACACCACAAATTTAATCTCGGATACAATCTGACACACCGAACACTTCCTACATATATCATAGATTCATAGACTTGATTAATCATCTTCAAACGATTTTGTAATTTCAGCTTGATTCTGGAAATTGTCCCTTAATCTACCTTTGCATTTGTAAGTAACTCGACAGTCTCATACATATTTAGCGACTCTCAAATCGACACGTAGCTTATAATGTAAAAAGAAATTGTTTACGTAATAAAAATAAATCTTTTCTCGAATATGACGAAATATGGGAGAGGTCTAATTTGATTACAAATTGAATTAAGGGTAATTATGTCATATCACATGCATAACTAATTAAAAAAGTCACATCATATGCAAATTTAAATTGTGAAAGTAGGCGGGAGCCTTGTTAGTGTTGCCACTAATTAAGAACAATTTTTAATTACTTAAGGCCGAGTTAAATGGAGATTAGAGGAATGCTACTTATGTTTCTGCTATCAAGCTCTAATCAGATATTCAGACCACTACATATGATAATTTTTAGCAATTAGCGTACGTGGCATTTTATGTGAAAAAAAATTAATGACGTAAGATTTGCTTTACTTCCGTTACAAGAAATATGAATATTTACCTGATTTGCACATATCTAATTATGATAGTATGTTAGTTACTGAATATAATAAGTTCAACTATATACTACTCCTATGCATTAATATCAATATAACTATTTAGTATTTGCAATAACTGGCAAAATTTTAAATTACCTATACCTTGCCATGAGTATAAAATGGACAAATGAAAATATTTAATAAAAAGTGTGGTTTTTAGGCAAATAAAAGGTTCATATACGATTGAATCATAGTAACATAATATATGCGGTCGTACGAATTTTAAGGAGTAATTATTTACTATATGGAGAGAGTGTGGGTATTTTTCTTTCGGAAAATAAGTATGGTGTATAAAAAAAATATCATTAGTAATATTTGGGATATTAAATACTATAGTAGTATTATGGAGTATGGTGTAGGCATGGGGAAACGGTTCTCGGTTAATCAAGAACCGAATCTTATTTTTTCAGTTTTCGGTTAACTGAGAACCAAAAAAATAAGGTTAAGGTTCGATTCCAGTTATTAAGTTTAGGCTAATCTTGGTTCTCGGTTCTCGGTTCTAACCAAGAACCGAAAGGTTAGAACTGAATAACCGTTATTTTTTAATATTCAATTTTATATATATATATATTTTAATTTTATTATTTTGGTTTTAGAAAATTAAAAACTAAAATTATGGAAAGTTAAAAATCTAATTAACCACGCCGCTACTGCTCCTTTCAAACTTTTTTAGTTTATATTGATGTTGATGTTTGTGAGATTATTGGTTTTAGTTCATGAAGTTCAATTTTCTAGCATGTTCTAATATACTCTCTCCGTCCACGAATAAGAGTCCCGTTTTTCCATTTTGGTCCGTCTACGAATAAGAGTCTCGGTTCTCATTCCACTCACATATCATTTAAAACTAATATATACAAGTGGGACCCCTATTCCACTAACTTTCTTCCACCCACTTTTCTTAACATTTCTTAAAACTCGCGCCATTTAGAAATGAGACTATTAATCGTGGATGGAGGGAGTATTAATTAACAAAGTTTATTTTTTTTAATTACACGAAATATGTATATTAATAATATTTTACCTACATTTTAACTAAAGTAGCTCATAGTGCAGGTGATAAGCTTTTGTTGAATCTGTCATTCTGATTCACCATCCTCCCGACGTTACTGGCTTGATTAATTTCTAGTACTATAAAAAATTATAGTCGGTGCTTAGTTTACCTTTCTATATATTTGGTAAATAACTAGCTAATAGTTCATTGTAAGATTGAAAATTAAGAAGAGATATGGCGATTTCAAGAAAGTGAGTGAAGTGGAGTATTTGTTAATAGTAACTTATTTACTGTTTAAGTTTTATATTTCGACATTGTGGTATTATGGAGTACTACAAATCAATACACCTAGCAACAACATTCTCATTATTTTTTATTTTCACTGAATGTATTGTATTGTATTGCACTTGAGTTCGGTTCCTTCGGTGGAACCGAATACTGAACTGATCGGTTCCTCAAGTAGCCGAACCAACGAAAGGTACGATCCCGATTCTAGATTTTAGAAAAAATGGGATTCGGTTAACTGACTAATCGGTTCGGTTGGAACCGAACCGACCGAATCCCCATCCCTAGACTATGATGTATTCTACAAGTATCCATAAACTAAAACTAAAATTGCACATTACCAACATGTTGTAGCGCAGTTGATAGCGCAGAGTTGTTGAAGTCACGGGTTCAACCCCCACCACCCGTTAAGGAATTTTCGATTTTAATCCGTAAACCTGGTTAAAATAAAAAAACTGCACATTGTTTGTGGACACAATATAATATTGTATTTAAGATAAACATCATTTATTAGGTGAGCTATGAGTATAAAACTGATAATAATTAGTAGACGAAATTAAGCCTGATCATAAATCAAGTAGAATCTGAATCCAAAGATACTTAGTTATTAAAATGTTAGAGTACTATTATCATTTGATGCAGTCCATCTGTCCATGTACTAATTAAAGATTATTTACATTTACTGAACTTAGCCCTAATCTCACTAGCTTGTATAGTTATATACCCGTATAGTAGTGTGTGTGATCAAATACTAACTAAGTTACAGTAATAACTAATATCAACTTTGTATGTTAAAAATATCAACACACAGACATAAATTTATCAATCTTCTTGTGCTAATAAACTTATGTCTTTGTGTAGATATTTAAATTTTACATGTTGTATTGATATAATTATGTCTTTGTGTTGATATTTTTAATACACAAAAGTGAAAATTATTAGTTATTACTGTAAATTAGTTAGCACACTAACGCAACCCCATATAATTATTACTGTAAATTAGTTAGCACAACGCAACCCTATACGTATATATCTCTTCTTCTTTCTGTTACTTTATTTTGTTTATCACTATTATCACACTCATCTTTCGCGCTTTTCAAAAATTATGATACATAACTAAAGTAAAAGATAAAATTTTTAAAAAGTAATGATACACAATATAAGTATATGGAGTATAAAATAAATTTTTACTCTAACCAATAGAAATATGCTAAAAATAAATATGAACTCTTTAGTTGAAGTTGATTGCCGAATGATAGAACGAGAAATATGCTAAAAACAATAACACACAACATAAATATATTATGTAGTATAAAATATTTTTTTATTCCACGCGATAATAATAAATTTGTAACAGTTATACGATCACAAAACTTTTGAATACATCAACATTAACACTAACATTACATCACACAGTCATATTTAATAACATCCCCAACCATTTATCATACTACTACACAAATAATATACTCCATATCATCGGCGGATCCAGGTGGGATCGAGTGGGGTCGGCCGACCCCACCACCCTTCCCGGAGTGCCGCCGGAAAGCTCTATTCATCGGCCTCCGACCCATAGCGTTCGCATCTTCGACCCCACCAACGTAGGGTGAGATGACGCTCGGAATCCAGCGGCGGCCTCGCGGCAGGGGAGACGACTTGTTTTTTGAGAGAGAGAGATGAAACTGGCCTGGTTTGGCGCTGTGGGGGAAGACGAGGAGAGAGAATGAAAATGCTGAATACGAAAAGTATTTCTATCGTCATTCCTTTTCCCAATATTTGCAAAGTTAATAAAAATAATTTAAATAAAATTTAACTAAAGTTAATGGACTACTCCGTAGATTAAATATCTCGAGACTCGAATTATGGTGTCTCTAACTGTAAAATGGGCTGTGAAAATTTCTCTCTTTTCTTTGTAATAATTATTAGAATTATGGTGTATCTAAATGTAAAAAGGTTGTGAAAATTTCTTTCTTTCTTTAAAATATATTTAACCTTATTAGAATTTCATTTCAAATAAATTCTCGTCAAATGATTTCAATTAAGGTTAAATATATTTCTTACTTATCAATAAATCAAACTTATTATAGTACTTTAATGAATATAAAGTTAATATTTCCTAATTTCATATTTTTTAATTTTATAACGTAGATTTCAACCTTCGTCTTCATATTCAAATTATATTTTCAAAATTTGGGAGGAAAAAATTATACCCCCTCCGTCCCAAGATGAACGAAGCACTTCTTTTGTACACGAGATTTAAGAAATTGATATTTAAATAATTAAAGTAGAAAGAGTAAAATATGAGAGACAGAAAAATACAGAAGTAAAGAGAGAATAAAGTAGGTGAAGAATAGAGTAAGAGTGGGAATTTTTTTGTTAAAAAGAAAAATGACCCACTTATAGTGGGACATCCCAAAAAAAAATATGACTCTACATTAATTATTTATATTAATACTATATATATTTATAAAAATAATTAATTTAAATATTTATTTTCTAGTCCGACCCCATGATATTTGGTTTCTGGATCCGCCATTGCTCCATATTCTAGATTTTGAATTATCTCTTTATACCCAAATTCCAAATAAAATTGATGATTTAAGAAATACGAAATACGAAAAACGGAGTAATTAATTTCTTGATTTCACTAAAAATGTGTAGAGTTTCTATTTTCGAAACTTTATTTCAAATTTAGTGAAATAAATTGTGCATTTATGTGTTTAATGATATATTAAAATCAATTTAAATTCATGTTTACAAAATACTAACCCAAAAATATATGCATCCGTTTGCATGCAAAATTTAAAGATCACCCGCAAAAAAATATAGTAATTAATAGTATATTGTATAATAACAGTTCAATTATATATACAAAAAAGATGTTTGCAATTTGAAAAAATTATATATTTACAAATTTGTGTTTATAATATTCAAAATCACACAAAACAATTTCGACCGTTTATAGAAGTAACTTAAACTCATTTTCCAATAATTAGTTTAACATTTCACATCAGGTAGTATTAATTATTATACTCCACTTTTTTGAAAATATCGACAATATTTGCTGCAGTACGTATTTGCCCACATAACTTAAACTAATTTTGATATAAAATTAAATGTTATATCGCAACTTAATTAGTAATAAAATGATGCTATTACTTTTTCTTTACATGTTACCGAATAGATTAAGAAATTTTTTTATGTAAATAAACGAATAGACCATCACATTCAATACGGTGATTGGAATAAATAGCCTTTTGATCCACTAATTGAATATGGTAGAACTACAAAGTTAAGTCCCTATATTCGAGAGGTGAAACGTTTAACATATTGGATATTTGAGATAAATTGGTTATATCCAAAACTACATGGAGATAGTAATTTGATTGAAAAAAAAGCGCAGCAAATAAGTGCACTAATATCAATCTGCCTAGAAAACAATAAACCAAATTGCCGAAAATAATCTGGCGGGAAAAATAAATTCTCACAAACTAGGGGTTTTCTTTTGAAAAATAAAGCTGAAAGCCCAACCCCAAAAGTCCTTCGTATTTTGGCTGACGGTATTATGAGGGGTGTTCAATTAGGATACGCAGGTCCACTAGGAGGAGGACCGTTAACCCACTGTCCTGCTAGAAACCCACCTCTCATGACCTCATATTTGTGCCCGAGAGATATTGCAACTACACGACAGTAGTAGGAATCGATTCTTTGCTCATTCTTTCAACTCTGGCCCTCCAGAACCAACTACACTGCCTCTGCAGGTAAACGACAGGTTTTCTATCATGTATGTATAGATGTATAGGTAGGAGTGGGACAATATGAGTTCTTACCGAAATTGTCATACCGTACATTACATTGAAAATATATGAGAAAAGATAACACATTTACCTTACCGAAAGTTTTGGTATCATGCATTTATGACCAAATTCAATACGGTTGTCGTACCGCATTCTCTGTAAGTTGTATCGAAATTTTACGGTGTATCGGATTTCGGTACGATACACCGCACTACTGTTATACCATTATAAATATTATAACATAAGTATTAAATATATCATATAAATGTATTCAGTATTCACGGTATATACTGTTTTTACAATATATATTGATGTCATTATATACACGACCGTCGCTATACCGTAAATTCCAATGTATACCCTAATGTATGGTATATCTGAAATTTTATTATGTCGCAGTATATCGCGGTATTAATAATGGACCAAGGTGGGGTCACGCTGGGTTGGCCTACCCCACCATCGTGAATTTCTTCAATTAATCGATTGTTTATCGTGTTTCTTAATAGCAATTTTTTCCTATTCATCGATTACATATAATGTTTGTGAGTTATGAGTACACATCTTGATATACATTGAGACAAAAAACAATATTCTCTTATTAATGATAGATTTTGGAATCGTTTTTAACATGTGAATACTCATAGTACTCCACGATAGATCGTGATAGAAAACTATCTTACTCGAGTAGTATTTATTAGTATTAATTTGTTTGACTCCACAACAAATATTTTCTAAATTGTCATCGTGCATTATATGAAAATTCATATCATACCGAAATCTATTAGTAAGGTGCCGAAATCTATTAGTAAGGTGTCCTACTGTATCGAAATTCAACATGTTTTCGATGCAATAAGTCCGGTACATCAATATTTTCCCCTCTATGTATATATTTTTGTCTTTCTAAATTGAATGTATTATTTGTGTTTTATATTAGGTTTTATTGTGATTTTAATTTTATGTAGCTTAATAATTTTTGTAACTGCTTATCTATATTTAAAAAAGAAAAAAGGAATTTTTTTTGTTCTTGTGTAGGGGTAAGTATTCAGATTTCAAAATCAAATTTTTATTCAATTCTAAAATTCAAAATTTTATGAAAAATTGAATCCAATTGTATCCATGTTGTCCTAAAATCTGAAATCCGTACTATAAAATTCTACCCGGTTTGAAAATTCCAAAATTCCAAAAAAATAAAAAAAATCTGAAAATCCAATTCCAAAAATAAAAAATCCCAGAACCAAAATATGAAAATATAATAGTGAATACCAGAATATTGGTCAACAAAAAAGTTTAATATTTGTCAAGTTAGAATATATAAAAAATATATTCGGGTTTGAAAATAGTATAGCAATAGCATAGAGTATATAATGAGTTAGTTATAGAGTGAAGAAATCAGCGAGCCGACGCCTCCTCTCCAAAAAGCACGGCCTTCCAAGGATTTGTATTACTCAGTCCTACATTCAGTGTACATACACTCATCTCTCATCCTACACCTTTCTCTTCCCATTTTTACTCATCTCATTCTCAGCTATGTTTCTATTGCTTACTCTGTCTCACACCAGATTCAATTGAATATACTACGCTCTTGTAGGTCATAAGATGGATACTGAATGGAAATTTGCCGTAGATGGGAGCGTTGATCTGGTATTCATTCATTTTTTTTTCGCTTCTGATCTGGATTTTGAATTAATCAACTGCTATTTCATAGTGCCACATGCAAAAAGTGTGTAGATATATATATATTTTTTCAAAACATTTCTGAAGATGTTTTTGATTGAACTTGGATAATGCGCATGTTCTGATGAGTTTACGAAAAGTAGACTTTGATTTATGTAAAATTTTTCTTCTTCTGCATATTCTATTCGCATTATGCTTTCACTGTCTTATCGTTTATAATTGTGTTTGAAAGATGTTGAATAGTACTAATCAAAAAGCGGTGAATTCTGTTGAAAATAATCCATTGGGTGATTTCAGGAGAACCTAGCTTTGGAGGAAGTGTTTGATCATCTGAAATGTTCGAGGGAGGGACTGACATTAGTGGAGGCCGAAGACAGGCTCGCAAAGTTCGGGCCGAACAAGCTGGAAGAGAAGACAGAGAGCAAATTTCTGATATTCTTAGGATTTATGTGGAATCCCCTTTCATGGGTTATGGAGATTGCTGCTATCATGGCCATTGTTTTGGCCAATGGAGATGTAATTAATACCTTCTCTACAAACTACTACTATTAGATTGTGAATGATTTGTTGACTCGATCTTGTTTTGTTCTCAGGGAAGGCCACCAGATTGGCAAGATTTTGTTGGAATTATGTCGTTGTTGATCATCAATTCCACCATTAGTTTCATCGAGGAGAACAATGCAGGCAATGCTGCGGCAGCTCTCATGGCTGGTCTTGCACTCAAGACAAAGGTAATCTGCATATTTCATATTGGTTTGGTCTAGTTGAAATCTTAATTGTAAAACACCTTATTTTGATAATCAAATGAAGGTATTGAGAGATGGGAAATGGATTGAGCAAGAAGCTGCCGTCCTTGTCCCCGGAGACATAATTAGCATCAAGTTGGGAGACATTGTCCCAGCTGATGCACGTCTTCTAGAAGGCGATGCTTTAAAGATTGATCAATCCGCTCTCACCGGTGAATCACTGCCAGTGACTAAGAACCCCGGGAGTGGAGTGTATTCTGGTTCCACCTGCAAACAAGGTGAAATTGATGCTGTTGTCATTGCCACAGGAATCCATTCTTTCTTTGGTAGAGCAGCACATCTGGTCGACAGCACCCAAAACGTCGGCCACTTCCAGAAGGTTGTGCATTTCCATATGTCTTCTCACTAGGCTTGGTCTGATGTGTCTAACTTTTGAGTGCTTGGTTTAGGTGCTCACTGCCATCGGCAACTTCTGTATCTGCTCCATTGCCATTGGGATTGTCATTGAGCTTGTAGTTATGTACCCAATTCAGCACAGGAAGTACAGGAGTGGAATTGACAATCTCTTGGTCCTACTCATTGGAGGCATTCCAATTGCCATGCCAACAGTGTTGTCCGTAACCATGGCCATCGGATCCCACAGACTGTCGGAGCAAGGAGCTATCACTAAGAGAATGACAGCCATTGAGGAAATGGCTGGAATGGATGTTCTCTGCAGTGACAAAACCGGGACCCTCACTCTAAACAAGCTCACTGTCGACAAAAATCTAATCGAGGTTGATTAATATATACTAATTCAATTTAATTAATCAAATTGGTATACAACGCTCTAACCACGAGAACTGTTGTGCAGGTATTCTCAAAAGATGCGGACAAGGACCATGTTATCCTACAAGGAGCTAGAGCATCGAGGATGGAGAACCAGGATGCGATTGATGCCTGCATTGTTGGAATGTTGGCTGATCCCAAAGAGGTTTATTTGTAGTTCTATAGATTATATTTTTGGTTGAACTATTGCCCAAAAATTGTTTGATTTTTACCATATTGTTCTTTCAGGCAAGGGCAGGGATCACAGAGGTGCATTTTCTTCCATTCAATCCCGTGGAGAAGCGCACTGCTATTACTTATATTGATAGTAGTGGAAATTGGCACAGAGTGAGCAAGGGTGCTCCAGAGCAGGTAACTGATCTTGTTATTTAGCAGGGGAACGGTTCCAAGTTTCCACTTTCTCTTTTCATGATCATTTGATCACTTAGCTTAACTATTTATGTGTTTTCCTAGATCATAGAGCTCTGCAACCTGAGGGAAGACGTAAAGAAGAAAGCTCTGTCCATCATCGACAAGTTTGCTGATCGTGGACTTCGTTCTTTGGCTGTTTGTGAGCAGGTAAATCTCTGTGGTTTAAATGGAGATATATAGTTGATATGAAGTTTAAAACCTTAGAAGGATCTGACTGATGATTAATTTATCAGACCATACCAGAGAAAACAAAGGACGGTGCTGGCACCCCATGGGTGTTTACAGGTCTCTTGCCACTTTTTGATCCACCAAGGCATGACAGTGGGGAGACAATCAGACGTGCTCTTCATCTTGGTGTCAATGTTAAGATGATTACTGGAGATCAGCTAGCTATTGCCAAGGAGACTGGCCGAAGGCTTGGAATGGGAACGAACATGTATCCTTCCTCCTCACTTCTCGGGCAGCACAAGGATGAAGCAATTGCCAGCTATTCTGTTGAAGAGTTGATTGAGAAGGCTGATGGCTTTGCAGGAGTCTTTCCTGGTTTGCCTCATAATTTGTTGATTTTTTTTTATGTGTGCTCACTCTCTAAGCAAGCCATCATGTACTAACTCTTTAATTCAACTATGGCACAGAGCACAAATACGAGATTGTGAAGAAGTTACAAGAGAGGAAGCATATTTGTGGAATGACAGGAGATGGAGTCAATGATGCCCCAGCTCTAAAGAAGGCAGATATCGGCATTGCAGTGGCTGATGCCACTGATGCTGCCAGAGGTGCATCAGACATAGTCTTGACTGAGCCGGGATTGAGTGTCATTGTGAGTGCCGTACTGACAAGCAGAGCCATCTTCCAGAGGATGAAGAACTACACAATCTATGCAGTTTCCATTACCATCCGTGTTGTGCTTGGTTTCATGCTCCTTGCACTCATCTGGAAATTCGATTTCTCACCCTTCATGGTTCTAATCATTGCAATCCTCAATGATGGAACTATCATGACCATTTCCAAGGATAAGGTGAAGCCATCGCCCATGCCCGACTCGTGGAAGCTGAGGGAGATTTTCACCACTGGAATTGTGTTTGGTACTTACCTTGCAGTGATGACTGTTGTTTTCTTTTGGGCTGTTCAACAATCTACTTTTTTCACGGTAATGCACTATCATTGTCATTTTATTCTACTCTTTTGGAATCATATAAGTTCACAAGATCTTAATAAAAAAAATTTATTTTCTTAGGATAAATTTGGTGTGAGGCCAATCACAAACCACTACCATGAGCTCAACTCAGCTGTTTACCTTCAAGTGAGCATTGTGAGTCAAGCTCTCATCTTTGTGACCCGATCGAGAAGCTGGTCCTACATCGAACGCCCTGGTCTTCTTCTCGTGTTTGCTTTCCTAGTGGCCCAGTTGGTAAGTCACTCTCCAGTTATACCAATTCTTTGAGCAACTTTTTATTACCATTTCAACAACATAAACATTGATAGTTTTGTGTTATGATACACCAAACAGATTGCAACTCTAATCGCTGTTTATGCAAACTGGGAGTTTGCAAGCATCAAGGGCATCGGGTGGGGTTGGGCGGGTGTCATCTGGCTATACAGCCTCGTCTTCTACATCCCTCTCGACATATTCAAATTCATTATCAGATATGCTCTCAGCGGCAAGGCCTGGAAGAACATGATTGATAATAGGGTATTTTATACTTGTTTCCTCTCACATTCTTTAAACCAAGCACACACATAACTAACTTGAATTGGTGTGCAGACGGCCTTCACGTCAAAGAAGAACTATGGCAGGTCTGAAAGGGAAGCACAGTGGGCCGTGGCTCAACGCACACTCCATGGCCTACGAGCTCCAGAGAGCTCCGATGTCTTCGTGGGCAGCACCGACTATAGAGAACTTTCCGAGATAGCTGAACAAGCCAAGAAACGCGCTGAAGTTGCAAGGTAATTAACACAAATCATTATCATACTTCACTTGTTGAGCACAAATTTTGACAAGATAAATTTGGTTGAACTGAATCAGACTCAGAGAGCTCCACACCCTCAAGGGGCATGTTGAGTCCGTGGTGAAGCTCAAAGGCCTCGATGTTGGAACGATACAACAGAACTACACAGTGTGAGTGCAGATGCTGGAATAAAGGTAGAGGAAACAAAAGAGAGGCGGAGAAACTAGAGTTGACTCATTAGTTTTGGTGTATTAGTGCTTAATTAGCACTGCAATCTTTTTTTCCAGTTTATGTTAGTTTTGCAAAGTAGAATAATAGTGCTTGCTGTGAGATTAATTAGAAGCCAGCAGCGCTCTATTCATTCTTCTTCTTCATCCTGTGTTTTAATGCTGTTGAGGAGAAACATATCAGTATTTCTGCAATCTTAATTAATTTTCTCATTATACAATTCAATGTTATCTAATATTTACTTAATTTTCATTTAAAAATGTAATGAGATAGGTGTTGAAAAAGAGAAAAGCAAAAAAGTTAAAGAGGAATGTATCAGTGGATGCCATTGGTGCAGTGTGTTGATAATTTTGATATCTAAAGTGAGTAGAAGACTTTTGAGAATGTTCCTTAATCAATCATCATCCATTATGAGCCCAATTCCCACAAATCTCATTCACATTCAGTTATCTAAACACCCTTTATTTTTGGAAAGTGTTGGATCTGATCAAGACTGATAGCATCATCTTTTCCAACTTAATATAATATATTAATGTGTGTGATATATATTTGTCTATTGAGTTGATGCTTATTTAGTTATAAAATATGATTGGAATTGTAAAATAGGATTGGAGACATGACATGATAGGGGTGGGATCTTTTTGTAATATAGTTGTGGGAGAGAAATAGAAGACTATGTTATTAGAGCTGTTAATAAGTTAAGTTGAACCAAATAATAAAATGTACACCAATTTTAGTGTGAATTGATAATGACTCTGTTTGAAACAAGAAAAACAAAGAAACAGATTTATAATAGTATTTCATTATTGTTGAGAAATAGATGAATTGGAACAAAGCTCAATTGAACCATAATCAAGCAACTCATTTATCATTTGCTCTATGCCATCATCATCATCAGCAGCAGTAGCAGCTTTGAATTCCTGCACATTCTCTGATTTCCCCAGAAATTCATTATTTCCACTCATTTTCTGTGCCTCCATTCGCTTGTCCACAGCTAGTTTATTGCCCTTTGAGACAGAAGTCATGTGGCACCTCTGCAGCTTGGCCATCAGAGTGGGTGAAAGAAGCTGCGTAGACGGCCATGAAGACGACAACGGATCGTACGAGAAGTTTGTCCGAGCCCGGGAGCCACACATGATCCTTGCAGCCTCATCATATGCCTTTGCTGCATCCTCTGCCGTCTCAAATGTCCCAAGCCATATTCTTGTCTTTCTGCAAAGAATGTATCTGATCACTTTCATCAATGCACATTCTTTTATAATAGTAAACAGACACAAATGATACAAATGAATGGCAAGAGTAGTGATGGGAAAGAGGAGATGGATTGCTTACAGCAATGGGTGGCGGATTTCGGAAACCCAAGAGCCCCAGTGGCGCTGGCGTACGCCGCGGTAGCGCTGCTGCGGCCGGGCCATGCTGCTTCGTTTTGCACAGGTGTTTGTGAAGAGACGAAGATTGCGGTATAACAGTGAAATGTGTAGCTTGAATTACAACAAAAACTTGGGTGTTGAACTCTATTTATTGACCGACTAATGTGTTGTAGTAATCAGTTTTTTTTTTGGTCTTATTATCGACTCTATTTTTTTTTAAGGGTGAACTATAAAAATAGTTTTGGACTATGCGTTTATCTCGTCAGTGAACCCTGAACTTTAAAAATATCCCTAGACAATCCTGGACTAAACTTTTATCTCAAAAATGGTCTTTTTTCACTATTTCGTGACGAAAAAACCCTTTTGGAGGGTTTTGGGGGATTTGGGCAATTTGATCTTTTTACATTTTAAATCTTATATTATTTCAGTTATATACTAAATCTGATATTATTTCAAAATTATCATTCTTCTTCTATTTTGTCATCATTCACTTTGTTTCTTTATTTCAATATTAGATTTAATTTTATAAAATTAAATTTTAAATTTTGATTCTTAAATATCAATAAATTTTTTTAATTATTAAAATTGCTATTAAATAACAGATTAATAGTTTTAATCAATATTTGATAGCGTATAATATTTAATCAATAAGGTACGACGACACCTTAGTTTTTAGTCAACTTCATAATTTTTTTAGTCAAATTCTCCTATACATTAGATGCATATTTATTTCGGAATAAATCGTGTTATATGATCTATTTATGAGTAAAACTATTAAATATTGATTAAATCTAAGGTGTCGTCGTACCTTATTGATTAAATATTAGAAACTATCAAATATTGATTAAAACTATTAATTTGTTATTTAATAATAATTTTAATAATTAAAAAAATTATTGGTATTTAAAAATCAAAATTTAAAATTTAAATTTATAAAATTAAATCTAATATTGAAATAAAGAAACAAAGTGAAGGATGACAAAAGGGAAGAAGAATGATAATTTTGAAATAATATCAAATTTAGTACATAACTGAAATAATATCAGATTTAAAATATAAAAAGACCAAATTGCTCAAACCCTCCAAAACCCCCTAAAAGGGTATTTTCGTCACGAACCAGTGAAAAAGGACAATTTTCGAGATACACGCTTAGTCCAGGTGGTTGTCTGGGGATATTTTTAAAGTCCAGGGTCCATTGGCGAGATAAACGCATAGTTCAGGGACTATTTTTGTAGTTCACTCTTAATTTTATAAAATTAAATTTTAAATTTCGATTCTTAAATATCTATAAATTTTTTTAATTATTAAAATTACTATTAAGTAACAGATTAATAGTTTTAATCAATATTTGATAGCGTCTAATATTTAATCAATAAGGTACGACGACACCTCAGTTTTAATCATAAATAGATCATATAACACGATTTATTCTGAATAAATATGCATCTAATGTAAGACTAATATAATTTTCGTTAATTTGAATCAAAATTAACTAGAAAATTTCAACAAAAATTCTCATATATCAAATTTTTAGCAGTATCAAATTTTTAGTCAACTTTATAATATTTTTAGTCAAATTTCTCCTATACATTAGATGCATATTTATTTCAGAATAAATCGTGTTATATGATCTATTTATGATTAAAACTATTAATTATTGATTAAAACTAAGGCGGCGTTGTACCTTATTGATTAAATATTAGACACTATCAAATATTGATTAAAACTATTAATTTGTTATTTAATAGTAATTTTAATAATTAAATTTTTTTATTGATATTTAAAAATTAAAATTTAAAATTTAATTTTATAAAAGTAAATCTAATATTGAAATAAAGAAACAAAGTGAAGGATGACAAAAGGAAAGAAGAATGATAATTTTGAAATAATATCATATTTAGTACTCCCTCCGTCTCAGTTTTATAGTCACATTTTGCCATAAAAGTCCGTCCCATATTTAGAGTCACATTTAGAATTTTCCATATTTTGACATAAAATTTTACCTCATTATTCACTAAAATTACACCCAAATGTCATTATCTACGTTAAAATAAATAAAAAAGAAAAACCAAAAGTCAAAAATGGATCTACCTTTAACCAACTCACTTCATTTATTACACACTCATCATCTCACTTCATTTATTACACACTCCACCATCTCTCTTCATTTATTACACACTCCACCTCTCACTTCATTAATTACATACTCCACTAATTCCTTAAAACATGTACCATAACTAAATGTGACTATAAATTTGGGACGGAGGGAGTACATCACAAAAATAATATCAGATTTAAAATGTAAAAAGACCAAATTGCTCAAACCTCCCAAAACCCCCCAAAGGGGTATTTTCATCACGAAACAGTGAAAATGACCATTTTCGAGATAAACGCTTAGTCCAGGGTTGTCTGGAGATATTTTTAAAGTCCATGGTTCATTGGCGAGACAAACGCATGATCCAGAGATTATTTTTGTAGTTCACTATTTTTTAAAACGTGCAATCATTGTATTCTCCTTCTCATTTCGACGGGTTGAAATAAGTAGATTTCTATATCTATTTCCCATCCTTACTCACAAATCTGCACGTACTATAAATTAGTGTATTACTTTACAATTTTTGATATGGGAATGTGATCAAATGAAAACTCTAAATATTATACAAACTCAAAACTATGATCTGGACCATTGAAAAATGTCAACAGATCACATAAAAATATCAACAGTAAAATGCCAACCGAATTTCAACAGTAGTCAATGATTGATGTTGTGTTAATATTGTGTTGATACTGTGTTGATATTAAAATCTTGAAATTTTACGTTGTGTTGATATTGTGTTGATATTATGTTGACATTAAAATCTTGAACTTTTACATTATGTTGATATTGTATTGAAACTGTGTTAAAGTTGTATTAAAGAGTTTTGAATTTTTACAATATATAAATTGGGAAATGATTTTCGTAGAGAATTTCTACGTACGTAATGCCCTTAACTTTTTAATCAGACCGAACCGATTTTATATTAACTGGTTTTACTATTATTCATATTGTTTACTTACTATATTACCCTTATTATATTTTACATTCTAATAAAATATTAATCTTAACATTTAAGTATCTCATCAAATTAATTCACCATATCTAATCCTCATACTCCATCGATTAACTCTAGCTCATCAAGTTAAATCTCCATATCTAATACTTACTCCTATTCCATCAATTAAATCTATCTCATCGAATTATATCTCCATATCAAATACTCCAATTCTTACTCCTCTATCGATTAAAATAATCAATGTGTTTTCAATTAAAACTCATTATTTCTTTCAAAATAATGTTTCTATTGTTCTTTAATATTCGAACTCTCTTAATGTTTATCATAATTGATAACTTCCAATTTACTAATAGTTCTTTTTTTATTCTTATATAATTTAGTCAGGCAATTTTTTTTTTTTTTTATTGAATTACAAAAAAAAAATTGTTTGGTACAATTCTAGTGTGTATATATATACAGTGAATTCCCTATGACAAGAAATATGCTTCCGCTTCTGCAGTCTTACTCCGTCATATACATTAAACATATATACCTAGCTATTTGCTATTTTATCAATATCTACATAACAAATTCTATAATCAATGAATAGTACATATTAAGATATAAATTGTGCATTAAAATAAAAAAAACTGAATCAAACTATCCTTGTGGTTCAGTTATTCATCGTACATGAGTATAGCATATATAAATAGAGTTTTGATATAAGCGACTTCAGAAATATCGTCCATGTTACCTTTTTTCATATTGCATACAATTTTTTAAAATATGATTAAATAATATATTTTTTATTGCATTTATTTTAAAAAAATATATCTTCAAAATTTTAAAATATTAAATAAAGATCTATTTGGTAGCAAATGAACAATATCAGGTCTCTCATCAAATTATTCTTTTTAAATCTAAATTTAAATAATTTAATAGTAACAAATAATTAGCGTTATGAAGTACTAAAAAATTGTTATCCAATACTATTGAAGTGTTAATAATCAGATTTATATGATAAAAAAAATATTACTACCGTATAAATTTTGATTTAAATAATTTAATAGTAATAAATAATTAGCGTTATGATGTAATATTAAAAATTTGCTATACAATACTATTGAAGTGCCAATAATCAGATTTATACTAGTATATGATTTAAAAAAATAATTACTACTATAATTAAATTGTAATTTTCAATATCAATAAACTTATCAATTTTGTCATTTTTTATTCACAAGAATGTTTATAAAATAGTAGAGTTTTTAGCTCAATTCACCATAACATCCAACAAATTAAAAGTTGATACTACTAATATAGTAACTAAATAAGTGTATTGTTTTGATTTTAAGAATGTTATAATTTTAATTTCTTATTTTCTAAAATTTGATTTCTTTAAATTCTAATATCTTGGGACGTTACAGTCGAATAGATAAAACTTTACATGTTCTTATCTTATCTATTTCATATTTTTAATATATCCAAAAATATTCTCTTTTTCTTTATATAATACTCCCTATGTCCCATAGAAATAAGCCGAATTTCCTTTTTCGTTCGTCCCACTAAAACATGCAATAAATTAAATGTGATATATGGTGTAATATTACTAATTGAGTTTAGTGTTTATGGTTTTGAAAGATTATGTTGAACCCTAAATGAATAAATAATCGCATGTTCATAACTTATTTATTTAATCTTTTAAAGATCAATAAATATTTTCTATTCATCTTTATAGAATATTAGAGTTCTTAGCTCTTTTAATTGTAACATGCAACAATTTACAAGATATATGGAATACTCATTAAGTTTACAATTTTGATTTTAAGAATTTCATAATTTCAATACTATTCTTTACTTTCCAAAATTTTGTAGTTTCTTTTAATTCTTATTTTTGGATGTTAATTTTTGGAGTATGTTCTTAACTCATCTATTTAATACGTATTTTATAGATATATAATTAATATTTTTTAGAAAATATTATACTCCTTGTTAGCTTAATTCTTTACTTTATTAAATTTTAATTTCTATAAATTCATAATTTCAGGAACGTTACAATTGAACATCGATAAAAAAAAAGAAAAAACATATTCTTACTGATCTGTTTAATATTTTATAGCTATATGGCTAATGTTTTTTTGCTTTATAAAATATTAGTGTTTTTTGGCTCAATTCACTATATCATGCAACAAATTAAAATCTTGTACTTATACTCATACTTCGTATGATACTATATTAATACAGATTGAGTTTGCGGTTTTCATTTTAATTATTTAGATTCCAAAATTATGATTTATTTAATTTCTTAAATTTTAGAATGTTAGAATCAAGCTCGATGAATAATAATCACATATTTTTAACTCATTTATATTTTAAAGATATATAGTTAATACTTTTTCCTTTTATAAAATATTAAAGTTTATTGCTCAATTCACTGTATAATACAAGAAATTATAATATGATCTACAATGCATTAATACTAATTAAGTATGTGGTTTTTATTTAAGATTTTTCTTATGGAGTATTTTTTATATTAATATTTACGTTCCAAAATTTGAATTATTTTTAGAACATTACAACCTGATCAAAAATAATCACATGTTCTTAACTCATTTATTTAACATTATAAATTATATAATTAATATTTTCTCAATTTTTGCAAATACTATAATTGCTAATTCTAAAAAATGTCTGATATAGAAATAGTACAGTTTATATTCTTTATATTCTTATTCAATTCGTAGATATATGATATATTAAAATGATAAAAGTGAATTCATCCAATTATTTTTCTATTAACAATAATTTTTTTTTTATTTTTGTAAATTTATACTTGATTCTCAATCAAAAAAATAATTGTATGTTCCAAATTTATTTATTTAATATTTTAAAGCTATATAGTTATCTTTTATTTAAAAAAAATAGAGTTCCTAAATAAAAAAATATTGCATGTAATAAAAGCGAAGAAAAAAAACACAAAAATAATGAGTATAATTTTAAAATTTAATTTACTTATATATTATGACTTTTTAGCACAATTAACTTTATTAATACCCACAAATATTTATTTGATTCATATATTCCTTATCGGGATGATAAAAAGTTTGAAAGTTAGCCATAATATTAAAATTAAAATTAAATTAATCAGTAGTGTATGAGTAAAAAAATCAATTTATATAACTATAATAGTAATCATTAATGTATGTATACAAAACATTAATTTATTAATAAAGAATTATGAACAATAATTTGTACCACACCAAAAAGTTTTTATACGTCCAACTCAAAAATATATTTGCATATTTTAAGATATGATTCGAAACTATACTTATGAGTTGCTAATCATATTATATTGTTGAATGAATATATATAAACCTAGATATAAATACAATTTTATCAATATCAATAATAAATTAGTTGAGTATCTTCAGAACTTGCGGAAAACTTCAAAATTTCAATAAAAAAAAGTGATCCACAATAAAACTTAAAGAGTATAAAAAAAAAACCAAATAAGTAGCATTTAGTTACAACAAAATGCATAAAATAAGGAATCACCAAATATGGAATAAAATATTTAGTAAAGATAATAAAATATCACGTAAAAAAGAAAAGTAAAGAATTACATTTCTCATGTCTTTCTTCTGCTTCTACATTTCTATCTTCTTTTTTTCCATAATTAAATCGTTTCTCATGTAGTCTTTCCGTTGAACAGTTAGCAGGTTCTCTTTAGTTAAAAATTTTGGCATCTAGTTTGATTGCCCGACATGGTTAATTTGACTAAGATCACTTGATTGTGTTGACATAGAGGGAAACAAAATGTGGAAATAATGAATACAAAAGAACTAGGGACGAAAATTTACGAGATAAAGAAAAATCCCATTGTCGAAAACTTGAGAAAAATAGTCCTCCATCATCTCTTGCAATATTATTTGCATTACAGCTGAGGGATGAAAGTATTCATTTATATGCAAAGTAATAAAAGATAAAAGAAAATGAATTTATGATGACAGAGATGAGAGAAAGGAGGGATTGAAATAACCACACGTTTATATATATATTTGGAAGATAGAGACGGAAGAAAGGAGAGTAGAAAATCATTTGTAATATATTTTTTCTTAAAGGGTAAATATGTATTATGTTAATTGATATAAAAGTAATTAAAAATCATGAACCGGTTTTAAATGTGAATTACCTAAAATGTCCAATTATGTACGTAGAAATTATTGATGTTTATCACTTCTCATATAAATTTGCATTTTATTATTACACTTTGATACGTGTACTATATTCCACATGTGCATTTTATTTACAGACAATCACAATAGCGATGCGGCCGACTATCTCAATCAATAAATGGGTAGTATCTCTTTCACATTCTCACCACAAAAATACCCAAGCCTAAATCCTAAAACCGGGAACATTAATGTACGTGTTGTAGATTTGTAGTGAATAATAGTGATGCGGCCGATAATTTTGACCTTTACTTTTGTAATACCTTCACTAAAAATTAAGAAAATTGAAATGATATCTTTCATTAAGTAAATTGAAAATGGTGGCATGCATTTGGTCGGCTGAAGTTGACACGTCGAATTATAGTACATTCATTGACTAATTATCGGGTCCCCATTTATTTTTGAAATTTTCCACATTTTTAGGATTGGAACGTTTTTTTCTCGTTACTCCGAAATAAAAAATAAATTTTATTACTCAAAATTAATATTTTCAAATCGGAGTGATAAATAAATATGTTAGGCTAGTAATTCATGGAAATAGATCATGACAGAACTTTTCTAAAATTTAGTACACAAAACTATATCAATTCACCAATATATTGATATATATCAGTTGATATCACAAAATATATGAGTTTTTTACTCAATTCAGTTCGTAGATTTATGTATATCAGTTTCTAACTTAATATCAGTATTTGATATGTTTTATGATATCAACTAATGCGGTTAATGAATAAGCCCAACAACAGTTTTCTATTGAAAGTAAAGAAAAAGATTATTTTTGGGCAATTTTTCACGATTTCTTTTATTTTTAAGACCTTCTTTCATCCAACCAAAATGTCGGATTCAAAGCACAATTTCAGATAGCTGAGAACAAATATAAGAACTAACGAGAGAAAAATAAAATTCTTCACTTATATAAAAGACTTAATTATAATTTCACAAATTAAGTTTAAAAACAATATCGGTTACCATCTTTCTTATTCCTATATATAACCTTTTTTTTCATATCGGGGTACGAGTACAACCACAGTGTTTTCCTATATGCATCAATAGTATGTTCTATCATATCAAACGTAACTATTGATGGTTGTAATCCTATAATAATAACTTTATGCTATACTACTATTTTATTAAAAACAAAAGACAATGATTATATATTCTATCTGCACTTTAATAATTGTGAAGCCAATTAAATTTAATTATCTCTTCTGCAGAAAGAGAATAAATGTAGTATGATTAAAGATAAATTATCATGCATGTGTTAGAAAGAAGGTGTGCTGATAATGAAGGGTCACTCATGCACAAATACCATCTACATTATGATTTTCATCAAAATTTTCTTCTGGCAAAACCTCTTTTGTCTGTCTGCACTACACGAAGTGTGCCAATTATTATTACAAAATGCATCATTGCTAATTAATACCCTACTATTATTTTGCATTTTCCATATGGACGTTAGAAAATAAATTTAACATTAATATAATTATTTATATGTATTTGACATGATTATTTTGGGGAAAGATCAATTTATATATTGAATGTCAAGTTAATTTGCTCCAATGTAATTTATTGATAAAAAATTGCATTTTTGAGTTTGGGTATTAATTAGTTCATCATGATACACACACATATAACACATGCTATTTTAAAATAAAATATTACATAAAGCATACTGATATAGACATAAAACTTAAAAGTAACGAACAAAATAGAGAGCCCGACATGCATGCAAAACTTCTCCTATAGTGGGTTCAAAATGTTTTAGTTATTCCTAATACATCCAAAACATGGTCCTAAAAGTTCAATATATATATATAAAATTAGCATAAATGTTCGAACAAGATTTAAAGTTTTCTTCTTCCACCAAAAAAGGTTATTTTCATGAGGAGGAGATGTAGGAGAATTACTTGACTGTGATGTAAAAGGGAAAAACATGAAAAATGAAAAAAGGAAAGATTGCGCATGCTTTGAGGATCAGAAAGAGAGGATTGAGAAATTAGTGTTCCTTTCTTCACATTCACTCTACCCCTAAAGGGGGCCTCCTATGTTTTTTTTAAACATCATTTACACTCAGCATATACTACCATTTTATTTTTGTATTATTTTTTTTACCATCGTTATTATGATATACTATATGTCAATAGCCCTATTCTAGGATAAATAATGATTTAGGTAATCTATGAGACAGCGCATTTAGGGGGAGCCCATATATCTTACAAAATGTAAGAGGAAGTTCTTATGTGCTCCCTCCGTCTGCAAAATGTTGTCCATGTTTGTCTCGGTGTGGATTTTAAGAAATGTCAAAAAAAGTGAGTGGAAAAAGTTAGTAGAATGTAGACCCCACATTTATATACTGAGTGAAAAAAGTTAGTGAAAATGGAGATTTCCAAAAAGGGAAAAGGGAAAAAAAAAAAACAAAATTAAAACGTTTTGGGGGGATAAAATGAAAAACTGGAAATTTTTTAGGAAAAGAGTATAAATTGTATTTTTATACCAACTCATCCATTGTGACAAATAAAATTCTTATAGGAGTTTGGATCGTTTACTTTTTGTTATATTTATTTTGCTTCATAGTAGTATTATTTTCTTTGTTAGTCTCCACATCGATTTGCCCCAAAAAAAAAAAGATTGATAAAAAAAACTTCACATAGATAGATTTTTTTGGGAAATTTTTGTGAATAATTAATTAATGGGTTTCGGGTGACAATGTTATTAGGAATACTTAACGGACTATTAAATAAAAATGAGATACGATAAAATACTTATTAAATGAAATATTATACAATGATTTAATATATTTTTTACATAGCATAATATAGTAGTATTTTTTATGTAAATATGTTTCGTTACAAATACAATAAAAGCTTATTTATGGTTCTGTTTTTTCAAATTACATTAAATTTGTCTTTGTATATAGTATTTTTTATGAAAAATGGCTTTAGTCCCTAATATCAAGTTTTTGCCAAAATTTGCTATTTTTCATAAACTTATCTATCTCAAATTCTTGAACCAATATAAAAGCTCAAACCAAAATCGTTGTCCCTTTGGGCCACATCTTGAAAAGGGCCCCAAAGACGACATACTCAACCACTGGACTATAGTTCTGTTTATTTACTGATTAATTCAATTAAAATTTGAATAGAATACGACATCCATTTATAGTATAGTGCTTCTCTGTTTTTTAAAATCTCCAAATTTTATTTATTGTGGTGCCACTATTTTTTTCAATTCAATAGATCCGGTGTCATAATTTTACTTTTTTAAAAATTTAAAACGGGTTAGTTATTTTTCAATTTTTAATTTATATTTGCCCAATATTCGTAGTTTTTAATCTCAATTATTATCACAGTGTCAACCATTTAGGCCCAAACTCGCCTCCCTCCCCCCACATAGGGACTGGACCACACCCTATTCCACGCGTCTCAACACCAAATGAGGTTCTTGGCATGTGCCCTAACCCCCCTTTTTTATTACTACCCCGTCTAAAATTTTTTTTGGCCCCGGTTTAAAATATAAGGTGGTTGAAAAAAATTTTAAAATTTTCCTTTTTTATATATTAGTTTTATAATAAAATGTGGTATAAATGAATTAGTGGAATATGGGTCATAAAAAATATAAAAAAAATGTAAAAGGGGCAAATTTTAGGCGAAAAAAAAGGAAAAGGGGAAAATTTTGAGGCGACTTTTGAAATTACATGTTTTTATCATCAAATAATCTAGACTAGAATGAAATATACACACAATCATATCAATGAAAAGCCTGGCATGTTTCTACCAATCATCAAATAAGGGGGGCAATATGGCAGAATTTTTTTGTAGATAAGTGATTACAACTCTCAACACTTTTCCAATAAATCTGAATCTCACATATTTTATAAGTCATGTGTTCAGGGAAAAGTGATGCTGGACCAAAAGGGCTGGTTCGAATCCCCGTGGTGCAGTGGTGAAACCTTTTGTATCTAACTCATTGAAAAAATCACAATTTTCCAAAACTTTTTTCTCATACTTATACCAAACAAATCCACCATTATTATTTTTGAAAAATTAAAAACAAGCATGCAATTAATCATAAAACAAAATCGTTCAAACTTTTAACATGACAATGTAATTTATACTAGTCTTTGTTTACAAACACCCCTTTTAAAAAAGTGAATTGGAAAACAATCACTAAATGAAAAATTAGTGAATTGGACACACCAATTGATTATGAATTGCATAATATAAATAATAGTAGTATGCAATTTTTGAGTGTTTTTAGAATAAACTATATACCTCATCAACATTGTCTTCGTCATTCTAACTTCTCACACTTTATTATCAATCATCTTTATAGATACTAGTATTAGATATGACTAGCTAGATATTTTGTAGTCGCTATCATAATACACTCCATAAACATCATGTGTCATAATTTTTGCACTTGTCATCCATCTAGTAACATTCATGCAACAATATTGGTAAAGTTCTCTTATAATTTGATTTTCTACTAAACTCTTAATACTAATGTGAATAACTCCATAAATCAATATGTAATGGTAGCATCTATAAGGGAGAGATAAAATCTTATAACTACAATATTTCTTTTTAGAAAAGTCGTTCCAATGAAAAAGTATTTGAGAAAGTATTATACGTTTTCTTATTTAAAAGAGGTATCTTTCTTACTCAGATTAATGGAGGTAAAATTTTCTAACTATTATACTTACCCTTTTCCATGAAAATTAGTTCTCTAAGGAGAATGTATTTAAGAAGATATTACTATATTTTTTTTTGCCTCGAAATATATCTTGTACAATTTTTTTATTTTTAAAAATAATTTACCTTTCCATTATTTTTCCTTTCGAGTATGCTAATTTTTGAGAGGATATATTTCTCTTAAAAAGGAAAATACATGATATGCTTTTTTATATATCTTCCTTCTTTTGGAGATGTACTAAGTTAAAGTATAATAAAAAACTAATAGTTAATACTTTTTCACTAATAACAATAAACCATAAAAGTCAACGAAATAAAGGATAGGAGTACAGAGTACTGCAGTTGCTGATGATATAATGAGATGCATAAAAAAAAGAAAATAAAATCTTTCCAATTATTTTGTAATCCAGCGAAGCGCAATTAATAAAGGCAATTTAAATTGAATTCCATATTTACTCCAATAATTCCTCCATCGAAAAATATACAATTTTATTTTTGGTTTAATATTAATTTCCTCGCTTTCTGAAGATTTCGTAGCAGTAGATTCCTCAGTTTGCTGACGCCCTCTTTTTCTCTCTTGTCGAAGAAACAGAAAAAGGGGCAATTATCTGTGAAAATTATTGATTTTTTTCTAGTTCAATTTCTCGAGATAGTTATTGGAAAATATGCCTCGCACTTCATCGAAAAAAGGCTCCGCAAATTCGACATCTTCCGGCGCTTCATCAACGGTGGATCTTTTTCGCGCAGGTTCTCTCTATTTTACTTGGATTTTGGTGTGTTCGATGTTTATCAAGTTCAATTAATTGCTTTGGTGAGGAGAAAAATATGATCTTGATGCATATATGTATGTATTTGTAGAATTATTTTAGGCGATTTGATTTTACATCCTTGATCATGTTAATTTTTAACTCCAAAATAAGAATTTATTAATTGGGCATCTAATATATGGGAGCAAGTAGATTCTCACTAGCATGGTGGTGGAATTGGAATGCAATTCGTTGTGTGATTTGATTATTTGAAGTCTTAAATGCTTTCCTTGAGTGATTGTGTTTGAGATGCTTGAAAAAGTGACTGATGTTTGCGATGCAATGAACAATGTCCATTGCTTGCTTTTACTTATTTCAAATTCTGATTTTTTATCAAGAATTTGTTGGAGTAAGTTGACTTAGTTATACATATGGTTGGTGGTAATGCTCTTTGCCTTTGGTTTCATTGATAATGCCAATTAGTATAACTCAATCGTCTTTCAGAAGATAGTAGTATAAGCTATCAATTATTGGACAGTAGACGGCCAGCATAATTAATTGTCACTTTAAAATGTTGAAGTGAAAGAAACATAGTGATTAATGAGCTTCTGAGTTTTGTATCTTCAAGAGGTAGGAGTTATAGTTGGATACACTCTGTAATTTGTAGTAATTGATTGAAACATGACGTGATAACTTTGGTACTAGACGACTGCAATCAAAGGTCTTAAATTTCATAGATTGTCATGAGAATTGGCTGTGAAAACAAGGCTGATCCCATCAATCGAATTAGCTACTAAGATCTCTAAATTATTAGATCTGGGAAAGGAACAGATAGCAGTGTTGTGTTGGGCGATGACATTGCGGGAATCAAATAATTGAAAGACTGCTAGAAACCTGCCATCTTTTCAAAGTTCTAGTTGACAGTGCTGAATTTATACTCAAAAGCTACGGAGTATAGTTTTCCAATTAGTTTACCTATAATGTGGTTTCTTGGATGTCTTTGAAGATATTATGCATCCTACTACAACCATAGTTATGTCTTTGTTTTCTACACAGGAAAAGCTAAAGATAAGGACTTAATTTGAAACTTATATTTGTAAGTTTAGCATGGAGAGGGTTCTGCATTTTATCAATTTTGCTATTATTTTTACAAATTGTCTTAAGTAAGTAAATAACGCACACTCCATGGATTTGTTCAATTTTGTTATCTACTAGATTTTATCAATTTTGTTATGTAGATTTTATCAATTTTGTTATGTAAAGAAAATTGCAAGAACTGAAGAACAGCTATATGAGTAATATTTTCCATCTTGTGATGCTTCTATTTCTTTTCAATTATGTTCATTTGCTTACTGCAAGATATGTTTTTCTATGGTTCAGCTTCTGGTAAAGCAGCCTCTAAAGAGCTAGAGCGGATTGACCAGCTCTTCTATAATTATGCGAACAGTTCCTCTCGTATTATTGAGTAAGTACCCTCAATCTGCATTGTAAAGTATTATTGGTCTTATATGATCTGCTTTCTCTGTACTTTAACCTGAGTAAAGTTCATTGTTGCAACCCACTGGAGGTTGAAATTTACACTACATTTTAATCATGGGTCAGAATTAAGAAAATGTTTTATTTGTTTCGCATAATCATTTTCAAATTATGAATTCAGAGTCTTGATTTGTATCATATATATCAGTAACTATTTTATTGCAAGAGAATGGCGGGAAATTGCATTTCTTTCTTTCCACGATCCTTAGAAAAAGTTAGGCATAGACTTCCATCAAAATTGTTCCAGAAAATTCTATTCCCATGTCCTTATTAGCTCCATCTGTCCATTTCATTCTCTTAGGCATCTAGAGGTTGATAATTTTGCTTCAGTTACCACATCTAATAAGTCCATCTCCTAAGTTTTCCTCATAAGGTCCAATTAATTTAATTTAGCTAAGTTGAAGAAGAATATTTTGCTCCTCTAGCAATATCACTTCAGTTCCATGGGTCTGTTTAGTATCTAAAGAACAGAATACCATTTTTATAACAGCCCATTCAGCTGTAATTCAGCCCTCTATTGTTGCTTGTAAGTTCTATGTATTCTCTTAGCTACTGGTTAGTACTCATTGGTTTGGCTCCTATTCTCAATCACAAGTTTTATTCTTTCGTATGTATTTGCTTGGACGTGCCTGATTTTTATCTTTTGTGAGCAGCCCAGAAGGAATTGAGTCACTGTGCTCGGATTTGGAACTTGACCACACAGATGTGAGAATATTAATGCTTGCTTGGTGAGTTATTCTTGTATTTGTTTTATGTAAACTACAGTTGAACATTTTTTTATCAGATATTGAAATCTGTTTACTTTGATTTTAGGAAAATGCAAGCAGAGAAACAAGGATACTTCACCTTGGTAGGAATGGTTCTATTGTAGTTTCATATTCTACTTAGATCCTGTTGGGTGAATGTTTAAACATAGTCTATGATGCTATTCTCTACTTTCAGTTTTCTTTTCAATAATGGAGAGTTGAATATTGTGTTTCTCTAAATAAGGAACTTAAATATAAATGCAATTACCCCAACTTGTAGAGTGTATTCTCCAGCCTCATATATCATTGAATCTTGGGTCTAAGACAACTATAGGATATGTAAGAATGTGTCGCTGATATTGGCTTGATATTTGTATACTGTAGTTGGTTTTGTATTGTTTGGTGCTTAGTAATTAGATGTGATGTGTATCTGAAAATTGTAGAACTCTTTGGCTTTATCGCTATCTGTAAGGTTGCTATGGTACTGTCAAGGGAAAATTACGGATCTTATGCTTGAGAAAGAGAGTTGGAGAAGAATTATTTTTATCACTTGTTTCGATATATTTGTACGTCTCTTATGCCTTGTTTTGATGAGGTATATAGAAGATTAAATAGCTGTAAGCAGAGGGACTTGTTGAAACATTCATCTTATTTATTTTCACTTAATTTGATCAACCTTCTCTCATGAGTTCAATGGATTTCAGGATGAGTGGCGAACTGGCTTTAAAGCTCTGAGAGCTGACACCATGGTTAAAGTGAAAAAGGCACTTCTGGATCTTGAGAAAGAGGTACGAACTATGGTCGCATTCTGGTTTTTAAATGAAACTGAATTCCAGTGATTATGGCACTTACAATGATGGTACCATAATTTTTCTTCTAGTGCTTATTGTTGATTGAATTTGCTTTTTCTCTTAAAAGGTCAGAAGGTCGTCAAACTTCATAGACTTTTATTCATATGCCTTTAGATATTGCCTGACTGGTACGTTACTCGGAATAAACGTTCAGAGCTTTGTTTTCGAGGCTTTATCTCCTATTTCTGACCTTCTTGTGCTGTATGTTCTCTACTTCTTCCAGAGGAGAAGCAAAAAAGCATAGACATTGAAAGCATTTGTCTCCTGCTGGATCTCGTTCTCGGGTCACAATTCCATCCTCAAGTGGATGCACTTAATCAGTATCTGAAGGTACTCCATTTTACCATATTGCTGTCCATTTGCATGATTCATACGTTCAAAACGATTGATCGTACAATCATAATAGAGATTTCTCCATGTCTGTTTTCTTCTACTTCATTTATGCACAAAGGTTTAACGTTTTAGACCCTCGTTTACATCTATCACCGGATATATTAAAGTCCCTCAAAGCAATAGTCATGAAGTTATAAACACAGTTGATGGAAATATATATATGGAAGAATATCTGAATAAGCACACATTCATTTATGTCATTATTACAAAAGTATTCATTACATATGTGGCTGATTACAGATACAGATTGATTACAAGGTTATTAACATGGATCAGTGGATGGGTTTCTATCGGTTCTGCAACGAGGTATGTTGATGATCCAGTTATATCTTAAACAAATCCAGACATCTAGAACTACTGTGACGACTTTTCTTGTTGACCGTCATTCTAGGAATATAATTACTATGGTTTATTTAACGATATTGGTTGATGATATTGTAACAGATCAGTTTTCCAGATTTTAGCAATTATGATCCAGATCACGCATGGCCTTTGATCCTGGACAATTTTGTTGATTGGATAAGATCCAAGTGAAGTTAAGTTCATGCCGTGTTGGGTGACATCTGATCGTTACCTGCACGTGTGCCTCAAAGTAAAGTATACATTTGGTGCACCATGCACTTTGCGAATATCTCGATAGGACCTACAAGCAGGATAACAGCTGCTAACATTGTTCCTACTGCTCCTAGATATTGATTGTGATTGTTTGTCTTCTTCACTTGAAATTGGACATGAAATTGATGACAAACTGATAGCTTGCTATTGATTATATTTGCAGTTTTCTTGATTTAGGACCTTCTCTACCTGTACAAACAAAATTTCCTTGCTATGTATAATTTCTTTTGTCATGATTTTTCCATGTCTAGCCTTAATAAGTTTAAGTACTGATGGTTGCTCCTGAATCAAATTTTGAAGAGATTTGATAGTGATGGTTGGCTTTGATCGGTTGGTGTAGAAGGTAGGCCCCAATTGCAGGTATTCTTTGAAATTAAATAAGCTACAGATAGAAGACATAGAAGAAAAAATAAAGTTTGGTGCTAGATAAATCAAAAAAGGTGCCTTGATTGAGATGAAAGTAGTTACAAGTGAGAACACAGGCAAATCCTTGAGAGCCATTGATCTAAGTAAGCCCTAGCTCTTTGTATGTATCACACGAGAGTAGATCATCTAAACTCGCATCAAAGAAGAAGGGCAAAAGCCCCTTTTGTGTGTGGTGTGTAAATATACAGAGCTTTGTAGGGCATCTATGAGATGAAAAGTTTACATTGGCTGTCAAAGTCAGCATTATAATAAGATCACAAAGAATCGACACAGAACATACCTTTCCCCTCATTCAATATTTGCTATAGCTGTTGGGACGGGACCTCTAGTTTGTATTCAACTCAAGAACCCCACTGGAGGAGGCTATGATGCCAGCAACGAGCTTCGCTAGCTGCGGCCACGGTGGGAGGAGGGAGGATGAAGAAGATGATGAATTTGAGCTGCTTTTGAGTTTCTTCTTCACCCCTTCACCAACATTGTCCTGCACTTTGTTGTTGTGTCCAACTTTTGTGGAGTTTAGGTTCACTGGTATGATGCATTTGCAAAGAAAACCTAAATAAAATCAAGAATATTATTTCTAATTAGCCTTAATCTGATTCATATAACCCAAAGTCTCCAACTTTATAGTATTATCTAATTTACTAACTAACTGCATTAATCAATATACACGTGACATGTACGAGAAGACCAACCAAACAAGGTCAAAGATGGTAAAGAAAAGGAAATAGGACTGACCAATTCTGGCAAGGCGATTGATCCAATTTGGGATGGGATTGGTGGTGAGTTTGATGCGGGCATCATTGCAGAAATGGTTGCAGTTTTTGCTGATCAAATTGTATGCATTTCCTCTGTATTTCACAGCAAGTTGCTCCATCAAAACTTTCACCTGCGTAGGGCTCTTTCAGTCCATCCAATCAAGATAGATTTTCGAAATGTGAACCCCTCGCACTGCCTCGGCTCTCCTTCGAAAATTCCGGGCTTGGATACTGTGAGCTCCGAATGCATACTCCACTCCGTAAACCCGCCAATTTTTTCAATCATAAAAAAAACTTTTAATTCTGTTCACCAGATTTAGATCGGGTTTTTGCACGGATCATAATCTTCAGCTATAGCAAACTCATTTAAAGATCGAAAACCGAAAACGATTTTTCAATTTGTGAGACGAAACATCATTTTCAAATCCGATTGATTTAACCATTCAAAAAAAACAGCTTCATTAATGAAATTTACGATTTTCAAATCAACGAATGAGAGAGAGGGGGCGGACCTTCTACACCGGAGTGATAGACGCCGGGGCCAAGCCAGTAAGGTAGCCATTAATGGCGGTAGTTTATACATTGAAGAAACAGCCGCCGTGGACCACCCCCCCTTTTAAACCCGGGATTTTTTCCCCGCATAACATTGCGAGAATCAATCAAAATTTTTTAAAACCAAAACCAAAGGGGGAAAATCACTGATAAATACTGATAAATCTAATGTGATTGGGTTTTTATCAAGCTGGGGGGAAATGTAGAATAACCGCGGCGGGCAGGGAAAACAATGGCGGAGGTTTTTAAATACAGAAATCAAATATGGGTTTTGGGCAGTTTTTTGAAGAGATTTTTTGGGGGGGTTAAATCATGTTGGGGAAAAATGGGGGAAAAGAGAGAGATGATTGGTTGGAATGTGAGTTTGGTGTGATCCAATTCTCTTTTTCAAATTTTAAAATATATTCCTCCCCTTTGAAAAAAAGTAACGTACACTCATTATGATATGCAGGGGAACTCTATGTATTTTATACTCTATTCAAATATTTAATAAATATTTTTATATTTTAGGAATAATGCATAAACGAGATTCCCAAAAAAAAATTTCTGCTAGATTCAGATTTTTATTTTTCTGAATGGGAAATTATATTGAAATCATGTAGTTAACACTATCAAAGTGGGGGGAAGGCCCAGTTATATACTAATAAAAAAGCAAGTTTGAATATGTTTAGTTAAATGATTAAAAAAACAACAACTTATTATCAAAAAATTAGTGATTTGTTTCTATTGTATATGATATGTATGTTTTAATTTTTGTGACTGAGGACCAACTTTGTTAAATATATTATAGAAACCATAGAATTTTTTTTTATTTTGAGCTAAATTAGGTTAACCAAATATACACCATTTTTAATAGCTCTATACATAACAATTTGATATACATCACTTTCTATCACACAAACATTTTTCATATGAGATTTGGTCATGTAAGTGATATAGAGTAGTACTAACACTTTTTAAATTTTGCAATTTCTTAATTTAAACTCATTTAATCTTAAGTACAATGAATTCTTAGTCTTAAACAATTTAAAAGTCGTGGATACATGTTGCAAATATAATTACAAAATCATAAAAACAAACTTGAAATTAATAATTGATTTAGTAATTAATTAATACATCCGGAAATCAATAGGACATAGTCGTTATAATATTAGAGCATCCACAAGTAATAGGTGAGCGATTGCTAGCCGATACCCGGCGCTTAGTCGGTCCGTCGCGAAATATTGCAATCGGGAGAATATCAGCGAGCGCGCCGATGCGCGCGCATTGTAGGCCGGGGAATCGAGCGATCGCGCCGCAAATATTTTTTTTTTTTAATTAAATTTTCAAACACTATATAAACGCGATTTTCACGCCATTTTCATTCGCACCGCTTGTTTTAACGAGTTTTCTCTCTCTCTCTCTTAATTTTTGTACAAGAACAACAACGCGAAATGAGTAATGCGGGTGGTAGTAGTGATGAGGAGTACGAATGGCAAATGGACGTAAGCATTGAGGCCTATACGAGGGTGAGATAGCCCTCGCTAGCAAAGTGAATGGCGTACGCGACTCGACCTCCACCCGTGGTCCACCGCCGAGCGTGAATCCTGGACCACGCAGCCGCACATCACGGCTATATGACGACTACTTCTGTAGCGATCATGGTTTAACGCCAACATGTTCAAACGGCTTTAGATGCGATGGAGCTCGTTTAGCAGATCCCGACGCTGAGCGCGATATCTATGTTTTCGCTGTGCACGATGCTCGCGTACTCTGGCCACACCTTATTCAAAAGTGCACTTCGGCAATCAGGCTATGCACGGAGGGGCGGCAAACATGTGGGACGGACTTCCACATAGGTGAGACGAGTGCTGAAGTGTCCGAAGACTTTCATGGTGGCGTCGTTGAAATATTCGGGAACAAGATCTTCAAGCCCTAACCCCCAAGACTCGTCGAGCTGCTGCAGATGCACGGAGAAGCATGGGTTCCTGGGGATGTTAGCAAGCATAGATTGTATGCATCTGGGATGGAAGAACTGTCCCGCCGGAGGGGTTCTACACCACCGCTACAAGGGAAAGAATCCCACGATGATCCTCGAGGCCGTACGATTACCGGCCGGGATTCGCACGCGATTTTGGGATATCCGGTCGAACAACGACCTAAACGTCCTCAACTCGTCGCCCTTTTCAACGAGCGTGTGGGTCGGCCGACCATCGCTTTGTCGCCAACGACAACCAAGATGATACGGGCTACTACTGCTGACTGGGATATACCTTAGGGCCCGCCTTGTGAAGATGGATCGATGCGCAAATGAGGACAGGAAGCCCTACTTTGCGAACGCAGGAGTGGGCGCGCGGACGGGAGCCCCATTTGGTGTGCTGGCTCGATGGACGGCAATTGGGGCCCAACGCTTTGGGGAGCCTTTTGCTTCTATAATGTACCCGTATTATCATGCACAAAGAAGTCGAAGATGGGTGAAACCGCAAATCCCAATAAAAATTGTCAAGAAGGCGGCCCACCCCAACGCAAGGCCCTTCCATAAAAGGCCGCCCGGCACATGGCAATGCCCCAAGTGGAGCTTTATACAACCCCAAAAAAGGATTTAATTAAGTTGGGGGCGGAGGAAGAGGCGTTTTTTTTTGGTTTTATGTATTGTTAGACAAATGGGCTTTGTAATCGAGAAAAAAAAGGAAAAAATAGAAGAAATTTACGTGGTTCACCAACTTTTTGGGGGGCCACGCCCACAGCAAGAACAAAAAAAATTGAATGCCCTTTTCGGTCTTGATTTTGATCAGAAATTATGTGCTCTACTCCCTATATATGGCACACTAAAACGAAGCCGGGAAACATAACCCATCCCAAGAACCCCTTCCCATAAAAACAAGGCATACTAACAAATCTCCCCTTGATTGAATTTCTTAAATGCATCATCATAAACCGATTTAACAAACTTCTCCATTCTTTAATTTGCCCTCCGGAAACAAACCCAAATTAACAAGCCCAAACAATATGGAACTTTTTTCCCAATACTTTGAACATTAAAAGGGAATTGGACCTCTTCTTCACCTCATTTCTTTCATCTCTTAAAAAATGATACCTCATATCAATAGGTCCCCCATGAGGAGTTGACCCTTTGGCTAAACAAATACCCCTCACCCACAAACCCCTTTGATCTTAAAACCCAAGATTCCCAAACCCCCTTGAACCTATTCCTCTTTAGTACTTTCAACGCCATATACTCCCGTAGTAGACAAAGAAATCGTTTGAAAGTTGTTTCAATAAAAAAACCCATAGAGTAAAAACATAACCGGGTCATGATCTTCTCTATCGACATCCCCCCTAGTTAATTAAAAACCCTACAAACGTGAGTATCACCCCCTAAATGAGACCAACATCGACGACCTCTCAAGTAAAAAAAGACCCTCTTCACCCCCGGTGCTTTTTCCCGATTTTCCAAAAACCCTGCAACCCGGAAAAGGCCTATATCCGGCCAGCCCCAACCGGCGTACATCAAACCCCCGCTTTAGAGTAGGGGGACTGGAAGCCCTCCTCAACCGGATTTCGTGCAAGATCGATGACAAAGATGTTTGTATTTGGGAGTATCAATAACCTTAGATGCAACATCCAAATCTTGAAAAAAATCTTCTAAATTTGGGTTTTGTGATAGAGAAAGTTTTTTTTTCATCCAGAAATCCCCATCCCCGTTTTTTCTTGAACCCCCAAATCCCATATCAAACTCGCACTAGGAAGCCAACTCTTTTCTTACATTCAGCTATGAGCATTTTCCCCCAATATAGAACAAGATAGACCATAGAATCATCTACTTTTTTTGATACACAAAAATCATCCCGACTCCTTTTGAATCCCAATTTGATCATTCCAAACCCTTTTAACCACCCCCTCGAGCCCTTTTAGTCCTGGGGATTTTTAAATTTCCCAAAAACCCCTTCCCCAACCCACAAATCCCCCGGGAGTCATGTAGATATCCCCCTGCAGTGTGGGAAAGCCGTTTTCCATCTAGTTTTCGCCCCAAATCATAATGTGCAACTATCCAAGAACCTCGATGGAAGTGTGCCCGACCCGGTGAGAAAATCTCATTATAGTCAACCCCCCGCGAACCCCTTTTTGAACGAGACCGTACCCAAGCCCTCATCCGGGAAAAGGTTTTCCCTTCTTTTTGAAATTCCATTTGCAAGTGACAATCTTTCCCCCCTTGGCCCGTTGAAAAAATTTCCCAAGTCAGTTCTTCAAAAGTGATTCTATTTCTTCTAGCGTTCCCGGAGCCATTTGGACGCCCAAAAAAATTCCTTCCCGGGTGGGTGGTTCTTTCCCCAAGGCTATCTTCGACCTCATTGGCCCCCGGTATGCCATCATACCCTAAAAACCATCCTCCGGGGGCCCAATCGCCTCCCCCTCCTTTAATAGTGATATTTTTGGAGCTTGTGGAGAACATTGAACTAAGTACGGAGGATCTGTTGATTTTTCCACCTTGGAGTTGTGATTCCTCACATCGTGAGTGACTTGCATTTTCCCCCCGTTCATCAACACCTCCAAAACCTCCGAAAATAGACTTCACAATAGAGTTAAACATAGAACATCAAACACCACATTCGAACAGAATAATCCCATCCCAAGAGACCAAATTCGCCCTTTTAAATCCTCTCCATAACCAACAAATACTCCCCTTCAGCTCTTGGGTCCATTACCCACCCATGATAGTAAATGGCTCCCAAAAAATCTCAAAAAAAGAGTAATCCGGTGAAACACATACCCCACTGTCTTTGCCAAAAAAGGGGAGGTCCACGGGTCGATAACAAGTCGGTTTCTTCCCCGAAAAATTCAAATCAAACCGGGGGGAAGAGCATGCATCTTCTTTTTCTCCAACAACGTCCCATTCATGCTTCGCCCCACCATTTTCCCGGGTGTAGTCTAACTTGATAGCGAACATCCTTTCACTTCCCCAACCATCGAACTTAGACGAACAAAATTCCGCGATCCGTTCTCAACGCTTGATCTTTTCCCCCCGGTTTTATAAGTCTTCCCCTTTGAACTTCTTGAATCCTACCCTTTTTGTTTCATCATAAACACCAAATCTTCGAGTAGTCATCAATCATCGACACAAAATACTTGTGTCCTCCATAGACTCAAAAGTGAGGACCCCAACAACCATATGAATGAAAGTGTCTCCTTTGTGATGAACCCCCTTTTAAAAACCCAAAGAAGTTCCCAAAACCCGGGCCAAATTGTTTCGCACCTTTTGGGCCCCAAAAAAAAATCACGATTCGAAAGATTCTCATGCCACGTTCTCCCCTATGACGGCCTCATATCCACCTTTTTGGGCATATCCTTATTGAAACCCGGATGATGCAAAATCGAAATTTTTCCCCGATAACCTCTCAAACGAAAAGGGACCCCGTTTAAAAATGCAACCACCTTCGAACCTTTAAAAAAACGCATTACTCCACCTTCACCTTTTAAACGAATCCCCTTCTTCAAAGTACCCGGATATCGTTTTTTCGCATCCGGGGAAAATGCCTAACATCAAGGGGAGAAGACCCCATCATGAGGGAATCCCCCTTGGCCGTGCCAACCACCTTGGACCTGGAACATTGTCTCCATCATCCTCAAATGTTGAAATACCCATGAGGACAAAAATGATATAGCCCAATCCCAAAAACCACACATCATTACATGGTTCACCGCAACCCAAAACTTTTTTTCCGAATTTGTGTCATCGCCGCCCCGTAGAAAGTTATCATCTTCCTTTTTCCCAATTTCTTCTTTTTCCTTGGACAATCCCTTCCAATGCTCCCGGGGGTTTTTTACAATTCTGATGTCATTTGCTTTGGGGCCTTTTGGGCCTTTTAAACCTTTTTAGTTGTTTCTTTGAATTTCTTTCCCTTATCCCTAGATAATCCCGAGGGATCTTTTTTTGAACTCGTTGTTACATCCCTCTCCCATGTGGAGAGCGATCGAACATCCTCCAAGAAAGGTTTCCCCTTCTTAAAAAAAACTCAAAAAAATTTTCGTAAAATTCAAAAAGACATAAGCAAAATTGAAAAACCTCGTCTTCTTTAACCAAATTACCAAATCAAAAATTTTATTCTAATTTTCCGGGTGATCCCCAAAGGGGGGACCTTCCTAATGCGTAACCGAAAAACGGCTTAAAAGCCCAAATTGTGTTGAGACTTTGGGGTGACCTCCAACTTCGCGCAAAAGCGGCCCCGACCGAACTTGATGATAACATCGCGGGGTAGGCTCAAAATGATGGTCGAGTGGGCCTTTTCGCGGGTTGTCCCTCATCATCCTCCTTTTCTTTGTTTTGAGCGTTTCCATCCCGTTGTTCGGGAAAAATCGCTCTTGATCGCCAAAAAAAAACTATTTCTCCCGGGAATTTTTCCCTTCGTTTGAGGGGAAAATCCGATTTCCAAAAATCCCGCCGGGGAAATTAAAACCCTGTTCGAAAACCGGCTCATACCCGGGTTAATAAAAAGGGCTTTTAATCGAGAAACATAAAAACGAAAAAATTCGTGGTTCACCAACGTTGTGTTGGCTAAACCAAGTAAAAACGGGGAACAAATTGTATTAATCGGTTTTCAAATATAGATTTGGGGTCTCGATCACAATTTTGTCTCTCTCCCCAAAAATAGGGACACAAAAGACGGGAGCCAGGGAAAAATAATCCTATCCCAAATTTGGAAACATAATCCTATACAAATTCAAGGCAATATTTAAATTTTTTTTTTAATGTAATTTTTTTTATTTTCATAAAATTAATGAATTTTCCCATATATGTGTCGTAAATTTAATTCGTATTTTGTGTTTGATTTCGTAAATTTAGTTGTTTTTTTAATAGTGCGATGATGTGGTTAGCTTTGTGGCTAGCCTATTATTTGTCTAGTTGTTTGTCACGATGATGTGGGGAAATTTTAGTGTAGAAAATATGGAAGGAAGAAAACATAGGCTAGCCTATTTACCATTGCGGATCTCTTGCTTACTACATGAGCTTTTATCATTATCCGACCCACATTTTAAGAAACTGAAATTGTTATTTACATGTCTATTTTAACAAAACAACTTTATGGAAACATAATTTGATGTTCTCCGGTAGATAAATAAAAAAATAAAAGTTCAATAGAAGAATGGGAAAATAGATTGAATAATCGGGCATGATCACATTTGCATTCATACATTATCTCATATCTAGCTACAGTCAGAATTCAGTAAAAATAATTACGGAATTTCCCACCCAAATCGTCTATTAATTACTTCCCCCTTTTCAAAATTTGTTTGAAAATTCTGAAATATTTTGAAATTGATACTCATTTTGGGTAATGGGCTTCTTTCAAATGGACAAATTGGGCCTAAATGAAATACTTAAGCCCATTAATCGAATTGAATTCAGCTCAACTTCACACTTTACACTTCGATCCTCGTTAATGGTAAATGGAATGTTGAGCACAAGATCATGAGAAGAATTCTAGCGGGGAAGAAGATTTTGAATCGGATCCCATGTCCGAACCGATCCTTTTGCTCAACCTCCGGAAACAACAAACCCACTACGACCGGCGGCGGCGCCACTCGCGATGGGTCTTCTTCTTCTCCATCGTTGAGTAAGTACGATGAACAATACAAAGCTCTTGAAGACCTCGATTTTGTGAAAGCCGCGAAAATCCTCTTCTCCGACCCTCCCAAGAAGAAGAAATTTGGGTGAGCTCTCTTTTCACTTTTTTCCGGAATTTCTCTACAGGCATTACGTCGATCAGTTGGCGTGCAGTAGAACGACTAGTTTTATTTATTGATTGAGCTGATTTTGAGTTTAATTAATGCTTTTAGGTTGGATTTCCATCTGGTGCAGCTATTCTTTGCTTGCTTGCCGTCGTTGGGTACCGCGTTTTATTCTTCTAATCTAAAGAGCATTTTTTTTCCATATATGTTACGACATTGAGCTGAGTTTTTGTTTTCGGTGGATTAATGATGAATTCTGTGATTTTCTGTGTCAGCTGTGTATCTTGTTGCTCAGTATGCCCGCGAGAAATGAAAATAATGGATGCGGTATGGTTTTACATATTATGTAGTTTTATCATTGTTTAATGTAGATTTTTTTCCCATAATGATCAATATGTACCTAGAAAATAGGAGATTATGTATGATACTGAAGTACATATGTGTTAGTAGTGGAGAATCCAGACTTCTTCTTGTTTCAAAGTCACAGCTAGTTAGCTATGTGTGAATTGCTGAATGCATGTCTAGAGATGCCTACTAAATGGAGTATAAAATCACACGTATGCTTTTGCATTGCTGGCATTCTAAATAGATATTTTCAGATAGATTGAATATTGTTATAGTATTCTTTTATTGGATTAGGAAGGATAATGAAGCACATTCGACTTCCGAGTACTTGCCTAGTTTGGTGATACCTTTTCTTTTCTTAATCAAATAATGCTCATGAGATACTTGCTTAGAAGCTTGTCATGACAGTTTTAATAAAAGATGCATTCATGCATGCATATGTCCTCTCATTGTCAACTCTTCCACCAATGCTCAACTTTGTTGGGTTTAATTTGGAAAAGTTTGGGCTGTTTTGTTTTATAGTGCTTGGATTGTTGAGGGATTATAAAAGGGAAAAGGATAAGCCCCCTGCTGCTCTCTGTGAAGTTCCACATTGTTACACTGTCTTGGTGAGATTTTGTGGGGCCATGAAAAGTTTAGATTGCGAATTGAAGGAAGTTTTGTCCCCAGTCAAAAAGACGTGTTTTGAAAATGCTATGTAAAAAGTTTTAACATCATGATTCATGAGCATTTGAACTTAGCGAAAAATTAGTTTTGTTGATGTAACCTTTCCCACGGGGGTTTCTCTTTTTATATACTAACACATGATTGTAAAATAAAGTAAAAAATCAGGTGACTTGGTATCATGAGTTTGTATCAGAGAAAATAGATTCTTTAAAGGGATTGACTCTCTGTTTGTTTTTGTATATCATAGCACATTCTGAACCTTGATGTTGAATTTGTTAGATTTTTAAATATAATAGATTAGTTCAAGTCTTGGTTTTCTTGGTGTCGCAGGAATTGATAATTAAGTTTGTTGGTTTAGAGTTCAAAGGGTTATTGCTTTGAATACTTTGTCCTTTTTAAGTTGCACACCCAGATTTGTATGTGCATGTCTGTGTGTGTAGCTGTACATCTGTTTGGAAGGTCGTTCATTCCTAAGGGTATCTACATACACCTCTTTATGATATGTGGGCGGCTTGCATCATGATGTTATACTACTCTTCTAATACTTATGTGATATCTTCTCGAGCAATAGCAAAATAATGTATGTGAATCGTTAGGTGTAGAAGAATGAGTATGTAATGTATGTGAATCGTTAGTTGTAGAAGAACAACTTTGGGGATCATCTATGATTGTATAGTTGAGGTGAGGCAACACTTAATTGTTGCAGATTTTTCATAAATTGAAAAGGAATGACTATTCATGCATATATGTGATACGTTTCATATCTGGCTATGTGGTGTGATATTCTCATGTTTGTGTTTCCTTTGTCCTGTGGATTATGTTGTCAGGCTTTGGAAAAAAGAAACAGGCTGAGTTTGAAGCTCAAGCAAAAGAGATGGAGCTCAAGGCTGCTGAACAAAAAGCATTAGTAGCATCTAATCCAGAGATTTTGGAGGTCAAAGAAGACTAGATAAGCTCGAGGTGACATTGAAGGATTTAGTAACAAATTCAAAGAAGCCAGCAGACGACGCCACAAAAACAGGCAGAGAAGATCAAAATGAGCAAAGCGAGCTACTCAGCCGAATGAGTCTGTAGGCAAGACGCTATAGAGAAAGGAACAGTTGTAAGTGAAGGAAAGACAAGTGGACTTGCACCAGATATTAGTCCCTCACAGAGCAATCAAAACAACATAAAAAAAAGATGGACCCTTTAAGGAGTGAAAAATGAGAATTACTAAGCAAATTTTGTGTAGTGGAACTTGCCAAGAATTTGGTTGTCAAGTGCCTCAGGAAGATGGTAACTGATGAAAACACTTTCAAAGCAGGCTCATTTTTTTGTATGACCAAATTGGTATCATTGATTAATACAGCTAGAAGCTGAAGTAGCTAGTTCCATTGAGTCGTCGACTGTTCTTACCAACTTGTGTATTTGATAGTAGAATTTGGGTTGTTAGGAGTGGCCAATTTTTTTGATTGTATATAGCTTTTACTTTTTTTGGATAATCTTCTTGGCATGAAATGGATGTTCCTTTGTCAAATTTCTCTTCAAGGTATTAGGATGCAACTTAATATCATTGTTGATTATATCGTCTTAGTATGACTTTTCTTGTGTTGTTATTGTGACCTTGTCTTGCTACTACTAATATGTTGGGGTTGGTATTTTATCTCCAAATTAAATATTTTAATTTTGTGACAGATCCTCAATAGGATTGTTGATGTTTATTTGATCTCCATTTTTTTATTACTCAGATTTAGGTATTGTTTCATCAAAAAAAACAATGTTGGTGTTCCAGCTTGAATTTTTTGAATGACATTTTAAACGGTAGAACTTTGAAATACATCTCACAGCTAACCATGGGCCTACAATAACAGTTACTATCTCGCCGTCAATGGTATATATTCGGAGATGCTGACCTTTGTGAAGTCATTATACGACAAAGATACACTGACACTAGTCAAGCTCTGCCACTGCAACCAAGCCCCACACCAAGGTCCGTCGCTATTATTCTATGAAATACATTTGGAAAAAAATTTTAGTGTAACAACAAGTGAGTTGTGCAATTTAGATGGTGTATTTTATCGCTTTGAATTAAATATTATTTTAGAATTTTAAAGAATTTCATATTTTAAAAAATTAGGATAAATAAATTATAATGTACAGGAAATTGAAAAAAAAAATTTAAAAAGATAATCAATTTACTATAATTAATGAAGAAATAAAAGTTATGAAGGTTTGGGCCTAACTATAAAAAAGAAAACTTTAAAAGGTCTTTTTATAATTACTACAACTATAGGGGGCGTTAATAACATTAGCTTGTGAAATTGAGTTTTATTTAGGGTTTAGACAGACGTTGTTTTCCCTCTTAACTCTCCCGCCGTCGATGCTGGGCTAGCGTCTGCGAAATCGATTGATTCTCTTCCAATTATTCTCTCTTCTATTTGCATTATTGTTAATTTCGTCGGGTAAAATACAAAAATGGCGACGGAGGAGGCGGCCCCAGCGGCTCTAAATTACATACCGGAAGTCGTGCTGAAGAAGAGGAAGACTAATGAACAGTGGGCAGCGAAGAAAACTCCAGCAAGGGAGAGGGCTAAGCGTAAAAAAAGCGGTAATTTTATCATCAAGAAGCCTGAGCAATTCATCCGAGAATATCGTGATAAGGTAATAACACTGCCTTTACTATTTTTCGTTTTCTCTCATATGTCTGTTGTATAATTGTATCTTCCAAGTCTATGCTTATTTCCGGATGTTCAAATGTGAATGTTTATGTGCGTGTTTTTTTCTTCTTTTTGTGCACTTATATGTTGGGATATCTTTGGTCGATTGTTTAAAGTGTAGATTATACCAAATGTTAGTATATCGTTTGTCTTTCTGTGTGAAACTTGGTTTTGATGTTGTCATGAGCTTGCTGTAAACAATTTTGTTGAAATATGCGAATTTGATATTCCTGAAGAGCTTTGATGGTGATGTATAAGAGTTAGGTTGTTCATATCTGCCATTTTGTTTCCAGGAATTGGACCTAGTTCAAATGAAGAGTAGGGGGAAGCGAATCAGATCAGCATCAGTAACACCGGAATCCAATCTTCTGTTTGTCATTCGCATACGAGGGTCAGCTTAAATAACCAATGCTTGTGTTTGTTATTTTTGGTTTACAAGTGTTGCTGAGTTTCAAGTTTGTTTCTTCAGAAAAAATGACATGCATCCAAAAACTCGGAAGATTCTGTATTCTTTGAAATTAAGGAAAATACGGACTGGAGTTTTTGTGAAGGCTAGTGCAGGAATGATGGAAATGTTACAAAAGGTGGAGCCGTATGTAACTTATGGGTATGTCATTCCCATTTTCTTCTGATACTTTGGTTTTTTATTGCTTTAGAAGTACTTCAACTACCCTCTATAATTCAGATTCACAAATTGGAATTCTTGGTTACGTTTATATTTATGGTTTGTTTCCCAGAAATATTTATGGTTTGTTTCCTAGAAAATGTGAAGTCAAGGCCTAGTCTTTTGCCAATCCTACTCCTATCACATATGTGTGGCTTGTTTAAATAGAACACTTATTTGAAATTTGTAGCAGTATAAAAATCGTGTTTTATTTATCATATCAATGCTCATAACTTTTGCTCTCTGCAGGAAATAATTGAATTTGGTTTTCTTGTAACCTATGTTCATGCTCGTACCTTTTGTTATGCATCAGGTTCTTTGAAATTTGTCTTGAAGCCTGCTGCTTTATCAGTTATAGAAATGTGTTTAGTCTTAATATAACACTACCTTTCACAGTATAATGCTAAACATCCTAAGTCAATTCCATGATGGCTGTTACTGATGCATGTAGATGGCAAATATTCACCACTAGCATGAATGTCAAGGAACATCTAGAACAAATCATGCTCAATCTTTAATAAAAAAGGGATGAAAAAATGATTTCTATTCCATTTCTTTTGTTGCATATATCTCTATCCCTCATGCTGCCATCTTTCTTGTGCTCCCATTTCTTCAAAGTTTACTCCTTTTTTTGTCTATCTGAACAGTGAGATATCTGGTGAAGAACAAGCTCAATTAATATCCCACAGCAACATAATTCTCAATTCGTGAGTCTAAAAACAACTTGTTTGTGGTGTAGATATCCCAATGTGAAGAGTGTCAAGGACTTGATCTACAAGAAAGGTGTAGTAAGAGTTGGCAAGGAGAGGATTCCTTTAACCGATAACAACATTGTGGAACAGGTACAGCTAGTTATATTTTTCATTTCCCAGTGGATCGATCGGTTGGTAAGAAATTTTAACACGATAATATGCTTGTTGCAGGAATTGGGTAAGCATAGCATCATATGCATAGAAGACATTGTGAATGAGATTGTTGCTGTTGGTCCCCATTTCAAGTCAGTCACCAGTTTCCTCTGCCCCTTCGTGCTGAACAATCCGAAAAGGTGCTGCAAGGAAAGAAGAAAGGTTCAAGACGGAGGAGATTCTGGAAATAGGAAGGATAAGATAAATGAGTTGATCAGCAAGATTAATTAGCATATTAGAAATGGTTGTTGGTCTTGAACTTGGAAGCTATTTAGTTTTAAATCTTTGTTTTTGATCGGGATTAATTCTCATGTTTTGGCAGCTAATGTTTTTGTGCAAGTGATATATTCGCGTTATGTTTAAATTGAGAATTTGATACCCATGAATTCGATGTGGATGCATTATTTCTGGTATAGAATAAGTAAGTAAATTAAAGAAAAACATAAATGGTTTTTTCCCCCAAAAGCAACTAACTTTTTGTACAAAAATAATTTTTGGTGATTAAACAACTACGAAGATTAGCAGATTATCTCATTTGCTTCCACGGAAAAAAATAGTAACGCTAGTTTGCTAATTCTTCCACATTAGCAGACTTAATGGAAAACGGCGACGACTGGTTGGCCGCCGACAAACTGTATCACGTTCTTTTCTGCTTCTTCATTTCCGTCGTTTGCTCTCTACTCGCGGCAAGGACTCGCTACCCATTCCTCCGCCGCCGCAGTATTTGGATCGGATCACTCCTATCATTTGCGGCCGGCGCCGCTAAGGAGTTTGCCGACGAATTGGGCTATTTCGAATCAGCTGGTGCATCTGCCAAGGATGCGGTTGCTGATTTGATCGGGATTCTACTCGCTGCAGTGATTCTCTACCTGTTCAATTATAGGGCATCAGGGGCTATCTGGCTGGATCAACACCGGGAGCTTGACATGGTTTGAATAATTGAATTGGTGATGACAGCGTTGTTTGAGATTTTGCTGCTCAAGGATTTAGGTGATTGTTGTTGTTCGTTGGCATATTTGGATTCATGGATTACTTCGTTATTTTTCATGGAGTCGAAAGTTTGATGTTTGTTGCTCGCAATCATTTTTCTTAGGATTATTTGCATACAACATGCCATTGAGATCGTTGCAGCAAGCACCACCAATTCGATAATTTTGTTATAATACTAATAATATGGAGTCACTGCGGAGAGAGCAATATGAACTTGGGCAAAAGTGTCACAATATGAATGAATTTAGGCAAAAGCGTTTGTGGAATGGTTTAAGAGATGTGTCAGCAGATTAGGTATCGAAATTGAGCTGCAAATCAATTACTTTTTCGAAATGATGCATGAATGAAATTTTGGTTTGGAACTGAGATGCAAAGCCGTGAACTTATACATTAGAATTTCAAAATTGATTCTGGGGTTAACAGCAGGTTAGTGTAAGTGTAAAACGACATTCTTTGAAGCAGTTTTAGAAGAACTTCAGATTGACCACACAGTTTTCTACATAGTCTGTAGTTAGTGTATTGTTTTATGTCGGTTAGCTTCAATATATGCAAAGCTCGTGCTATCATGACTCAGTATGCAGTTATTCCTTTTTCCTAGTGAAGGTATTTTTTTTAGAGAACACTCAATTAGAAGAGCATGGCAAGTAATTGATGTGTGTTTTGAATATGGTGTAAGGCTTAGGTGAAAGCTTCAAGGTTCGTTTCTTAAGCCATGGAGATCCAAGGTTTTTGTTGGTATGATGACATTGATCATTCATGTTGCCTCTTGGCTTTCCATGGTTTCCTGCTTGCGTACATCTTAAAGGGTAGATTTATTGCTCCTATACTGGATATCATGATTTGGGATTCCGAATTTGCATAAAATTGTTGCATACATATGTTGATTAGCACATGATATCTAGCAGTACATACTTCAGAAAGAAGAATAGAGCAAAACATTTGGCCACAGATGTCTGTAGTGCAAATGAGCGTGTTCTTGTAGTTTCGAATGAGAGAAGAGGTGCATTCAGTTTATTTAATACAAGTGAAATTCTTTCCTGCATTCACTTCTGTGTAGTCGCTGTTTGATATTCTTGTTATTGTATACAGTCATATCTTCTACAGACTACAATTGTCCTATACTTGTTCATTCATGTGTCGATATGAAATAGAATATCGATATGACTTAACTATGTTAGCAATTCATATATTTGAAATCTTAAAGCCAAATTCAGTTCAAATTTCTTTGCTTGATCAGTGATCTTTTGAGTAGGCAGTTTCCCTGAGCACACAAGTGGATCTATTAACTCGGACGGGAAGGGACTTAAATAGAAAAGGGGGAAAACACAGGTATGAAGAAGGGACTTGAATTGAAAATACTTGTGGTTCCTCCCTTTTCTATTCAATTGGTGGAGGGCCGAGGGCTCCCTGAGCAGGAAGCAGATGCCAAGCATTGCCATCACTCTCGTCAAAAATTCAAAGCAGAATCTGAAGAGTGGGAAGCTCCAACTCCTACCAAGAGATTGAGATCACACACCAGAAAGGTTGACCGTCTTCCACTACATAATTTCTGCTTTGATTTGTATGCATTATGCATATGTGTAGAAACTAGAAACGAGTTAATTTTGAGATGCAATTCATTAATAGTTCTGCCACTTGTCAAACTCAGCTTTTGTATCTTTGTAGTTTGTTCCATGTTTGGAGGCCCTATTCCTTGCTTAATATGCTTGCTAAACTCACATTTGTTCATCTTATGTATTGGATGTTATACTTATTTGATGGTATATGATTGATTGTCAGGACAATTGTAGAGGCAGTGCAGTTTTGACACCTACGAGGAATCCCAGAAGGATGCTCGGGATAAGGGTGGTGAATTGGAGAGAAATGAATGAGACGATGAATTATTGGTGCAATCACAAAAGAGCGCGCTAAGGTGGTAATGATGAAGGTAGTGTTTTGATTGATCAAAGGTTTTGCATGATTGTATAGCATGATTGATGAGATTGTAAATGAATCTATTTGTTATCAAGGCTTGAGTGATGTTGCCATCCACATTGGGATAAAGAGTTTAGTAGAAATGCCTGCAATTAGTAATCTACCAATCCACACATTGCGATTTTGCTAATAAATTTTTACTACTCTGTTTTACCTTCCAGTTTTCATTAATAATAATAATAATAATAATAATAATAATAATTGTGATTTGTGAGTAATAACTTTACTTTTATTTTTATAACTATAATAATAATAATAATAATAATAATAAAATTACAAGAACATAAATATAAAAGTAAATCTACACTATATAAAACTAAAATAAAAAAAAATCTGAATCTATAATAATAAAATGCCCTGTCCATATGAGAAGCATTTTTGGGAGTTTATAAACATGAAAAAACTAATTTGTGTTATATGTAGAGTAGTAGCGTAGGCAGTCCAAGTGATGCAGAGGATAGACTGAAGTCCCTCATTCAAAATCTTGGTTTTCTTCTCCAGGAAGATAATCCTATTTCGCCGATTCACATTTCCTCTGCACAGGTGAGCAAACATGTTTATCGAGTATTTTGTCTTTGCTTTTTTACAACTGAATATTCATAACCGATGCATCACCTTTGATTTCGCATCTTCTGTTATTCATGCCCAATTTTTACGCATTTTTGACCATGCTATCTGCGATCTACATCACTCTCTCCAAAGTTTGTCACTCATTTTGTGTTTTTCTGCCACCAACAAAAACATTTCACGCATCAATCAAATAAACCCTAGAATTCAAATCGACATTCTTATCACATTAGCGATAGATATACATTCACTCCTTCTCACTATTCAAAGCAGAGAGCAAACTCTCGCTATGAAAGGAAAAGCTACTCGAGTTTCCATCAAGAGGCTCAACCCGCCAGACAAGATGAAGATGCTGCTAAGGTTCCTCTTTAAACTCTCTATCATGCCTTTGTTAATCACACTCTGTGTTTGTGGAACTCATCCTGCTTCAATTCAGAATTCATGAGATAGGAGTAAAACAACCCCCAATTTTTGTTTAAATGGACTAGCAAAGCTCTTATACTATATTATCTAATTTATTCTGTAAAACTTTGTTGTTTTATGCTATGATTGAGAGAGTAATTGGTTTTATATGAAGATGGAGAAGGAGCTTCTTGATAGGGTTACACGGTTTGAAAGCCATATCCATACGTTGAAATCTGAATGTCGACGCCTCTGCATTAGCCTTGGTGATGTTACTGAGCTTGATCAAACGAGTGTTGCATATATGAAGCCGAGCTTTAGCAAAGTTATGGTGAATCTGTCTGGCATAATCCGTGATTTTGAAGGATTGACTCAAGACTTCATCAGTCTGAAGGAAGCCAGCACTCGTTCAACTCATCTTGTTAATGCCTATGTCAAATTCGATATCAACCGATGTCAAAACTTTAAAGCTAAAGTGATCCAGAGATTCCAAGATATGACACAGGAAGTAATCAACATCAAAGCCTCGTTGGAGAAGAAGATTCCTGTAACGAATGAGGACAATTAGATATGTCATTTTATAATGATGATTATGATCTTATATAGCCAACAATTTTCTCTTATATGCTTGAATGCCTGTCATCTTGTTGTGGCTATACATTTCGTAGTTTTTTGTACCTAAGAATTTGTAGATTTTGCTCTATTAGTTCTACATATATATATGTTATGTTTGATTTTGTTGTTTTTATGCATCGCTTCAATTCCACTTCTTTTATGTTATGTGTGATTTTGTTGTTTTTATGGGTCACATCGGCTCCACAGCTTTATTTTTAGCAAGATTATTTTTTCAAATTTATGTGGAGATATTTGAAACAAGTACAATAAGATGATACTGTGTTAAGAATTCTTATTGAATAATTGAGTGAGTAAACAGTCCTATTATATTAGAGGGAATGAACTAGTTGGATGGACCTACACTAATACATGTATCTATATTAAAAGTAGTACATATGATTAATACTAGGAGTTGGAGCATTGGTTCATGAATATAGAAAATTCATTAATCTTCAGTACTCATCCCGGTAACCCCAAGCTTCTCTCTCAGAAACTGAAATTTAACTTCAGTGCTGCAATACTTAAAGTTGGATTTCTCCACTTGCATTTACTTCCCTAATGATACTACTTGTGATATAGATGTGCTTAGTTTGACAATGGTACACCAAATTCGCTGTGGTCGAATTGTTGTCAGGGTATCACTCTATTGAACTTTGCTTCTTCTCTCTCTCTTCAGCCAAATTGCTTGATTTGCAGCTTCTGCAGCTGCCACATACTCAGTTCGGTAGATTATGGCAAGGATTTTGAACAAAATTCATGGCTTCAATGGATTCAATATTTTAGTTGGTGCCACAACACTGCAAGATCCAGCTAAGAGCATTGTGTTATTGAACTCGACATGATAATTTGTTGATGTTGTTTATCCCACAACAGAGACTAAACGTAGCACAAAAATATGTTTTGCAGCATGTCTGTGTTTTTTATTTTGCTTCCTCTATTTTCAAGTTATGGATCCGCCACTAATCAAAGCGACACTGTTTCCCCGATTTTCTAAATCCCACCAATTACTACCTTATAACAACCTCCCCACTTCATCCGGAACCTGGCACAGATATTAAAAAAAATGTGTGTAATGTATTAAATAAAAATATAATAAAATATGGAAGAAAAAGTAGAGAAAATAAAGTAAGAGAAGAAAAAGTAAGTGAAAAGAAATATGTTGGGTTTTACAAAAAAAGGAAGCTGCTATTCTTATGGAGCGTGTCAAAATATCAAAATGACTCTACTTAGTATGGATTGAAGGAGTAGTTGCTTGTAGATGTATTACTTTAATCTTTAGCAAACTAAGATAAATTATTTATTGATATATTATATTACAATTATTTTTAGATGTGTAACAACAGTGAATTTAAGTTATTGCTAATACCAATTGTGATTATGATTGTTGAGTAATCAATCAATACTTTTCTTACTTAAAGACGAAAAGGAAAAGGCAAAGTGATTTTTACCGACTAAACTTTAGCACTATTCAGCAAGAAGCCCAAAAGCCCATTCTTGTTAGTTCATTTTAGATTTTGGTTATTATTATTATTATTATTATTATTATTATTATTATTATTATGATTATTGTTGCTGTTGTTGTTGTTTTGGCTATTATCCTTCAAAAAACTTCAAAAAGGATATGGTTTACGGTTTACCTACTCTACCAATGAAATCCCATTTCTTCCGGCAAAATTCATACATAAACCACACCCATCACTACATTACTAATGTACTACAATTCTTGTGTTGCCCAAACTCAATGTGATATATTCTCTCTAAGCATAGGTAATAAAACACAGGACTAAGCCAAATATATGAAATTAATTTCAGAAAACAGAATTTATAACTCAAATTCACAAAGCTAAAACTTGTATAGTGTACAAATGCGAGGCACCTCAAATCTTGGCAGTGCACAACACACCTAGTTTTTTAACCAACATCCTAGAAATCACATTTTCTTTATTTTTTTCTTCTTCCATTCCACCTTCTGCCTGCTCTATTACTCAACACCTAAACCATACAACACACCAGAATACTTCTCCACTGCTCCATTGAAGAACTTCTCCCTCATCTTCATGAACGCTGCCGATGTCAGCAAGCTGTCCGAGCCCGCCTGGTGGGAGATCCCCACTCTCTCCACATCCAGCAGCTCGGCCAGCTTGCTCAGCCCCCGTGGAGGCTGTTGGAGAACTTCATCAGATGCTTCACGTCGTACAGCACCGGGAAATACACTTTGATCAATGTGAAGAACCCTTCCTGCGACTCCGGCAGCTTCCTGCAAGTCAAGATCTTGAGCAAGTACCGAAATCATAGCCGCTGTGGAACGTGATCCAATGCATATCTCCATTCAGACGATCCCAGACGACATCAGGAGCTCCCGAACCTCAATGCATCAATGCCCTTGTCAGTGTTCTTGGCAAAATCAATGCCGCTCTGGCGCAGGAGCTCGATTGATTCCAGTGCTGCCACGTCCTCGTTCGGATTGAACTCGCGGAAGTTGAACTGCCAGATGCAGTACTTATCAGTGCCGCACGTTGGCAAGTTCCCTTCTCGTCGGAGAATGTTAGCCCCAATTGAATCAGCTTCAGCAAATCCACATTGTCTCTCAATGTGTGGTAGTGGAGGTCATTGGTGTTCTTGAAATTTCCAACCGGCCGGATCACGATACCGGGGAACTCAGTGTCCATGGCGATGAAGGGATAATCATCAATTATCTCACGGATCAGCGCGAATTCTGCATCCAGATTGTCGGCATAAACCTCCCGGATTTGAATCGAATCGCTTTTATGTAACACAGACATTTTCACAAACACAATCAGAGCAAGTTGACCACAATATTTAAAATCGAAAACCCCCAAATTTCTCTGTACCGACACGGTTAGGAATTAGATCTTGCGAAGAGCACTAGAAGCAGATCTGTTAAAATAAAAGTCGTCGTTTCTTCACGAAATCAGCTGAAACACACCAGATCTACGCGATCCGCTGAAATAAGAGTAAACCTTAAATTAAAGAGCTGGATCGCGAGTTTCTAATGGCCCAAACGCTCAAGATTTGAGCTTTAGAAGAACCCCGAAACAAAAGGATTAAAGATTCATGATTTATACACCAGATCTGCAAAAAACAAAAACCAAAACACGAGATCAGCTCGAAATCAACAAATCCTCACAAATCAATTAAGCAAAAATCAGCATCACAAGTCTCCAATTCAGATCCAAAAAAGGAACTAAACCTAATCAAATACATACAGAAACAATTGATTCAGAAAGGATTAACCCTTTTAATGGAATAGAAATGAAATTACCTGAGAAACTCTAAATTCAAAGGAGGCGAACCAGTCAAATATAGGAAGGATACACACAAACACAACAAGCAAGTATTATACGGTGTACAGATACAGATACAGATACAGATACAGGAGGAGAGCGGGTTTGGGCCTCGAAATGAGAACTGCGAAGCGAATAAAAAACCGAAGAGAGAATAGATAGATAGAGAGAGAGTTCTTAGAAAGTGATGTGAACACAGAAGCGACGCATTTTCCTGTGCTGGGCATCAAAAGAAAAAGAAAAAAAGTTAGATGGATTTCGATTCCAGCGCTTATTTAGTTGTTTTAGAGCTGTATAAATGGACAATTATCCCTTAATTTTAAATTGCAATCTATTCCCAGTATTTCCTTAATCACTGTATACATAGACTTTTTACTATATTCTGTTATTTTCGTGTTTTGATTTAATGCTCTCCTATTTGTCTTTTGATATGAAATTATAGTAAGCATTAATTACTTAGTGTGTTTTATTTACTTTTCTCCATATTCAATCATATTTCAATATACCAATGCATTCGGGTTTCATTAGAAATTTCATTATTTATCATTTATCACTAAGACAAAATAAGCAAGTCAATAAATATTTTTAATTCTACACATTTGGTATTAGAAATTTCAATATTTATTTTAGATATATCTCCTATTTTATTCCCTAATCCTACATATTTTTATATTTTATTTATTATTAGCAACAAATTCAATTCCAAAACAAAAATAATTTGAGCAAGGCCGAGTAAATAACACAAGCAAGAAAATAATAAGGAATATAATCATGCAACACAAAGACAACAATAGATGACAATCAAGCAAGATTGTCTAGAACGAACATGCATAAGACGGAACAACTCAACATTCACCGCTCATAATATTGAATGTAACTTACTACACTTGAAGTACACCAATCTAATGAAAATTAAGACTGACTGGCCGTTGTCATTTGCACAAATAGTCAAATACCAAATTTAAAAATATTTTGATCATAAAGTAAATTTTAAAAGTAGATTAATATCATCATAACATTTGATTGACTAGTACATTATAATGACCATTAAAATAGATGCTTACATATATTTTTCATGCAAATTTCTTCTAGCAAGCCTATGCGATTAGAATTTCGTTAAAATGCTTGTAAAATTACTTTTAGGTTTATATATAGCGTGCAAAAAATTATTTGAATAGATGGAGTTATATGAAATTTAAAAATTTTAAATTATTTAAGCAATGCCAACTATAATTGAAAATGGTAAATGTAATCATATATTAAAAATATACATTTATATAGCATTGAGTTTGCAGTATTATACTCCCTCCGTTCTAGATAATTTGTCTCATTTTTTCATTTCGGTCTGTCCCACATAATTTGTCTCATTTCACTTTTTAATATTTTTAGTAGTGGACCTCATATTTCACTAACTCATTAATACTCACATTCTATTATAAAACTAATATATAAAAGTGCGACTCACATTCCACTAATTTTTTCAACTCACTTTTTCTTATATATCTTTAAACTCATACTCGGTCAAAGTGAGACGAATTATCCTGGAGAGATGAAATAATATTGAATGTGTATATCATTATAAGTAAATTACGTGATTTGGTCAAATTTTACAAGAATCGAGATATTATCATAATCGATTGTGATATTAATTGACATAATTACTCTTAATCATTATAATAAATTAAATTTGGTTGTCAGATGTCATATATCTTACTCATTCGATATTATAATCCTAATTTTGATATTTGATTTAATTATATAAAATGAGATTCAATTCAGTTTTAATTAACCCTGTATAGGATAGCCTGCATTCGTAATTTCACATCCCAATTTTTTTTATAAGGTTAAGAAGATAATTAGATTACTCCAACTTTTCAAATAAATCAGATGAAGCGTCAAAGTAATTATTACTGTATTATTTTGAAAATCCTGAGACAAATTTTACACAGAGTTATATTTTAATTGATATTGGATTTATAAGATGTTGCAATTATAATTAGTGATAGTATTTGTTCGGAACATGTGATATTACTTTTTTAATAATACCATTTGGTTTATGAAATACATTTATTTTCGCCATAAGCTTGACTTCTTAATATAAGGCAAGACACGTGGACAGCAACATATATCCCTAAAAACACTTCCCCTTAAATCTTGATGCCCATATTTCTCTTTAGATTGTTCTAAATTCTAATTAAAATGACATCTTTCTGTATTTATAATAATAATAATAATAATAATAATAATAATAATAATAATAATAATAATAATAAATCTCATATAACAAAAGATTTAATTTTTTTTTTATTCTTTTATTTATTATGATCCACAATTCTATCAAAAAAACTGTGTCTTGTAAAAAAAATTATTTTTAACGAAAACGGAGGGAATAATTGATTTACAGAATACAAAAAACGTGGTTTGCATGTTTTTTTAATCTGTTCATTATGCTTTATTTTATTGAGATAGTATAGTACTATAGCCCAACAATTGGGTTTTGTTTTTTCTTCAAATTGGAGAAGCATTTTAGGCAGACATCTTCTCATTATCAATTTGAAAATGAACTTAACGAATGATATGGCGTGCCTACTAGTATAAGCTAGCCCCACTTAATAGTTTATTTATAAATGTTAAATTGCTATTGATTATTTGCGCATGTCTTAATAAAAACTGTTTCTCTTCGACTAATAATGGAGTATTTATTTAGTGATGTGATGTAATCCTATATTTATTAATCTTATTGATAATAATGTATGTTCTTTCTCATATTATCTTTCAGTTGAATTGTATTCTATTTTAATAAAAAAAAATGATTTTCTAATCATTTACTTTCATCCCATATTTTATTCTCTATTAGTATCTAACCTATTCGATACATGACATGAATTTTATTTTCTTAAGAAAATACTAATACTAGAATGGGATGCCCACTTGACTTCCTCGGGAGCTGGATTCCTGCCGTGCAAAATGCCAAGCAGGGGCCACAGCAGGGATTGTGGTGATCTACACCACAAACTAATTTTATATACTTGTATTGTTTATTTTCATTTTAAGAATGAAGGGTTTGGATCGACAGTCCTCTGCATCCCTCTGTGGCATTTTGCGCTAGGATCCAGCTCCTTCTCATGAACGTTGTCATTTTTCCAATTACTTCCTTTTCCCACATTTTTTAAGTTATTTTTGTTTCACTCATTTTAAAAAATAATAATAATAAATAATTAAAATGAAAAAAATAAAATAATAGAGAATAATGTAAGTAGAGTTTTCTTTATATTATTATTTCTCTTACATTACTCTCTTCCATTTAAATATTTATTAATATCATTTTTCCATAAATGAGTGCAAAAGAAGTGACACAATTAACATGAGTCGGAGGGAGTATTATTTTTTATGGCGGAATATTGGATCTTGAGCATAATTTGTCAGGATATTCTATTTGTGAAAGAAATAGAAAATTCTTACTTTTACTATCTGAATTTTCTTGTAGACAAAAACATAGTACATCACATGATTACATCCCAAATATGAAAGCAAAGTTATCGCGATAGGGTTGGCACGATTGGTATACGCATGTAGAATGTCATACGCATACGATCAAGAAATTGCGGTATGACTAAATGTCATACTTATACCTTACCAAATTTTTCGGTATACCACATTGCGGTATACCGAAAATTCTATGTCAAAATTTGAAAACCTTTACCTTACCGATATTTCGGTATATACCATGATATACAGTAAATCATACCTGTTGATATATAAATGCGTATACCAAAATTCGGTATGTCAAAATTTGAAAACCTTTACCTTGCATGATATTTAAATTTATATAAGCGGTATCACCTATAATCATCTGTATTTGATATATAAAATATTGAAGAATTACAGAGATTTAGAATTAGGGCAAAACAATGAATTAATGATGGCTGCTATTGCTTTACGAATTATGCCTCTAATCTTTCTTTAGTTTTAAAAAATAAATAAATATTATTATAATTTTATAAATAATATATATATTAAAAAAATATATTTATTAGCGGTATATACCGCCGAAATTATATATACCGTAATTTTGCAGTACATACAGTAATTGCGGTATGATGCGGTACTCTAGCGGTATATACAAATGTACTTACAATGCCTTTAGCTCTACTGCATTAGATTATCATCAAATCTTAGAAAGTGTGATTATCGTCGGTATTTTTCGATTATTTTAGGTATAGTAAGTCGTTCGGTTATGTTTTTTATAGCCCTGTCGTCGACCACATACAAACTATAACGCTTTTAGATTTGAGATAAATGAGAGGGAGTCGATACACTTGAAAATAAAGCAACAACCCAATAAATATTAATAGTCCTTCCAAAACCGTTCACTTCCTGCTCTTTTCTCCTCTTTCATTAATCACGAGAACAAAAATAATTTTTTCATTTGTCCCAACTTAATCACCTTCATCTCAAATATATGGAGATGTCTCAGATGTGTATATTATGAAAATGAAAATTGCGATCTTGAGAGCTTCATAATCAAACACCGATAACCTTATACAGTACATATTTTGTACACAGCGCTAGAAATAACAAAATAGAGTTATAAACCCAGTAAACCTTCCCAATAATCTATGCAAAAATTTCAATTAAATGAATTAAATCAGGCTTGTGAACAATTTTACAATCCTATCCTACCAATAATTTTGGATCGCAACAATTATTTATACTCTTTTTAAAACCTTTCACTATTTCTTCTTCTAAAATATTTTCAATTTTCCCATTAATCACAAAAACAAAAATGATCCTTTCATTTTCCAATTTTATTACTTTTCATCTATATATTGAAATATAGTATAACTTTTCCACTTTCAGGTCCTTCAATTATCGTAAGTAAAAAAAAAGTTTCAGTTTATAACTTTATTAAAATATCTAATTTACATAATGTTTTTATTGTTATTTTTAAAACTTTCTTTCATTTTTTTTTCATAGAATTCCATTTTAGATGATTTATATACCCTACTAAACATTAAAAATAAATCCAGTTTGATTTGTATTAAAAAATGAACACTGGAAAACAAAAATGATTATGCGATCGTTCTGTATTCAACTCTCAAATTGACAATTTACTTCATAGGTTGGTGGTTCAAAGTTGTATTACCTGAAGACATAGAATGAAGCAGTTTTGTTGGAGATGGGCCTCGTAAATTGGGCTCTATCACAAGTCATGAAAACGGGCTTTAGGTAATTATTTTTGCTCTTCCCTATTTTCTTGCTATTAGTATTTTTTTCTTTATCTTCAATTATGTGGTGTAGTAGTATATTTATTCTTTTTACCAATTTAGCAAGGTAGAACTTATTAGTTTCGAGGAAGACCTCTTCTCATCGTTGGGACGTGCGTTCATATTATTCCTTTATCTTCATTTGCATGCCATCCATACGAATTTAGGAAACCATCCGTCTCATACATTGATGGAAGGAGAACTATGGCATGTCCAAACACTCAATATTATTTTGAAATTACTCAACTACTACTATTTATTATTCATGATGGCTTAATAACATTTATCACTTCATTTATCACTTAGAATATGTATCAGCTATCAAGAGTAAAATACCATCAACTCCTTCTAAGAGCATCTCCAATGGGAAAATGTAAATTGAGAAGACATATTTCTTATTTACCTTCTTAAAAATGTAATTATACCTTCTTAAAAAATAATGGACTCCAAGGGAAGAAGGTAAACTAAAAGGGCAAACAAAAATAACTTACTTTTTACCTTTTGTTATAAAAAGAAGTAAGATACCTTCTCAAAATAAAAGAAGGTATAATACCTCCTCAAATACATTTTCCATTGGAGCATGAAATTTTATCAAGAAGAGGTAAATATGATAATTATTTTCCTTTACCTCTCCAATTACCCTTTTCCTTAGAGATGCTATGAGGGAAAGGGCAGTTTGGGAGTGACCTAGTTTGTGCACATGCTCAATGCTACACATCATGTGTTGTTCCAAGAATGCTCGTCTATTTGGTCGAAAATTACCATCAAGAGGATGGCACCATTGTCATTCCTGAGCCACTGCAGCCATTCGTGGGCGGTCGTCAAGTAATTGACTACAAGTCTACAACTTCAGGTAGGCTTTAACTTTACATTTGAATTTACTCAAACTTAATAAGTCTTTTTTAGTGACTATATACCTCAATTTACCGTATCCACAATAATATTATAGCATAATATTTATGACTTTATGTAGTCATTTTTGTAATCCGATAAGAGTTGCATATGCGACCATAAATTTAATATCAATAGAAATGCGTGTAGTTCGAAAGGTTCTCCATGATTAATGAACCTAATTCCGATTTTTAATGGGTTGATTGAAATAAAGTAAATGGTTGTTATGCAAAAATCTTACATCATACGTACAAAATTTATATGCATTCATATATATAGATGAATTTTCACTAACAACTTTTATCGAGAGATATAAAGAATGTTGCATAGAAGATAATGAAGATTTCAGGTTCTCATTTGCAGCATTAATTCGTAAATTGTGGTTGCGTACTTGTTATGCCAGTGGAATTAACCTATTATGAGTCTTCTTTATTCTCGGAAGTTGGATGTGTGAGGACATTTCACAAACATATTCATAAAAAAAAGGAGAGGTTGACAATGGTTCATGTTGATCATTTTTAATCATAGTTGTGTGCAGGAAAACAAAAAATACTACTCCGTACTCCATAAACTCCACGGCCAAGCCATTGGTATTCCAAAATTTTGGTACTGGATTGGAAATGTTTCATACCCAAACTTCTGTATATTGAAAAATTCAATAGGGTAACAGCAAACACCAATATTTTGATATGAAATACGGCATTTACATTTTTGATACGATATACCGTAGCTTTCCCCTCCTAGCTATGCTCATAAATCAACACTTGTTTCTTGGGAATTCGTGTTTGCCAAACACCAAGAAAGTTTGGTATGCTAAAGCCCATCCAACCAATGAACCAAAAAAACCCATTTTAATTTTTATGTAATACTACTATTTAAAATTTCGTATATGTATGTATAGGCCCTTTATTATTATCAAAATAAGACTGCTAATAAATATTTTGCCAAATGATTGAATTATTTTGGAATGACTATAAGGAATGCTAGTGCCACATAAATAAGGCGCTTAAACGTCATCATTATTCTTCAAGATCTAACAAATTAAAAGCAATTGCAAATACATCCTTTTTGTTAATGAATGAACAACTAGAAATTTTTAAAGACCACATGAAAACACATCAACATACACACATATAAGTAGATACTAGTACTTTTTTATTTTTATTGATAAATAACAGAAATTTTAAAGGTCGTTTGTGGTGGACTTGAATCTTTAAGATTAAGGATTAATCATTCTACCACTACGCAAACATATATGCGTATTTCTATTTTGAGTTGGTAGAAGCTAAATAAACCATGGTCTATATTAACTTGTCCTTTATTTTTTCTTATTAAACTCAATTTGCTTAATAATGCACACTAATTTGCTATTTACCACTACCCGTTCCACTTAAGATGGCACTCACCTTTCTTTTTAATTTGTTCAAATAAGATGATACTTTTATATTTAAAACAATAAAGTTGTCACACCTAAACCCTTATGACATATGCACTTACTATAAATAAACTCAAGATTTTAAAATAAATAATCCACACGTCAAGTAAATATAAAACACATTATATAATTTCAAAATCAACATTTATCAAGTACATATTTCAAAACATTCTAAACCGTATAAACCTCTCACCACTCTATATATCTACATTTTCTACTACGAAAATAATAGGAGGAGAAGTTGCCAAAATGCGTAAGCCACCGACTGATAACATGTGGAGTTCCTACCATGTCCGAATAATTTCCCGATATCTTATTCAGAAAAATATTAGTGGTTTATATGAGCCACAACTTGATATAAACCTTACCTTTAATTTCACACACAAATATCAAACTCATTCTTTCATCAAAATATACCAAATAATAAATATCATAAACAATTTAATATTCATATGCATATGCCCCTATGATCCTTTTAATATTACGTAGGAGCAAGCCCGTATCGCAGGATTTTCCCTTATATACGACCAACGGGTTCCTTTTAATTATTTGACCTTTCCACGAAAGGCCCTCTTTGATTTGACCTTTAAGCCCCCTTTGCATATTTTCTTTTTTACCGTAGGTCCTTATCATTGTATATGCCGTAGGTCTTTTGCCATTGATATCGGATCGAGCAAGATCACATTATCCTCTTTAATCTCATGACTCGAATAATTCCAATACCATATGCAAAACATATCTATTGCACCAAACACATATCCATATCATATTCCACTCAATAATTCCAATTTAATATACTATTAATATATTTATTGCACCAAGTATATATCCTCATCATCACCATTAAACACATATCATATCGTATCACATCGTATAATCAATTATTCACTTCAATTTAACACATAGCAATTAATCATATAACGCATGTAAAATTAAAAATGTGATTTATACACACCCGATTCGACGGGTAATCTAATCGAGTTTTGATCTGTCTCATGTTCCATGGCCCTCAATCTTGAAACTGAAAATATGCGTGTGCTTCCTCTTCTAAATTTCAATCCTATCATTTTATTTTATTTTTCCCTAAAATTCCTCTCGTCCCTACTAGCTAAACTCATGTTCTCATAATCCTTTTCCTTTTTCTTATTAGTAATATAGTCAATAAACCGATTAAATATATTAACCAAATGCCCCTTTTTTCTGTGTTAATACGTGTAATTCAAATGGCTACACGTGGGACTCTAAAAAGAGTTCTTATCCCAAATCTCGTATTGCATAGTACTAGTATATATTTGTTTAATAATATATATACCATGCACATATATAGTTCCATTAACAAAGACACACATACGCACACTTATAATATTCATATATAATAATTAAAGAAAAATATGTATTGTATACATATAACTCAATTAAGTTAATCATCTAACTTTATAATTTTTTTAACTTATCTACATATAAACAATTCTATTTATTAGTCATGAAAAATAAAAACTATTCTTATGATATCCATAAAATATATATATTATATAGCCAACCCATTGCATTATAGCATGTAATAATAAACATATACTATAGACTTAAATTTAACTATTAAGATATACTATAAAAATTAGTCCTAAGATGACAATGAAAATATGCAATTGTGTAAAATGATGCAGGTGGTTTGGGGATGTCACAAAAGTAACTTTTCTCTTTAATTAATACATTCAACTATTTTTTCTCTCTTCATTTAATACTCAACTCACTTTTTATCTCTATAATTAAATACATTAACTTATAATTCCTAAAATCTCGTGTTAACTAAGAAATGTGTTATATTAGCTGAGATATATTTTTATTCAACTGTCCTCATTACTACTCCCTCCGTCCACGATTAGGAGTCGAGTCACTTTTAGCACCTATTTTATAAAAATGATAAAAAATAGTTAAAGTGGAGAAATGGTAAAGTAAAAAAGAGAATAATGTTGAGAAGACTCTTGTCAACATTATTCTCTATCATCTTTATTTCTCCACTTTAACTATTTTATTATTTTTATAAAACAAGAGCAAAAGTTCTTAGAACTATCCTTGAGCGAAAGACTAATATAACATGCACTGAGTATTTGCTTTATAATTTATCGAGTTTTATCTATTACTACTATAAAAGAATCAATTTTTGACAATTCAAAATATAGTCGTTACTACATAAATATCCGTCGCTCACACTTATTGACAAATATTTGAGGCTAAATTGACTTCGCAAAATTCACCCTCTCTAAATTTTTAGTTTTACCGATGATAAGTTTCAGTCAGTCTATGATAACAAAAATCAAGGAAGATTGATCTGGTAAAATATCGTTGACAATTTCATAAAATATTACTATTGACAAAATATTACTAATTAAATGCTGCTTCAATTAATGTTTATAGAAGAAAATTCTCTTTTCAAGTGAGATCCGTCATAACTCATTTAATTTTTGGACTTGCACAACGCGTTAAAACACAAGTTTTTGACCTCGCCAATTTGTGGCAAAGAATTTCTGAGTTTTTGACTTCACCTACCTTCAAAGTTGTGTTCTAATCATTTTATCCAGTAGAATGATTTCTAATTATTTTTTTCAATGTTCCACTTCTGAATTTGTTAAATAAAATGTATACATACTCCAAGTCTCCGATTACGTTGATTCTTTATTTAATTTAGCTTCCAGGTGGCTATATAAATTTCGAAATATAGTTATGGATAGGGACAAGATCTCACTTGCAAATATACTAATGTGAATCAACATGTGCTCTTAATAATACACCACATTATATTGATTTAGATGCAAAGTTTAAAATAAACCACGAGAAAAATAACTGCTATAATTCTACTGTAATGACGGAAGAAAATTTGACGTCTAAATAGTAGAGATCCTCCACTATTGACCCCTCATCATTTTCAAAATTGATTGTTAGTTAAAAGGGTTGTTAACTATTCCACATCAATATAATACCACTAGAGCAAGTGGTAATTGGGAAAACAAATAAGTTTTCTAAATATTTATTGAGATTAAGGCCGGCGTGGTTCAAAATAAAGCATAAGAAATTAGAAATCGAACAACAGCGAAATGAACTAACCCATCAAAAATTAACTACTCTATTAGTATTTGTTTAATTGTTTCTTATGTCATTAATGACATGATTTCGTTGTAAAATAATCACTTGGTTATTATTGAACCAATTGGTTATCGGTTGAGATATCAATATTTATGAGCTTATTGTTATTCTTTAGAACTCTCCTTGAGTTGTAGTAATGGCATTGATTACTCACGCTTGCTCCTCCAATCAATAAATATGTGAATTGTGGGATCAAATTATTTACCTGATTTTGCAAGATTTATTCTTTTCTCCTCCGTTCGGCTAAGATGCACCTTTCTTGATCGCCTGAGATTTTAGGAGCAATTGATTAATGTGTTTAATCGGAGAGAGGAAATGTAATTGTAAATATTAAATGGAGGGAAAGAAAAAGTAATTATGTGTATTAATTGCAGAGATAAAGTTTTCAAAAATAATAATGTGTAATCTTATTTGGGATAAGCTAAAAAGAAAAAATGTGTCAATAAGATAGCGATGAAGGTCGAATGGAGTAGTAATAAATAATCAAGATCTCAAGAGACATTACATATCATTAGATAACAAGTTTGAATTATAAAATCATCATAATATTGATTTAATGGTGTTAGTACTTTTTTGAAATCAAATAGTCACTGCTGCAATAATCCCCGTATCAACGACATCACTACTTTTTAGTCATTGGAAATTCTTATTGTACAAAAGGGTAGTCCAAAATAGCCACGCACATACATACTTTAACCTTTTAATTTAATAATTCTATGAAGATCAAGTGAACTACTGTCTATTTAAATGAAAAAAAGTTAACTTCAAATGCAAACAAACACATGTCATTCATTTCTGAGCACAGCATTACAAGTTACAACTGAACCACTTCACTTTCTAGTAGCTCATAGAAAATTCCTTCCCCACTCAATGAATAATTTGTTTTTTTTTCTTATATATTTCAAAAACAGAATCATCAAATTTACTAATTACAAACTATTCAAACTATGATCACCTTTTCTTTTCTCCTTTAATCCTTTTAATGTTAAAGAGAGTATAACTCATAAATAAGACGTCAATATTTATTCGATTTGTAAATTTGGTGATCTTGGTCATAAAATTTTTTTATGTAAAAAAATAACTATATGTAAATGCAAAAACAATGTTCAAATTAATTTCGTATGAACAATGTTCGTCCTGCAAAATAATCAGATATTAATTTCGTTCCGTTTGTAGCATAAAATAATACCAGCTCCATCCATTATCCATAAACTTTGTTAAAATTTAATTTTACTCTTCTTTCTCACATTTGATATTTGTCTTTTTCACTACTGAACAAAATTGATTTTATGATTTTCAAACCAAAACAGTAGATGCAGATGAGCCAGATTCGAACATAATTGAGAGGACACCCCATAATATATATAGAGTTTGGTTTTTTTTTTATTGCCGATTTTATGATTTTAAATTTTTTTTCGAGATTTATATTTCATGTCTTTACTAATATATCAATCAATTAACAACCAATCCAAAAATTTTGGGGGTTTCAATCGATATAAATTTCGAAAATGATTTTGTCTTACATAACGTATAATTAATATATATCATCAAGATTTAACAATAATTTTGCATTGTTATCAATTTTTATTAATTTGGAATTAATCAATTATAAAATTTTTCTAAATATGTATTTGTTTTTTTTGAAAGAAATAAGAAAGGGAAACAGAAGTGATTAAAAGGGAAAATTTTTTTATATGGATCAAAAATTCCTCTACTTTTTTATTTATTATCTGTTTTTAAAATAACGTAAAAAAAAAATAATCAATCCTTGATTTGGGATGAAGGGAGTATATGACTCAATTGGGGCCCCGGGGGGTAGTACTTGCCAACTTGCTCGGCAACATGTCTGTGTTTTTTTTTTAAATTTAAAATTTTATAAGTTTAAGAAAGTTTTTTTGGGGGCGAAAGGGATTTTAAGAAATGTTAATGGAAAGTGAGTTGAAAAAGTTGGTGGGATGTGGACCCCTTACTTTTAAAGTATTATTTTTTTATAATAAAATGTGAGTGGGAATGAGTTAGTGGAATATGGGGTCCCTTTAAAAAATGGTAAAAGTGAAGTGTATCAAATTTTTAGGGGGGGGAAGAAATGGAAAAGCTGTCAAATTTTGGGGGGCCGGGAGGTAGTAGTATTAAACTACCTCCCCAACCATGCAGCAACATGTCATGTGTTATTCTTTTATTAATATTAATATTAATATTAGGAATATTTTACATTTAATA
>NC_062969.1:8059034-8121034 GCF_023119035.1 Salvia hispanica | reverse complement strand
CTATTTTTCATAAACTTATCATATCTCAAATTCTTGAACCAATATAATAAGCTCAAACCAAAATCAGTTGTCACTTGGTCCACATCTTGAAGGCCCAATGACGACATACTCAGCCACGTGGACTATAGTTCTGTTTATTTACTGATTAATTCAATTAAATTCGAATAGAATACGACATCCATTTATAGTATAGTGCTTCTCTGTTTTTCAAAATCTCCAAATTTTATTTATTGTGGTGCCACACTATTTTTTACAATTCAATAGATCCGAGTGTCATAATTATACTTTTTAAATATATTACACACGGTTAGTTATTTATCAATTTTTTAATTTATATTTCGCACCAATATTCGTAGTTTTAGCATCTCAATTATTATCACAGTGTCAACCATTTGAGGCCCAAACTCGCCTCCCCTCTCCCGCAGCATAGCCGGACTGGACCACACCCCTATTCCACGCGTCTCAACACCAAATGAGGTTGCATTGGCATGTGCCCTAATCCCACCTTCTTTATTACTATCACCGTCCCCTAAAATTTGTCCCACTTTGACCCAACACGGGTTTCAAGAAATATAATGAAAAGTGAGTTGAAAAAAATAGTGCATCGTGGGTCCTACTTTTATATATTAGTTTTATAATAAAATGTGAGTATGAATGAATTAGTGGAATATGAGGTCCACTACAAAAAATAGTAAAAAGTAAAATGTAAAATGAGACAAATTTTGGAGGACGAAAGAAAATGGAAAATGGGACAAATTTTCGAGGACTGACTTTTGAAATTACATGTTTTTATCATCAAATAATCTAGACTAGAATGAAATATACACACAAGTACATATCTAATGAAGAAGCCATAGGCATGTTTCTACCAATCATACAAATAGGGGTACATAATATGGCAGAATTCTTTTGTAGATAAGTGATTACAACTCTCAACACTTTACCAATAAATCTGAATCTCACATATTTTATAAGTCATGTGTTCAGGCAGTAGAGTGATGCTCGGACCAAAGGTCATGAGTTCGAATCCACGTGGTGCGAGTGGTGAGCCAGCATAATATTGATATCTAACTCATTGAAAAATATCACAATCTATCACAATCTTATTTCTCATACTGGTATGCACCAAACAAATACCACCATTATTATTTTTGAGAAAATTAAAATCAAGCATGCAATTACGACTGCATAAAACGAGAGGAGTCGTTCAAACTTTTTAACATGACAATGTAATTTATACTAGTACTTTGTTTACAACACATGCCACTTTTGAAAATAGTGAATTGGACACACCAATTGCAACTATAATGAAAAATTAGTGAATTGGACACACCAATTGATTATGAATTGCATAATATAAATAATAGTAGTATGCAATTTTTGAGTGTTTTTAGAATAAACTATATACCTCATCAACATTGTCTTCGTCATTCTAACTTCTCACACTTTATTATCAATCATCTTTATAGATACTAGTATTAGATATGACTAGCTAGATATTTTGTAGTCGCTATCATAATACACTCCATAAACATCATGTGTCATAATTTTTGCACTTGTCATCCATCTAGTAACATTCATGCAACAATATTGGTAAAGTTCTCTTATAATTTGATTTTCTACTAAACTCTTAATACTAATGTGAATAACTCCATAAATCAATATGTAATGGTAGCATCTATAAGGGGAGAGATAAAATCTTATAACTACCATATTTACTTTCTTTTCGTGAAAAGTCATTCTCAAATGAAAAAAGTATTTGAGAAAGTATTATACATTTTCTTATTTAAAAGAGGTATCTTTACTTCTGCATTAATGGAGGTAAAATTTTCTAACTATTATACTTACCCTTTTCCATGAAAATTCGTTCTCTAAGGAGAATGTATTTAAGAAGATATTACTATATTTTTTTTTTTGCCTCGAAATATATCTTGTACAATTTTTTTATTTTTAAAAATAATTTACCTTTCCATTATTTTTTCCTTTCGAGTATGCTAATTTTTGAGAGGATATATTTCTCTTAAAAAGGAAAATACATGATATGCTTTTTTTATATATCTTCCTTCTTTTGGAGATGTACTAAGTTAAAGTATAATAAAAAACTAATAGTTAATACTTTTTCACTAATAACAATAAACCATAAAAGTCAACGAAATAAAGGATAGGAGTACAGAGTACTGCAGTTGCTGATGATATAATGAGATGCATAAAAAAAAAAGAAAATAAAATCTTTCCAATTATTTTGTAATCCAGCGAAGCGCAATTAATAAAGGCAATTTAAATTGAATTCCATATTTACTCCAATAATTCCTCCATCGAAAAATATACAATTTTATTTTTGGTTTAATATTAATTTCCTCGCTTTCTGAAGATTTCGTAGCAGTAGATTCCTCAGTTTGCTGACGCCCTCTTTTTCTCTCTTGTCGAAGAAACAGAAAAAGGGGCAATTATCTGTGAAAATTATTGATTTTTTTTCTAGTTCAATTTCTCGAGATAGTTATTGGAAAATATGCCTCGCACTTCATCGAAAAAAGGCTCCGCAAATTCGACATCTTCCGGCGCTTCATCAACGGTGGATCTTTTTCGCGCAGGTTCTCTCTATTTTACTTGGATTTTGGGTGTGTTCGATGTTTATCAAGTTCAATTAATTGCTTTGGTGAGGAGAAAAATATGATCTTGATGCATATATGTATGTATTTGTAGAATTATTTTAGGCGATTTGATTTTACATCCTTGATCATGTTAATTTTTAACTCCAAAATAAGAATTTATTAATTGGGCATCTAATATATGGGAGCAAGTAGATTCTCACTAGCATGGTGGTGGAATTGGAATGCAATTCGTTGTGTGATTTGATTATTTGAAGTCTTAAATGCTTTCCTTGAGTGATTGTGTTTGAGATGCTTGAAAAAGTGACTGATGTTTGCGATGCAATGAACAATGTCCATTGCTTGCTTTTACTTATTTCAAATTCTGATTTTTTATCAAGAATTTGTTGGAGTAAGTTGACTTAGTTATACATATGGTTGGTGGTAATGCTCTTTGCCTTTGGTTTCATTGATAATGCCAATTAGTATAACTCAATCGTCTTTCAGAAGATAGTAGTATAAGCTATCAATTATTGGACAGTAGACGGCCAGCATAATTAATTGTCACTTTAAAATGTTGAAGTGAAAGAAACATAGTGATTAATGAGCTTCTGAGTTTTGTATCTTCAAGAGGTAGGAGTTATAGTTGGATACACTCTGTAATTTGTAGTAATTGATTGAAACATGACGTGATAACTTTGGTACTAGACGACTGCAATCAAAGGTCTTAAATTTCATAGATTGTCATGAGAATTGGCTGTGAAAACAAGGCTGATCCCATCAATCGAATTAGCTACTAAGATCTCTAAATTATTAGATCTGGGAAAGGAACAGATAGCAGTGTTGTGTTGGGCGATGACATTGCGGGAATCAAATAATTGAAAGACTGCTAGAAACCTGCCATCTTTTCAAAGTTCTAGTTGACAGTGCTGAATTTATACTCAAAAGCTACGGAGTATAGTTTTCCAATTAGTTTACCTATAATGTGGTTTCTTGGATGTCTTTGAAGATATTATGCATCCTACTACAACCATAGTTATGTCTTTGTTTTCTACACAGGAAAAGCTAAAGATAAGGACTTAATTTGAAACTTATATTTGTAAGTTTAGCATGGAGAGGGTTCTGCATTTTATCAATTTTGCTATTATTTTTACAAATTGTCTTAAGTAAGTAAATAACGCACACTCCATGGATTTGTTCAATTTTGTTATCTACTAGATTTTATCAATTTTGTTATGTAGATTTTATCAATTTTGTTATGTAAAGAAAATTGCAAGAACTGAAGAACAGCTATATGAGTAATATTTTCCATCTTGTGATGCTTCTATTTCTTTTCAATTATGTTCATTTGCTTACTGCAAGATATGTTTTTCTATGGTTCAGCTTCTGGTAAAGCAGCCTCTAAAGAGCTAGAGCGGATTGACCAGCTCTTCTATAATTATGCGAACAGTTCCTCTCGTATTATTGAGTAAGTACCCTCAATCTGCATTGTAAAGTATTATTGGTCTTATATGATCTGCTTTCTCTGTACTTTAACCTGAGTAAAGTTCATTGTTGCAACCCACTGGAGGTTGAAATTTACACTACATTTTAATCATGGGTCAGAATTAAGAAAATGTTTTATTTGTTTCGCATAATCATTTTCAAATTATGAATTCAGAGTCTTGATTTGTATCATATATATCAGTAACTATTTTATTGCAAGAGAATGGCGGGAAATTGCATTTCTTTCTTTCCACGATCCTTAGAAAAAGTTAGGCATAGACTTCCATCAAAATTGTTCCAGAAAATTCTATTCCCATGTCCTTATTAGCTCCATCTGTCCATTTCATTCTCTTAGGCATCTAGAGGTTGATAATTTTGCTTCAGTTACCACATCTAATAAGTCCATCTCCTAAGTTTTCCTCATAAGGTCCAATTAATTTAATTTAGCTAAGTTGAAGAAGAATATTTTGCTCCTCTAGCAATATCACTTCAGTTCCATGGGTCTGTTTAGTATCTAAAGAACAGAATACCATTTTTATAACAGCCCATTCAGCTGTAATTCAGCCCTCTATTGTTGCTTGTAAGTTCTATGTATTCTCTTAGCTACTGGTTAGTACTCATTGGTTTGGCTCCTATTCTCAATCACAAGTTTTATTCTTTCGTATGTATTTGCTTGGACGTGCCTGATTTTTTATCTTTTGTGAGCAGCCCAGAAGGAATTGAGTCACTGTGCTCGGATTTGGAACTTGACCACACAGATGTGAGAATATTAATGCTTGCTTGGTGAGTTATTCTTGTATTTGTTTTATGTAAACTACAGTTGAACATTTTTTTTATCAGATATTGAAATCTGTTTACTTTGATTTTAGGAAAATGCAAGCAGAGAAACAAGGATACTTCACCTTGGTAGGAATGGTTCTATTGTAGTTTCATATTCTACTTAGATCCTGTTGGGTGAATGTTTAAACATAGTCTATGATGCTATTCTCTACTTTCAGTTTTCTTTTCAATAATGGAGAGTTGAATATTGTGTTTCTCTAAATAAGGAACTTAAATATAAATGCAATTACCCCAACTTGTAGAGTGTATTCTCCAGCCTCATATATCATTGAATCTTGGGTCTAAGACAACTATAGGATATGTAAGAATGTGTCGCTGATATTGGCTTGATATTTGTATACTGTAGTTGGTTTTGTATTGTTTGGTGCTTAGTAATTAGATGTGATGTGTATCTGAAAATTGTAGAACTCTTTGGCTTTATCGCTATCTGTAAGGTTGCTATGGTACTGTCAAGGGAAAATTACGGATCTTATGCTTGAGAAAGAGAGTTGGAGAAGAATTATTTTTATCACTTGTTTCGATATATTTGTACGTCTCTTATGCCTTGTTTTGATGAGGTATATAGAAGATTAAATAGCTGTAAGCAGAGGGACTTGTTGAAACATTCATCTTATTTATTTTCACTTAATTTGATCAACCTTCTCTCATGAGTTCAATGGATTTCAGGATGAGTGGCGAACTGGCTTTAAAGCTCTGAGAGCTGACACCATGGTTAAAGTGAAAAAGGCACTTCTGGATCTTGAGAAAGAGGTACGAACTATGGTCGCATTCTGGTTTTTAAATGAAACTGAATTCCAGTGATTATGGCACTTACAATGATGGTACCATAATTTTTCTTCTAGTGCTTATTGTTGATTGAATTTGCTTTTTCTCTTAAAAGGTCAGAAGGTCGTCAAACTTCATAGACTTTTATTCATATGCCTTTAGATATTGCCTGACTGGTACGTTACTCGGAATAAACGTTCAGAGCTTTGTTTTCGAGGCTTTATCTCCTATTTCTGACCTTCTTGTGCTGTATGTTCTCTACTTCTTCCAGAGGAGAAGCAAAAAAGCATAGACATTGAAAGCATTTGTCTCCTGCTGGATCTCGTTCTCGGGTCACAATTCCATCCTCAAGTGGATGCACTTAATCAGTATCTGAAGGTACTCCATTTTACCATATTGCTGTCCATTTGCATGATTCATACGTTCAAAACGATTGATCGTACAATCATAATAGAGATTTCTCCATGTCTGTTTTCTTCTACTTCATTTATGCACAAAGGTTTAACGTTTTAGACCCCTCGTTTACATCTATCACCGGATATATTAAAGTCCCTCAAAGCAATAGTCATGAAGTTATAAACACAGTTGATGGAAATATATATATGGAAGAATATCTGAATAAGCACACATTCATTTATGTCATTATTACAAAAGTATTCATTACATATGTGGCTGATTACAGATACAGATTGATTACAAGGTTATTAACATGGATCAGTGGATGGGTTTCTATCGGTTCTGCAACGAGGTATGTTGATGATCCAGTTATATCTTAAACAAATCCAGACATCTAGAACTACTGTGACGACTTTTCTTGTTGACCGTCATTCTAGGAATATAATTACTATGGTTTATTTAACGATATTGGTTGATGATATTGTAACAGATCAGTTTTCCAGATTTTAGCAATTATGATCCAGATCACGCATGGCCTTTGATCCTGGACAATTTTGTTGATTGGATAAGATCCAAGTGAAGTTAAGTTCATGCCGTGTTGGGTGACATCTGATCGTTACCTGCACGTGTGCCTCAAAGTAAAGTATACATTTGGTGCACCATGCACTTTGCGAATATCTCGATAGGACCTACAAGCAGGATAACAGCTGCTAACATTGTTCCTACTGCTCCCTAGATATTGATTGTGATTGTTTGTCTTCTTCACTTGAAATTGGACATGAAATTGATGACAAACTGATAGCTTGCTATTGATTATATTTGCAGTTTTCTTGATTTAGGACCTTCTCTACCTGTACAAACAAAATTTCCTTGCTATGTATAATTTCTTTTGTCATGATTTTTCCATGTCTAGCCTTAATAAGTTTAAGTACTGATGGTTGCTCCTGAATCAAATTTTGAAGAGATTTGATAGTGATGGTTGGCTTTGATCGGTTGGTGTAGAAGGTAGGCCCCAATTGCAGGTATTCTTTGAAATTAAATAAGCTACAGATAGAAGACATAGAAGAAAAAATAAAGTTTGGTGCTAGATAAATCAAAAAAGGTGCCTTGATTGAGATGAAAGTAGTTACAAGTGAGAACACAGGGCAAATCCTTGAGAGCCATTGATCTAAGTAAGCCCTAGCTCTTTGTATGTATCACACGAGAGTAGATCATCTAAACTCGCATCAAAGAAGAAGGGCAAAAGCCCCTTTTTGTGTGTGGTGTGTAAATATACAGAGCTTTGTAGGGCATCTATGAGATGAAAAGTTTACATTGGCTGTCAAAGTCAGCATTATAATAAGATCACAAAGAATCGACACAGAACATACATTTCCCCTCATTCAATATTTGCTATAGCTGTTGGGACGGGACCTCTAGTTTGTATTCAACTCAAGAACCCCACTGGAGGAGGCTATGATGCCAGCAACGAGCTTCTGCTAGCTGCGGCCACGGTGGGAGGAGGGGAGGATGAAGAAGATGATGAATTTGAGCTGCTTTTGAGTTTCTTCTTCACCCCTTCACCAACATTGTCCTGCACTTTGTTGTTGTGTCCAACTTTTGTGGAGTTTAGGTTCACTGGTATGATGCATTTGCAAAGAAAACCTAAATAAAATCAAGAATATTATTTCTAATTAGCCTTAATCTGATTCATATAACCCAAAGTCTCCAACTTTATAGTATTATCTAATTTACTAACTAACTGCATTAATCAATATACACGTGACATGTACGAGAAGACCAACCAAACAAGGTCAAAGATGGTAAAGAAAAGGAAATAGGACTGACCAATTCTGGCAAGGCGATTGATCCAATTTGGGATGGGATTGGTGGTGAGTTTGATGCAGGCATCATTGCAGAAATGGTTGCAGTTTTTGCTGATCAAATTGTATGCATTTCCTCTGTATTTCACAGCAAGTTGCTCCATCAAAACTTTCACCTGCGTAGGGCTCATATCAGTCCATCCAATCAAGATAGACTTTCGAAATGTGAATCCCTCGCACTGCCTCGGCTCTCCTTCGAAAATTCCTGTGCTTGGATACTCGTGAGCTCCGAATGCATACTCCACTCCGTGAACTGCCAATTTTTTCAATCATCAAAAAATCATTAATTCTGTTCACCAGATTTAGATCTGGTTTTGCACGGATCATAATCTTCAGCTATAGCTACTCATTTGAGATCGAAACCGAAAACGATGTTTCAATTTGTGAGACGAAACATCATTTTCAAATCCGATTGATTTAACCATTCTAAAAAAACAGCTTCATTAATGCAATTACTGATTTTCAAATCAACGAATGAGAGAGAGAGAGAGAGCGGACCTTCTACACCGGAGTGATAGACGCCGAGGCCAAGCCAGTAAGCGTAGCCATTAATGGCGGTGAGATCATACACGTTGAGATACACAGCCGCCGTGGATCCACCGCCCCCTTTAACCGGACTTTTCCCGCATAACATTGCGAGAATCAATCGAAATTTTGAAATCCAAATCCAAAGAGGGAAAATCTACTGATAAATACTGATAAATCTAATGTGATTCGGCTTTTATCAAGCTGAGGTGGAAATGTGAGAATAATCCGGCGGCGGCGCAGTGGCAAACAATGGCGGAGGATTTAAATACAGAAATCAAATATGGGATTTGCAGATTTTTGAAGAGATTTATTGGGGGGTTAAATCATGTTGAGAGAAATAGGGGGAAAAGAGAGAGATGATTGGTTGGAATGTGAGCTGGTGTGATCCAATTCTCTCTTTTTCAAATTTTAAAATATATTCCTCTCCTTGGAGAAAGTAACGTACACTCATTATGATATGCAGTGGAACTCTATGTATTTTATACTCTATTCAAATATTTAATACAATATTTTTATATTTTAGGAATAATGCATAAACGAGATTCGAAATTTAAAATTTCTGCTAGATTCAGATTTTTATTTTTCTGAATGGGAAATTATATTGAAATCATGTAGTTAACACTATCAAAGTGTGAAGGCCCAGTTATATACTAATAAATGCAAGTTTGAATATGTTTAGTTAAATGATTAAAAATCAACAACTTATTATCAAAAAATTAGTGATTTGTTTCTATTGTATATGATATGTATGTTTTACATTATGTGACTGAGGACCAACTTTGTTGGAGTATATTATAGAACTATAGACTGATTTATATTTTGAGCTAAATTAGGTTAACCAAATATACACCATTTTTAATAGCTCTATACATAACATGTTCGATATACATCACTTTCTATCACACAAACATTTTTCATATGAGATTTGGTCATGTAAGTGATATAGAGTAGTACTAACACTTTTTAAATTTTGCAATTTCTTAATTTAAACTCATTTAATCTTAAGTACAATGAATTCTTAGTCTTAAACAATTTAAAAAGTCGTGGATACATGTTGCAAATATAATTACAAAATCATAAAAACAAACTTGAAATTAATAATTGATTTAGTAATTAATTAATACATCCGGAAATCAATAGGACATAGTCGTTATAATATTAGAGCATCCACAGTAATAGGTGAGCGACGGGCTAGCCGATACCCGGCGCTAGTCGGTCCGCTCGCCGAAATATTGCAATCGGCGAGAATATCAGCGAGCGCTCGCCGATGCGCTCGCCGCCATTGTAGGCTGGGGAATCGAGCGATCGGCCAGCGCAAATATTTTTTTTTTTTAATTAAATTTTCGAAACACTATATAAACGCGATTTTCACGTCATTTTCATTCGCACCGCTTGTTTTAACGAGTTTTCTCTCTCTCTCTCTTAATTTTTGTACAAGAACAACAACGCGAAATGAGTAATGCGGGTGGTAGTAGTGATGAGGAGTACGAATGGCAAATGGACGAAGCATTGGAGGCCTATACGGAGGGTGAGATAGACCGGCTGCTACAAAGGGCTATGCAGCTGGCGGTACCTCGACCTCCACCCGTGGTCCACCGCCGAGCGGTGAATCCTCGGGACCACGCAGCTGCACATCAGCGGCTATATGACGACTACTTCGCAGAGCGGCATGCGGTTTAACGCCAACATGTTCAGGCGGCGTTTTAGGATGCGCATGGAGCTGTTTATGCGTATCCTTGACGCTTTGGAGCGTCGATATCTATGTTTTCGCTTCAGGCACGATGCGGCTGGCAGACCCGGCCACACCCCTATTCAAAAGTGCACTTCGGCAATCAGGCAGTTGGCGTACGGAGGGGCGGCAAACATGTGGGACGAGTACCTCCACATAGGTGAGACGAGTGCCTTGAAGTGTCTGAAGACTTTCTGTGAGGGCGTCGTTGAAATATTCGGGGAACAGTATCTTCGAAGCCCTAACCCCCAAGACTGTCAGGAGCTGATGCAGATGCACGGGGAGAAGCATGGGTTCCCGGGGATGTTAGGCAGCATAGATTGTATGCATTGGGAGTGGAAGAACTGTCCCGCTGCCTGGAAGGGGTTCTACACCACCGGCTACAAGGGAAAGAATCCCACGATGATCCTCGAGGCCGTAGGCTGATTACCGGCTGTGGATTTGGCACGCGTATTTTGGGATATCCGGGTCGAACAACGACCTAAACGTCCTCAACTCGTCGCCCCTTTTCAACGAGCAGTGCCAGGGGGTCGGTCCGACCATCAGTTTTGTCGCCAACGGCAACCGGCATGATATGGGCTACTACTTGGCGGATGGGATATACCTTAGGTGGCCCGTCTTTGTGAAGATGATCAGATGCGCAAATGAGGACAGGAAGACCTACTTTGCGGAACGACAGGAGTCGGCGCGCAAGGACGTGGAGCGCGCATTTGGTGTGCTCCAGTCTCGATGGGCGGCAATTAAGGGTCCAACGCGTTTGTGGGATGTCGACTGCATTGCTTCTATAATGTACGCCTGTATTATCATGCACAACATGATAGTCGAAGATGAAGGTGTACAACTGACTAATTGGGCCAATGACAATGAAGCTGGTCCAAGCCACGGCGTGGCCACCCCCAACGTACGAAGGGGGGTACCTCACGATGAAGCCGGCCGCCTCCAGGCACATGGCGACATGCGCCAAGTGGATGCGCATATACAACTCCAAAAGGATTTAATTGAAGAATTGTGGGCGCGGAGGAATGCACGGCGATATTTTTTTTGGTTTTATGTATTGTTATGACAAATAGGGCAATTGTGAATCGAGAAACAAAAGAACGTAAATAGACACAGAATTTACGTGGTTCACCAACGTTGTGTTGGCTACGTCCACGAGCAAGAACGAAGAACAAATTGTAGTATGACTGCGGTTTTCAGATACAAATTGGATCTCAGATCACAGAATTATGTGCTCTACTCCCATATATATAGGCACACTCAAGACAGATTAGGCCTAGGAAACATAATCCTATCCCAATTAGGAAACCTAATCCTATACAAATTCAAGGCATACTAACAAATCTCCACCTTGACTTGAATTCTCTCTTGCAGATGCATCATCATAACACCAGACGAACAAACTTCTCCATTCTTGCCTCAGATTTGCCCTCCACGGGCAACTAACAGCTCATGACATTAAGCAAGTCCAAACAATATTGGAACTTGTTCTGCGGGACTGACTTGGTGAACATATCAACAGGATTATCAGTAGTACCTACTTTCTTCACCTCAATTCTCTTCTCATCTCTTAGAAAATGATACCTCATATCAATATGCTTAGTCCTCTCATGATGGAGTTGATCCTTGGCTAAACAAATAGCGCTCTGACTGTCACAGAACACAACAGCTTGATCTTGATGTAAACCAAGATTACCAACTAGCCCTTGCAACCATATTCCCTCTTTAGTATCTTCTGTCAACGCCATATACTCTGCTTCAGTAGTAGACAAAGTAACTGCAGCCTGCAAAGTTGCTTTCCAACTAACAACAGAACCACTAAGAGTGAAAACATAACCGGTCATAGATCTTCTACTATCGACATCTCCAGCGTAGTCAGAATCAGAATAACCAGTCACTAAACAGTGAGTATCACCTCCATAAATGAGACCAACATCAGACGTACCTCTCAAGTAACAAAAGATCCTCTTCACAGCCTGCCAGTGCTCCTTTCCAGGATTTTCCATAAACCTGCTAACAACGCTGACAGCATGCGCTATATCTGGCCTAGCACAGACCATGGCGTACATCAAACTCCCTACTGCATTAGAGTACGGGACTCGAGACATGCACTCCTCCTCAACTTCGGATTTCGGTGCAAGATCAGATGACAAATGTATGTTTGTGGCACTTGGAGTATCAATAACCTTAGATGCAGACATGCCAAATCTTGACAAAATCTTCTCAATGTAGCTCTTTTGTGATAGAGAAAGCTTCTTCTTTTCTCTATCTCTAGAAATCTCCATGCCCAGAATTTTCTTCGCAACACCCAAATCCTTCATATCAAACTCAGCACTAAGCTGAGCTTTCAACTTCTGTACTTCAGACTTCGACTTCGCAGCTATGAGCATATCATCCACATATAGAACAAGATAGACCATAGAATCATCATCAGCTTTGTTGTGATACACACAACAATCATACGGACTCCTGCTGAATCCCAGCTTGATCATGTAACTGTCAAACCTCTTATACCACTGCCTCGGAGACTGCTTTAGTCCATACAAGGACTTCTTCAACTTGCACACATAATCATCCTTGCCCGGAACCACAAATCCCTCTGGCTGAGTCATGTAGATATCCTCCTCAAGCAATCCGTGTAGGAAAGCCGTCTTCACATCTAGTTGCTCAAGCTCCAAATCATAATGTGCAACTATCACAAGTAACACTCTGATGGAAGTGTGTCTGACCACTGGTGAGAAAATCTCATTATAGTCAACCCCCTCCTTCTGCGTGAACCCTCTTGCAACTAGACGAGCCTTGTATCCAATGCCCTCATCTGGTGTAGTGTCTTCCTTCTTCTTGAAATTCCATTTGCAAGTGACAATCTTTCTCCCCTTAGGCCGTTGAACAAATTCCAAGTCAGGTTCTTCAAAAGTGATTCTATTTCTTCTAGCGTTGCAGCGAGCCACTTGGCACGCTCAGTGCCCGAAACAGCTTCCTTCTAGGTAGGTGGTTCATCTACCGAAGGCTCATCTTCGACCTCATTGGCAACCTGCAATGCATATGCCATCATATCCTCAAAACCATACCTCAACGGAGGCTTCACATCTGTCCTCCTGGCTCTGTCAATAGTGATACTTTTCTGACGAGCTTGTGGATGAACATCCGAACTAGAAGTATCAGCGGCTTCAGCAGTAGTGTGTTGATCTTCTCCACCTTGGAGTTGTGATTCACTCACATCGTGAGTGACTTGCAGCTCCACCTGTTCATCAACACCATCCAAATCCTCTGTAGCAATAGACTTCACAATAGAGTTAAACATAGAATTTTCATCAAACACCACATTCCGACTGAGAATAATTCTACCCTCTGAAGATGACCAAATTCTGTACCCCTTAACTCCATCTCCATAACCAACAAATACTCCCTTCTTAGCTCTTGGCTCCAATTTACCTTCACTCACATGATAGTAAACAGTACTCCCAAAAACTCTCAACATAGAGTAATCTGCAGGTGAATCAGACCATACCTCGTACGGTGTCTTGCAGTCAATGCCAGTGTGAGGTCCACAGTTGATCAGATAACAAGTCGTGTTTACTTCCTCTGCCCAAAACTTCATAGTCAAACCGGCTTGGAAGAGCATGCATCTTGCTCTCTCCAACAACGTCTGATTCATGCGTTCTGCCACACCATTCTGCTGTGGTGTATGTCTAACGGTGTGATAGCGAACGATCCTTTCACTCCTACATAACTCATCGAACTTAGACGAACAAAATTCCAGACTGTTATCTGTTCTCAATCGCTTGATCTTCTTCCCAGTCTGGTTTTCAATTAGAGTCTTCCACTCTTTGAACTTCTTGAATGCCTCACCTTTATGTTTCATCATAAACACCCAAGTCATTCTTGAGTAGTCATCAATCATCGACACAAAATACTTGTGTCCTCCAATAGACTCAACAAGTGAGGGACCCCAACAATCCATATGAATGTAGTCAAGTGTCTCCTTCGTTCGATGAACACCCTTCTTTGGAAACTTGCTGCGATGAAGCTTCCCCAACACACAGTGTTCGCAGAAATCAAGTTTCTGCACCTTATGGCCCGAAAGAAAATCACGATTCGACATGATTCTCATGCCACGTTCTCCCATATGACCGAGCCTCATATGCCACAGCTTGGTCATATCCTTAGTTGCAACCTCGGATGATGCAATATCAGTAAAATTTTCCACGATGGAACCTCTCAAAACGTACAAGGTACCCCGTTTCAAAGATGTCAGAACCACCTTCGAACCTTTAAAAATACGCATTACTCCACCTTCACCTTTGAAACTGAATCCCTTACTATCAAATGTACCCAGGGATATCAGATTCTTCGTCATCTGTGGAACATGCCTAACATCGTTTAAGGTGGAGAAGACCCCATCATGAGTGCTAATCCTGATTGAGCCGATGCCAACCACCTTGCAGACCATGGTAACATTGTCTCCATCTATCTGCTCATAAGTGTTGAAATACTCCATGTGAGGACAGAGATGATATGACGCTCCAGAATCCAAAATCCACACATCATTACAGTGTGGCTGTTCATCCGCAACCAAGGCTAATTCTTCTTCCGAATTTGTGTCATCAGCTTCGGCCACAGTTGCAGAACGTTATCATCTTCCTTCTTGCCCAATTTCTTCTTTATCCTTGGACAATCAGCCTTCCAATGCTCTGGTTCTTTACAATATCTGCAGATGTCATTTGGCTTAGGGCCTTTAGGACCTTTTAAACCTTTTGAGTTCTGTTTCTTCTGTCCGAATTTCTTCTGTCCTTTATCCGTAACAGATAATCCCGATGGCAGATCTTTTGTGGCTGAACTCGTTGCCTCGTTGACGATCCTCTCGATGTGGAGAGCAGATCGAACATCCTCCAACGAAAGAGTTTCCTTGCCAGTCATAAAAGACTCAACAAAATTTTCGTAAGATTCAGGCAAAGACATAAGCAAAATTAAAGCAAAAAGCATCCTCGTCTTCTACTTTAACTTCAACATTACGCAAATCTAGCAAAATTTTATTCTAATTTTCCAGATGATCCCGAAGGGGCGTACCTTCCTAATGCGTAACCGAAAAAAACGTTGCTTCAAGAGCAACTTGTTGGTTAGAGACTTCGTCATGTATAGACTCTCCAACTTCGCGCAAAGAGCAGCAGTCGTCTCCTGATCCGCAACTTCGATGATAACATCGTCGGACAGGCTCAATATGATGGTCGAGTGGGCCTTTTCGTCTAGGGTTGTCCACTCCTTATCATCCTCCGTAGCCTTCTTTGTTTTGAGCGGCTCCCATAAACCCTGTTGCTTCAGCAGAGATCGCATCTTGATCTGCCATAAACCAAAACTATTTCTCCCGGTGAATTTGTCAACCTTCACGTTCAGAGCAGACATCTCGATTTACCAGACAAAATCCTCGCAGCGGAATTCAAAACCCTAGTTCGAAAACCAAGGCTCTAGATACCAGTTTGTTATGACAAATAGGGCAATTGTGAATCGAGAAACATAAGAACGTAAATAGACTACGTGGTTCACCAACGTTGTGTTGGCTACATCCACGAGTAAGAACGGAGAACAAATTGTATTATGACTGCGGTTTTCAAATATAGATTGGATCTCAGATCACAGAATTATGTGCTCTACTCCCATATATATAGGCACACAAAAGACAGACTGAGCCTAGGAAACATAATCCTATCCCAATTAGGAAACATAATCCTATACAAATTCAAGGCATACTAATGTAATTTTTTTAATTAATGTAATTTTTTTTATTTTCATAAAATTAATGAATTTTTTCCCATATATGTGTCGTAAATTTAATTCCGTATTTTGTGTTTGATTTCGTAAATTTAGTTGTTTTTTTAATAGTGCTGATGATGTGGTTAGCCTGTGGCTAGCCTATTATTTGTCTAGTTGTTTGTCCTGATGATGTGGCAGGAGGAATTTTAGTGCTAGAAAATATGGAAGGAAGAAAAACATAGGCTAGCCTATTTACCATTGCGGATGCTCTTGCTACTACATGAGCTTTTATCATTATCCGACCCACATTTTAAGAAACTGAAATTGTTATTTACATGTCTATTTTAACAAAACAACTTTATGGAAACATAATTTGATGTTCTCCGGTAGATAAATAAAAAAATAAAAGTTCAATAGAAGAATGGGAAAATAGATTGAATAATCGGGCATGATCACATTTGCATTCATACATTATCTCATATCTAGCTACAGTCAGAATTCAGTAAAAATAATTACGGAATTTCCCACCCAAATCGTCTATTAATTACTTCCCCCTTTTCAAAATTTGTTTGAAAATTCTGAAATATTTTGAAATTGATACTCATTTTGGGTAATGGGCTTCTTTCAAATGGACAAATTGGGCCTAAATGAAATACTTAAGCCCATTAATCGAATTGAATTCAGCTCAACTTCACACTTTACACTTCGATCCTCGTTAATGGTAAATGGAATGTTGAGCACAAGATCATGAGAAGAATTCTAGCGGGGAAGAAGATTTTGAATCGGATCCCATGTCCGAACCGATCCTTTTGCTCAACCTCCGGAAACAACAAACCCACTACGACCGGCGGCGGCGCCACTCGCGATGGGTCTTCTTCTTCTCCATCGTTGAGTAAGTACGATGAACAATACAAAGCTCTTGAAGACCTCGATTTTGTGAAAGCCGCGAAAATCCTCTTCTCCGACCCTCCCAAGAAGAAGAAATTTGGGTGAGCTCTCTTTTCACTTTTTTCCGGAATTTCTCTACAGGCATTACGTCGATCAGTTGGCGTGCAGTAGAACGACTAGTTTTATTTATTGATTGAGCTGATTTTGAGTTTAATTAATGCTTTTTAGGTTGGATTTCCATCTGGTGCAGCTATTCTTTGCTTGCTTGCCGTCGTTGGGTACCGCGTTTTATTCTTCTAATCTAAAGAGCATTTTTTTTCCATATATGTTACGACATTGAGCTGAGTTTTTGTTTTCGGTGGATTAATGATGAATTCTGTGATTTTCTGTGTCAGCTGTGTATCTTGTTGCTCAGTATGCCCGCGGAGAAATGAAAATAATGGATGCGGTATGGTTTTACATATTATGTAGTTTTATCATTGTTTAATGTAGATTTTTTTCCCATAATGATCAATATGTACCTAGAAAATAGGAGATTATGTATGATACTGAAGTACATATGTGTTAGTAGTGGAGAATCCAGACTTCTTCTTGTTTCAAAGTCACAGCTAGTTAGCTATGTGTGAATTGCTGAATGCATGTCTAGAGATGCCTACTAAATGGAGTATAAAATCACGAACGTATGCTTTTGCATTGCTGGCATTCTAAATAGATATTTTCAGATAGATTGAATATTGTTATAGTATTCTTTTATTGGATTAGGAAGGATAATGAAGCACATTCGACTTCCGAGTACTTGCCTAGTTTGGTGATACCTTTTCTTTTCTTAATCAAATAATGCTCATGAGATACTTGCTTAGAAGCTTGTCATGACAGTTTTAATAAAAGATGCATTCATGCATGCATATGTCCTCTCATTGTCAACTCTTCCACCAATGCTCAACTTTGTTGGGTTTAATTTGGAAAAGATTGCTGTTTGTGTTTTATAGTGCTTGGATTGTTGAGGGATTATAAAAGGGAAAAGGATAAGCTCTCCTGCTGCTCTCTGTGAAGTTCCACATTGTTACACTGTCTTGGTGAGATTTTGTGGGGCCATGAAAAGTTTAGATTGCGAATTGAAGGAAGTTTTGTCCCCAGTCAAAAAGACGTGTTTTGAAAATGCTATGTAAAAAAAGTTTTAACATCATGATTCATGAGCATTTGAACTTAAGCGAAAAATTAGTTTTGTTGATGTAACCTCCTACGGGGTTGCTCTTTTTATATACTAACACATGATTGTAAAATAAAGTAAAACTCAGGTGACTTGGTATCATGAGTTTGTATCAGAGAAAATAGATTCTTTAAAGGGATTGACTCTCTGTTTGTTTTTGTATATCATAGCACATTCTGAACCTTGATGTTGAATTTGTTAGATTTTTAAATATAATAGATTAGTTCAAGTCTTGGTTTTCTTGGTGTCGCAGGAATTGATAATTAAGTTTGTTGGTTTAGAGTTCAAAGGGTTATTGCTTTGAATACTTTGTCCTTTTGAAGTTGCACACCCAGATTTGTATGTGCATGTCTGTGTGTGTAGCTGTACATCTGTTTGGAAGGTCGTTCATTCCTAAGGGTATCTACATACACCTCTTTATGATATGTGGGCGGCTTGCATCATGATGTTATACTACTCTTCTAATACTTATGTGATATCTTCTCGAGCAATAGCAAAATAATGTATGTGAATCGTTAGGTGTAGAAGAATGAGTATGTAATGTATGTGAATCGTTAGTTGTAGAAGAACAACTTTGGGGATCATCTATGATTGTATAGTTGAGGTGAGGCAACACTTAATTGTTGCAGATTTTTCATAAATTGAAAAGGAATGACTATTCATGCATATATGTGATACGTTTCATATCTGGCTATGTGGTGTGATATTCTCATGTTTGTGTTTCCTTTGGGTCCTGTGGATTATGTTGTCAGGCTTTGGAAAAAAAGAAACAGGCTGAGTTTGAAGCTCAAGCAAAAGAGATGGAGCTCAAGGCTGCTGAACAAAAAGCATTAGTAGCATCTAATCCAGAGATTTTGGAGGTCAAAGAGAGACTAGATAAGCTCGAGGTGACATTGAAGGATTTAGTAACAAATTCAAAGAAGCCAGCAGACGACGCCACAAAAACAGGCAGAGAAGATCAAAATGAGCAAAAGCGAGCTACTCAGCCGAATGAGTCTGTAGGCAAGACGTCTATAGAGAAAGGAACAGTTGTAAGTGAAGGAAAGACAAGTGGACTTGCACCAGATATTAGTCCCTCACAGAGCAATCAAAACAACATAAAAAAATGATGGACCCTTTAAGGAGTGAAAAAATGAGAATTACTAAGCAAATTTTGTGTAGTGGAACTTGCCAAGAATTTGGTTGTCAAGTGCCTCAGGAAGATGGTAACTGATGAAAACACTTTCAAAGCAGGCTCATTTTTTTGTATGACCAAATTGGTATCATTGATTAATACAGCTAGAAGCTGAAGTAGCTAGTTCCATTGAGTCGTCGACTGTTCTTACCAACTTGTGTATTTGATAGTAGAATTTGGGTTGTTAGGAGTGGCCAATTTTCTGATTGTATATAGCTTTTACTTTTTTTTGGATAATCTTCTTGGCATGAAATGGATGTTCCTTTGTCAAATTTCTCTTCAAGGTATTAGGATGCAACTTAATATCATTGTTGATTATATCGTCTTAGTATGACTTTTCTTGTGTTGTTATTGTGACCTTGTCTTGCTACTACTAATATGTTGGGGTTGGTATTTTATCTCCAAATTAAAATATTTTAATTTTGTGACAGATCCTCAATAGGATTGTTGATGTTTATTTGATCTCCATATTTTTATTACTCAGATTTAGTGTATTGTTTCATCAACAAAAACAATGTTGGTGTTCCAGCTTGAATTTCTTGAATGACATTTTAAACGGTAGAACTTTGACAATACATCTCACAGCTAACCATCGGCACTACAATAACAGTTACTATCTCGCCGTCAATGGTATATATTCGGAGATGCTGACCTTTGTGAAGTCATTATATTGCCGACAAAGATACACTGACACTAGTCAAGCTCTGCCACTGCAACCAAGCCCACACACCAAGGTCCGTCGCTATTATTCTATGAAATACATTTGGAAAAACTCTAGCTGTAACAACAAGTGAGTTGTGCAATTTAGATGGTGTATTTTATCGCTTTGAATTAAATATTATTTTAGAATTTTAATGAATTTCATATTTTAAATAAATTAGGATAAATAAATTATAATGTACAGGAAATTGAAAAAAAATTAAAATGATATATCAATTACTACTATAATTAAGTGAAGAAATAATAAGTTATGAAGGTTGTGACCTAACTATAAATAAGAAAACTTTAAAAGGTCTTTTTATAATTACTACAACTATAGGGGCGACTGTGTAATAACATTAGCTTGTGAAATTGAGTTTTATTTAGGGTTTAGACAGACGTTCGCTCCCTCTCTTAACTCTCCCGCCGTCGATGCTGGGCTAGCGTCTGCGAAATCGATTGATTCTCTTCCAATTATTCTCTCTTCTATTTGCATTATTGTTAATTTCGTCGGGTAAAATACAAAAATGGCGACGGAGGAGGCGGCCCCAGCGGCTCTAAATTACATACCGGAAGTCGTGCTGAAGAAGAGGAAGACTAATGAACAGTGGGCAGTCAGAAGAAAACTCCAGCAAGAGGAGAGGGCTAAGCGTCAAAAAAGCGGTAATTTTATCATCAAGAAGCCCGAGCAATTCATCCGAGAATATCGTGATAAGGTAATAACACTGCCTTTACTATTTTTCGTTTTCTCTCATATGTCTGTTGTATAATTGTATCTTCCAAGTCTATGCTTATTTCCGGATGTTCAAATGTGAATGTTTATGTGCGTGTATTTTTCTTCTTTTTGTGCACTTATATGTTGGGATATCTTTGGTCGATTGTTTAAAGTGTAGATTATACCAAATGTTAGTATATCGTTTGTCTTTCTGTGTGAAACTTGGTTTTGATGTTGTCATGAGCTTGCTGTAAACAATTTTGTTGAAATATGCGAATTTGATATTCCTGAAGAGCTTTGATGGTGATGTATAAGAGTTAGGGTTGTTCATATCTGCCATTTTGTTTCCAGGAATTGGACCTAGTTCAAATGAAGAGTAGGGGGAAGCGAATCAGATCAGCATCAGTAACACCGGAATCCAATCTTCTGTTTGTCATTCGCATACGAGGGTCAGCTTAAATAACCAATGCTTGTGTTTGTTATTTTTGGTTTACAAGTGTTGCTGAGTTTCAAGTTTGTTTCTTCAGAAAAAATGACATGCATCCAAAAACTCGGAAGATTCTGTATTCTTTGAAATTAAGGAAAATACGGACTGGAGTTTTTGTGAAGGCTAGTGCAGGAATGATGGAAATGTTACAAAAGGTGGAGCCGTATGTAACTTATGGGTATGTCATTCCCATTTTCTTCTGATACTTTGGTTTTTTATTGCTTTAGAAGTACTTCAACTACCCTCTATAATTCAGATTCACAAATTGGAATTCTTGGTTACGTTTATATTTATGGTTTGTTTCCTAGAAATATTTATGGTTTGTTTCCTAGAAAATGTGAAGTCAAGGCCTAGTCTTTTGCCAATCCTACTCCTATCACATATGTGTGGCTTGTTTAAATAGAACACTTATTTGAAATTTGTAGCAGTATAAAAATCGTGTTTTATTTATCATATCAATGCTCATAACTTTTGCTCTCTGCAGGAAATAATTGAATTTGGTTTTCTTGTAACCTATGTTCATGCTCGTACCTTTTGTTATGCATCAGGTTCTTTGAAATTTGTCTTGAAGCCTGCTGCTTTATCAGTTATAGAAATGTGTTTAGTCTTAATATAACACTACCTTTCACAGTATAATGCTAAACATCCTAAGTCAATTCCATGATGGCTGTTACTGATGCATGTAGATGGCAAATATTCACCACTAGCATGAATGTCAAGGAACATCTAGAACAAATCATGCTCAATCTTTAATAAAAAAGGGATGAAAAAATGATTTCTATTCCATTTCTTTTGTTGCATATATCTCTATCCCTCATGCTGCCATCTTTCTTGTGCTCCCATTTCTTCAAAGTTTACTCCTTTTTTGTCTATCTGAACAGTGAGATATCTGGTGAAGAACAAGCTCAATTAATATCCCACAGCAACATAATTCTCAATTCGTGAGTCTAAAAACAACTTGTTTGTGGTGTAGATATCCCAATGTGAAGAGTGTCAAGGACTTGATCTACAAGAAAGGTGTAGTAAGAGTTGGCAAGGAGAGGATTCCTTTAACCGATAACAACATTGTGGAACAGGTACAGCTAGTTATATTTTTCATTTCCCAGTGGATCGATCGGTTGGTAAGAAATTTTAACACGATAATATGCTTGTTGCAGGAATTGGGTAAGCATAGCATCATATGCATAGAAGACATTGTGAATGAGATTGTTGCTGTTGGTCCCCATTTCAAGTCAGTCACCAGTTTCCTCTGCCCCTTCGTGCTGAACAATCCGGAAAAGGTGCTGCAAGGAAAGAAGAAAAGGTTCGAAGACGGAGGAGATTCTGGAAATAGGAAGGATAAGATAAATGAGTTGATCAGCAAGATTAATTAGCATATTAGAAATGGTTGTTGGTCTTGAACTTGGAAGCTATTTAGTTTTAAATCTTTGTTTTTGATCGGGATTAATTCTCATGTTTTGGCAGCTAATGTTTTTGTGCAAGTGATATATTCGCGTTATGTTTAAATTGAGAATTTGATACCCATGAATTCGATGTGGATGCATTATTTCTGGTATAGAATAAGTAAGTAAATTAAAGAAAAACATAAATGGTTTCTTCCCCAAAAGCAACTAACTTTTTGTACAAAAATAATTTTTTGGTGATTAAACAACTACGAAGATTAGCAGATTATCTCATTTGCTTCCACGGAAAAAAATAGTAACGCTAGTTTGCTAATTCTTCCACATTAGCAGACTTAATGGAAAACGGCGACGACTGGTTGGCCGCCGACAAACTGTATCACGTTCTTTTCTGCTTCTTCATTTCCGTCGTTTGCTCTCTACTCGCGGCAAGGACTCGCTACCCATTCCTCCGCCGCCGCAGTATTTGGATCGGATCACTCCTATCATTTGCGGCCGGCGCCGCTAAGGAGTTTGCCGACGAATTGGGCTATTTCGAATCAGCTGGTGCATCTGCCAAGGATGCGGTTGCTGATTTGATCGGGATTCTACTCGCTGCAGTGATTCTCTACCTGTTCAATTATAGGGCATCAGGGGCTATCTGGCTGGATCAACACCGGGAGCTTGACATGGTTTGAATAATTGAATTGGTGATGACAGCGTTGTTTGAGATTTTGCTGCTCAAGGATTTAGGTGATTGTTGTTGTTCGTTGGCATATTTGGATTCATGGATTACTTCGTTATTTTTCATGGAGTCGAAAGTTTGATGTTTGTTGCTCGCAATCATTTCTTTCTTAGGATTATTTGCATACAACATGCCATTGAGATCGTTGCAGCAAGCACCACCAATTCGATAATTTTGTTATAATACTAATAATATGGAGTCACTGCGGAGAGAGCAATATGAACTTGGGCAAAAGTGTCACAATATGAATGAATTTAGGCAAAAGCGTTTGTGGAATGGTTTAAGAGATGTGTCAGCAGATTAGGTATCGAAATTGAGCTGCAAATCAATTACTTTTTCGAAATGATGCATGAATGAAATTTTGGTTTGGAACTGAGATGCAAAGCCGTGAACTTATACATTAGAATTTCAAAATTGATTCTGGGGTTAACAGCAGGTTAGTGTAAGTGTAAAACGACATTCTTTGAAGCAGTTTTAGAAGAACTTCAGATTGACCACACAGTTTTCTACATAGTCTGTAGTTAGTGTATTGTTTTATGTCGGTTAGCTTCAATATATGCAAAGCTCGTGCTATCATGACTCAGTATGCAGTTATTCCTTTTTCCTAGTGAAGGTATTTTTTTTAGAGAACACTCAATTAGAAGAGCATGGCAAGTAATTGATGTGTGTTTTGAATATGGTGTAAGGCTTAGGTGAAAGCTTCAAGGTTCGTTTCTTAAGCCATGGAGATCCAAGGTTTTTGTTGGTATGATGACATTGATCATTCATGTTGCCTCTTGGCTTTCCATGGTTTCCTGCTTGCGTACATCTTAAAGGGTAGATTTATTGCTCCTATACTGGATATCATGATTTGGGATTCCGAATTTGCATAAAATTGTTGCATACATATGTTGATTAGCACATGATATCTAGCAGTACATACTTCAGAAAGAAGAATAGAGCAAAACATTTGGCCACAGATGTCTGTAGTGCAAATGAGCGTGTTCTTGTAGTTTCGAATGAGAGAAGAGGTGCATTCAGTTTATTTAATACAAGTGAAATTCTTTCCTGCATTCACTTCTGTGTAGTCGCTGTTTGATATTCTTGTTATTGTATACAGTCATATCTTCTACAGACTACAATTGTCCTATACTTGTTCATTCATGTGTCGATATGAAATAGAATATCGATATGACTTAACTATGTTAGCAATTCATATATTTGAAATCTTAAAGCCAAATTCAGTTCAAATTTCTTTGCTTGATCAGTGATCTTTTGAGTAGGCAGTTTCCCTGAGCACACAAGTGGATCTATTAACTCGGACGGGAAGGGACTTAAATAGAAAAGGGGGAAAACACAGGTATGAAGAAGGGACTTGAATTGAAAATACTTGTGGTTCCTCCCTTTTCTATTCAATTGGTGGAGGGCCGAGGGCTCCCTGAGCAGGAAGCAGATGCCAAGCATTGCCATCACTCTCGTCAAAAATTCAAAGCAGAATCTGAAGAGTGGGAAGCTCCAACTCCTACCAAGAGATTGAGATCACACACCAGAAAGGTTGACCGTCTTCCACTACATAATTTCTGCTTTGATTTGTATGCATTATGCATATGTGTAGAAACTAGAAACGAGTTAATTTTGAGATGCAATTCATTAATAGTTCTGCCACTTGTCAAACTCAGCTTTTGTATCTTTGTAGTTTGTTCCATGTTTGGAGGCCCTATTCCTTGCTTAATATGCTTGCTAAACTCACATTTGTTCATCTTATGTATTGGATGTTATACTTATTTGATGGTATATGATTGATTGTCAGGACAATTGTAGAGGCAGTGCAGTTTTGACACCTACGAGGAATCCCAGAAGGATGCTCGGGATAAGGGTGGTGAATTGGAGAGAAATGAATGAGACGATGAATTATTGGTGCAATCACAAAAGAGCGCGCTAAGGTGGTAATGATGAAGGTAGTGTTTTGATTGATCAAAGGTTTTGCATGATTGTATAGCATGATTGATGAGATTGTAAATGAATCTATTTGTTATCAAGGCTTGAGTGATGTTGCCATCCACATTGGGATAAAGAGTTTAGTAGAAATGCCTGCAATTAGTAATCTACCAATCCACACATTGCGATTTTGCTAATAAATTTTTACTACTCTGTTTTACCTTCCAGTTTTCATTAATAATAATAATAATAATAATAATAATAATAATTGTGATTTGTGAGTAATAACTTTACTTTTATTTTTATAACTATAATAATAATAATAATAATAATAATAAAATTACAAGAACATAAATATAAAAGTAAATCTACACTATATAAAACTAAAATAAAAAAAAATCTGAATCTATAATAATAAAATGCCCTGTCCATATGAGAAGCATTTTTGGGAGTTTATAAACATGAAAAAACTAATTTGTGTTATATGTAGAGTAGTAGCGTAGGCAGTCCAAGTGATGCAGAGGATAGACTGAAGTCCCTCATTCAAAATCTTGGTTTTCTTCTCCAGGAAGATAATCCTATTTCGCCGATTCACATTTCCTCTGCACAGGTGAGCAAACATGTTTATCGAGTATTTTGTCTTTGCTTTTTTTACAACTGAATATTCATAACCGATGCATCACCTTTGATTTCGCATCTTCTGTTATTCATGCCCAATTTTTACGCATTTTTGACCATGCTATCTGCGATCTACATCACTCTCTCCAAAGTTTGTCACTCATTTTGTGTTTTTCTGCCACCAACAAAAACATTTCACGCATCAATCAAATAAACCCTAGAATTCAAATCGACATTCTTATCACATTAGCGATAGATATACATTCACTCCTTCTCACTATTCAAAGCAGAGAGCAAACTCTCGCTATGAAAGGAAAAGCTACTCGAGTTTCCATCAAGAGGCTCAACCCCGCCAGACAAGATGAAGATGCTGCTAAGGTTCCTCTTTAAACTCTCTATCATGCCTTTGTTAATCACACTCTGTGTTTGTGGAACTCATCCTGCTTCAATTCAGAATTCATGAGATAGGAGTAAAACAACCCCCAATTTTTGTTTAAATGGACTAGCAAAGCTCTTATACTATATTATCTAATTTATTCTGTAAAACTTTGTTGTTTTATGCTATGATTGAGAGAGTAATTGGTTTTATATGAAGATGGAGAAGGAGCTTCTTGATAGGGTTACACGGTTTGAAAGCCATATCCATACGTTGAAATCTGAATGTCGACGCCTCTGCATTAGCCTTGGTGATGTTACTGAGCTTGATCAAACGAGTGTTGCATATATGAAGCCGAGCTTTAGCAAAGTTATGGTGAATCTGTCTGGCATAATCCGTGATTTTGAAGGATTGACTCAAGACTTCATCAGTCTGAAGGAAGCCAGCACTCGTTCAACTCATCTTGTTAATGCCTATGTCAAATTCGATATCAACCGATGTCAAAACTTTAAAGCTAAAGTGATCCAGAGATTCCAAGATATGACACAGGAAGTAATCAACATCAAAGCCTCGTTGGAGAAGAAGATTCCTGTAACGAATGAGGACAATTAGATATGTCATTTTATAATGATGATTATGATCTTATATAGCCAACAATTTTTCTCTTATATGCTTGAATGCCTGTCATCTTGTTGTGGCTATACATTTCGTAGTTTTTTGTACCTAAGAATTTGTAGATTTTGCTCTATTAGTTCTACATATATATATGTTATGTTTGATTTTGTTGTTTTTATGCATCGCTTCAATTCCACTTCTTTTATGTTATGTGTGATTTTGTTGTTTTTATGGGTCACATCGGCTCCACAGCTTTATTTTTAGCAAGATTATTTTTTTCAAATTTATGTGGAGATATTTGAAACAAGTACAATAAGATGATACTGTGTTAAGAATTCTTATTGAATAATTGAGTGAGTAAACAGTCCTATTATATTAGAGGGAATGAACTAGTTGGATGGACCTACACTAATACATGTATCTATATTAAAAGTAGTACATATGATTAATACTAGGAGTTGGAGCATTGGTTCATGAATATAGAAAATTCATTAATCTTCAGTACTCATCCCGGTAACCCCAAGCTTCTCTCTCAGAAACTGAAATTTAACTTCAGTGCTGCAATACTTAAAGTTGGATTTCTCCACTTGCATTTACTTCCCTAATGATACTACTTGTGATATAGATGTGCTTAGTTTGACAATGGTACACCAAATTCGCTGTGGTCGAATTGTTGTCAGGGTATCACTCTATTGAACTTTGCTTCTTCTCTCTCTCTTCAGCCAAATTGCTTGATTTGCAGCTTCTGCAGCTGCCACATACTCAGTTCGGTAGATTATGGCAAGGATTTTGAACAAAATTCATGGCTTCAATGGATTCAATATTTTAGTTGGTGCCACAACACTGCAAGATCCAGCTAAGAGCATTGTGTTATTGAACTCGACATGATAATTTGTTGATGTTGTTTATCCCACAACAGAGACTAAACGTAGCACAAAAATATGTTTTGCAGCATGTCTGTGTTTTTTATTTTGCTTCCTCTATTTTCAAGTTATGGATCCGCCACTAATCAAAACGACACTGTTTCCCCCGATTTTCTAAATCCCACCAATTACTACCTTATAACAACCTCCCCACTTCATCCGGAACCTGGCACAGATATTAAAAAAAATGTGTGTAATGTATTAAATAAAAATATAATAAAATATGGAAGAAAAAGTAGAGAAAATAAAGTAAGAGAAAGAAAAAGTAAGTGAAAAGAAATATGTTGGGTTTTACAAAAAAAAAGGAAACGACTCCACTACTATGGAACGTGTCAAAATATCAAAATGACTCTACTAGTATGGATTGAAGGAGTAGTTGCTTGTAGATGTATTACTTTAATCTTTAGCAAACTAAGATAAATTATTTATTGATATATTATATTACAATTATTTTTAGATGTGTAACAACAGTGAATTTAAGTTATTGCTAATACCAATTGTGATTATGATTGTTGAGTAATCAATCAATACTTTTTCTTACTTAAAGACGAAAAGGAAAAGGCAAAGTGATTTTTACCGACTAAACTTTAGCACTATTCAGCAAGAAGCCCAAAAGCCCATTCTTGTTAGTTCATTTTAGATTCTAATATGGAGTACTATAATATTCAACTTAATTTTCAACTTACAATGTAATTTTCAGATTTCCCGAAACCATTCAATTCAAATCATGAATTTGTTTTATATCCATTGAGATCATAAAAATTATTGGTGAGTATTAGATGCAAGAACAACAACCGACATGAGCAATAATACGGCCCAAAAACATGTACCCACAAAGTATTAAAGGAATCTGAGTCTCGAATTATTGGATACGTATAAAATTAATGCTTACTTAGATAAAATTTTGATTCATATTGTTGCGTTCAATTTGTCAATTATTTTCCCACAAGGTTTTCAATTGAGCGTGTAAAATTTCTGGCTTAATATCTGTGTATATGCACGTACTACATCTCGATTATTTTTGTAATTTTGTGGTGATGATCATTGCCAACCCAAGCAATATGATTTGTGAAGAATTATTACAAATGTTATTTTTATATACAGAATTATGAATATGATGAGTAACATGGCAGGCATGATGTATATATAATATTATTTCATCTAACCACTTATCATGCCGTTCTTGACTTTATTGTAATGGGTGTATTTTTAATTGTAGGTTCTCTCCTCTGACCAATCTGTATAGAAATATTAGAGTGCAATTATTTTTTATAATTATGTATGTAAACGACTTTTTTTTCTTTATTACTACGATATCTCCAATCCTACTTTTAATTAAAAAAATTTGAATAAAGAATAATCTGGTTTACTAATTGAGATGTGTTATAGTATTTGTATACGATTGTAACAGGAAATAGGAAACATAAATTCAACGAAAAATGTTAAATTGTTATTGTCATTTGGTTATTATTATTATTATTATTATTATTATTATTATTATAATTATTATTGTTGTTGTTGTTGTTGTTGTTGAAAAGAGAATAAACATAAATAGAGATGAGACATTTATAAGAATGAAAATGAGACGAGTGTCATATTCAAAAGAAAATGAAAATTTATTACTTATTCCATACAAATTTTAATTTAATGCCTTTTTCTATTAATATAACAGGCTGAACAAGTTATTCCAAGAGGCAAAATATAATTAAAATCAAGATAAATGGACGTACATAAATCGATCAAACTATTACTGTTATCGCACTGAATTGCACCTTCTATATTTGACTCGAATGATTTATCATAATTTCACTCAAAAAAATAAACTTATTTTAAGATAATCATGCAATATTATTTTCATAAAGTCTGCATTTAAAATAGTTATGTTTTTATCGAAATCCACGCGTCTATTAAAGTTCATCGTATTTTCCGTCACTTTTAAAATTCATTGAAAATAATAGATTTTGAGGAAATTTGGCTATTATCCTTCAAAAAACTTCAAAAAAGGATATGGTTTACGGTTTACCTACTCTACCAATGAAATCCCATTTCTTCCGGCAAAATTCATACATAAACCACACCCATCACTACATTACTAATGTACTACAATTCTTGTGTTGCCCAAACTCAATGTGATATATTCTCTCTAAGCATAGGTAATAAAACACAGGACTAAGCCAAATATATAGAAATTAATTTCAGAAAACAGAATTTATAACTCAAATTCACAAAGCTAAAACTTGTATAGTGTACAAATGCGAGGCACCTCAAATCTTGGCAGTGCACAACACACCTAGTTTTTTTAACCAACATCCTAGAAATCACATTTTCTTTATTTTTTTCTTCTTCCATTCCACCTTCTGCCTGCTCTATTACTCAACACCTAAACCATACAACACACCAGAATACTTCTCCACTGCTCCATTGAAGAACTTCTCCCTCATCTTCATGAACGCTGCCGATGTCAGCAAGCTGTCCGAGCCCGCCTGGTGGGAGATCCCCACTCTCTCCACATCCAGCAGCTCGGCCAGCTTGCTCAGCCCGCCGTGGAGGCTGTTGGAGAACTTCATCAGATGCTTCACGTCGTACAGCACCGGGAAATACACTTTGATCAATGTGAAGAACCCTTCCTGCGACTCCGGCAGCTTCCTGCAAGTCAAGATCTTGAGCAAGTACCCGAAATCATAGCCGCTGTGGAACGTGATCCAATGCATATCTCCATTCAGAACGATCCCAGACGACATCAGGAGCTCCCCGAACCTCAATGCATCAATGCCCTTGTCAGTGTTCTTGGCAAAATCAATGCCGCTCTGGCGCAGGAGCTCGATTGATTCCAGTGCTGCCACGTCCTCGTTCGGATTGAACTCGCGGAAGTTGAACTGCCAGATGCAGTACTTATCAGTGCCGCACGTTGGCAAGTTCCCCTTCTCGTCGGAGAATGTTAGCCCCAATTGAATCAGCTTCAGCAAATCCACATTGTCTCTCAATGTGTGGTAGTGGAGGTCATTGGTGTTCTTGAAATTTCCAACCGGCCGGATCACGATACCGGGGAACTCAGTGTCCATGGCGATGAAGGGATAATCATCAATTATCTCACGGATCAGCGCGAATTCTGCATCCAGATTGTCGGCATAAACCTCCCGGATTTGAATCGAATCGCTTTTATGTAACACAGACATTTTCACAAACACAATCAGAGCAAGTTGACCACAATATTTAAAATCGAAAACCCCCAAATTTCTCTGTACCGACACGGTTAGGAATTAGATCTTGCGAAGAGCACTAGAAGCAGATCTGTTAAAATAAAAGTCGTCGTTTCTTCACGAAATCAGCTGAAACACACCAGATCTACGCGATCCGCTGAAATAAGAGTAAACCTTAAATTAAAGAGCTGGATCGCGAGTTTCTAATGGCCCAAACGCTCAAGATTTGAGCTTTAGAAGAACCCCCGAAACAAAAGGATTAAAGATTCATGATTTATACACCAGATCTGCAAAAAACAAAAACCAAAACACGAGATCAGCTCGAAATCAACAAATCCTCACAAATCAATTAAGCAAAAATCAGCATCACAAGTCTCCAATTCAGATCCAAAAAAAAGGAACTAAACCTAATCAAATACATACAGAAACAATTGATTCAGAAAGGATTAACCCTTTTTAATGGAATAGAAATGAAATTACCTGAGAAACTCTAAATTCAAAGGAGGCGAACCAGTCAAATATAGGAAGGATACACACAAACACAACAAGCAAGTATTATACGGTGTACAGATACAGATACAGATACAGATACAGGAGGAGAGCGGGTTTGGGCCTCGAAATGAGAACTGCGAAGCGAATAAAAAACCGAAGAGAGAATAGATAGATAGAGAGAGAGAGTTCTTAGAAAGTGATGTGAACACAGAAGCGACGCATTTTCCTGTGCTGGGCATCAAAAGAAAAAGAAAAAAAAAGTTAGATGGATTTCGATTCCAGCGCTTATTTAGTTGTTTTAGAGCTGTATAAATGGACAATTATCCCTTAATTTTAAATTGCAATCTATTCCCAGTATTTCCTTAATCACTGTATACATAGACTTTTTACTATATTCTGTTATTTTCGTGTTTTGATTTAATGCTCTCCTATTTGTCTTTTGATATGAAATTATAGTAAGCATTAATTACTTAGTGTGTTTTATTTACTTTTCTCCATATTCAATCATATTTCAATATACCAATGCATTCGGGTTTCATTAGAAATTTCATTATTTATCATTTATCACTAAGACAAAATAAGCAAGTCAATAAATATTTTTAATTCTACACATTTGGTATTAGAAATTTCAATATTTATTTTAGATATATCTCCTATTTTATTCCCTAATCCTACATATTTTTATATTTTATTTATTATTAGCAACAAATTCAATTCCAAAACAAAAATAATTTGAGCAAGGCCGAGTAAATAACACAAGCAAGAAAATAATAAGGAATATAATCATGCAACACAAAGACAACAATAGATGACAATCAAGCAAGATTGTCTAGAACGAACATGCATAAGACGGAACAACTCAACATTCACCGCTCATAATATTGAATGTAACTTACTACACTTGAAGTACACCAATCTAATGAAAATTAAGACTGACTGGCCGTTGTCATTTGCACAAATAGTCAAATACCAAATTTAAAAATATTTTGATCATAAAGTAAATTTTAAAAGTAGATTAATATCATCATAACATTTGATTGACTAGTACATTATAATGACCATTAAAATAGATGCTTACATATATTTTTCATGCAAATTTCTTCTAGCAAGCCTATGCGATTAGAATTTCGTTAAAATGCTTGTAAAATTACTTTTAGGTTTATATATAGCGTGCAAAAAATTATTTGAATAGATGGAGTTATATGAAATTTAAAAATTTTAAATTATTTAAGCAATGCCAACTATAATTGAAAATGGTAAATGTAATCATATATTAAAAATATACATTTATATAGCATTGAGTTTGCAGTATTATACTCCCTCCGTTCTAGATAATTTGTCTCATTTTTTCATTTCGGTCTGTCCCACATAATTTGTCTCATTTCACTTTTTAATATTTTTAGTAGTGGACCTCATATTTCACTAACTCATTAATACTCACATTTTATTATAAAACTAATATATAAAAGTAGGACTCACATTCCACTAATTTTTTCAACTCACTTTTTCTTATATATCTTTAAACTCATACTCGGTCAAAGTGAGACGAATTATCTGGGAGAGATGAAATAATATTGAATGTGTATATCATTATAAGTAAATTACGTGATTTGGTCAAATTTTACAAGAATCGAGATATTATCATAATCGATTGTGATATTAATTGACATAATTACTCTTAATCATTATAATAAATTAAATTTGGTTGTCAGATGTCATATATCTTACTCATTCGATATTATAATCCTAATTTTGATATTTGATTTAATTATATAAAATGAGATTCAATTCAGTTTTAATTAACCCTGTATAGGATAGCCTGCATTCGTAATTTCACATCCCAATTTTTTTTATAAGGTTAAGAAGATAATTAGATTACTCCAACTTTTCAAATAAATCAGATGAAGCGTCAAAGTAATTATTACTGTATTATTTTGAAAATCCTGAGACAAATTTTACACAGAGTTATATTTTAATTGATATTGGATTTATAAGATGTTGCAATTATAATTAGTGATAGTATTTGTTCGGAACATGTGATATTACTTTTTTAATAATACCATTTGGTTTATGAAATACATTTATTTTCGCCATAAGCTTGACTTCTTAATATAAGGCAAGACACGTGGACAGCAACATATATCCCTAAAAACACTTCCCCTTAAATCTTGATGCCCATATTTCTCTTTAGATTGTTCTAAATTCTAATTAAAATGACATCTTTCTGTATTTATAATAATAATAATAATAATAATAATAATAATAATAATAATAATAATAATAAATCTCATAACAAAAGATTTAATTTTTTTTTTATTCTTTTATTTATTATGATCCACAATTCTATCAAAAAAACTGTGTCTTGTAAAAAAAATTATTTTTAACGAAAACGGAGGGAATAATTGATTTACAGAATACAAAAAACGTGGTTTGCATGTTTTTTTAATCTGTTCATTATGCTTTATTTTATTGAGATAGTATAGTACTATAGCCCAACAATTGGGTTTTGTTTTTTCTTCAAATTGGAGAAGCATTTTAGGCAGACATCTTCTCATTATCAATTTGAAAATGAACTTAACGAATGATATGGCGTGCCTACTAGTATAAGCTAGCCCCACTTAATAGTTTATTTATAAATGTTAAATTGCTATTGATTATTTGCGCATGTCTTAATAAAAACTGTTTCTCTTCGACTAATAATGGAGTATTTATTTAGTGATGTGATGTAATCCTATATTTATTAATCTTATTGATAATAATGTATGTTCTTTCTCATATTATCTTTCAGTTGAATTGTATTCTATTTTAATAAAAAAAAATGATTTTCTAATCATTTACTTTCATCCCATATTTTATTCTCTATTAGTATCTAACCTATTCGATACATGACATGAATTTTATTTTCTTAAGAAAATACTAATACTAGAATGGGATGCCCACTTGACTTCCTCAGGGAGCTGGATTCCCTGCCGTGCAAAATGCCACAGCAGGGCCACAGCAAGGGATGCTGTGGTGATCTACACCACAAACTAATTTTATATACTTGTATTGTTTATTTTCATTTTAAGAATGAAGGGTTTGGATCACCACAGCATCCCCTGCTGCATCCCCTGCTGTGGCATTTTGCACAGCAGGGGATCCAGCTCCCTTCCTCAGCCGAACGTTGTCATTTTTCCAATTACTTCCTTTTCCCACATTTTTTAAGTTATTTTTGTTTCACTCATTTTAAAAAAATAATAATAATAAATAATTAAAATGAAAAAAAATAAAATAATAGAGAATAATGTGAAGTAGAGTTTTCTTTATATTATTATTTCTCTTACATTACTCTCTTCCATTTAAATATTTATTAATATCATTTTTCCATAAATGAGTGCAAAAAGAAGTGACACAATTAACATGAGTCGGAGGGAGTATTATTTTTTATGGCGGAATATTGGATCTTGAGCATAATTTGTCAGGATATTCTATTTGTGAAAGAAATAGAAAATTCTTACTTTTACTATCTGAATTTTCTTGTAGACAAAAACATAGTACATCACATGATTACATCCCAAATATGAAAGCAAAGTTATCGTCGATAGGGTTGGCACAGTACGGTATACCGCACCGAGAATGTCATACCGCATACCGTACCGCAAATTGCGGTATGACTAAATGTCATACTTATACCTTACCAAATTTTTCGGTATACCACATTGCGGTATACCGAAAATTCGGTATGTCAAAATTTGAAAACCTTTACCTTACCGATATTTCGGTATATACCGCGGTATACCGCAAATCATACCTGTTTGATATATAAATGCGGTATACCGAAAATTCGGTATGTCAAAATTTGAAAACCTTTACCTTACCGATATTTCGGTATATACCGCGGTATACCGCAAATCATACCTGTTTGATATATAAAATATTGAAGAATTGAGATTTAGAATTAGGGCAAAACAATGAATTAATGATGGCTGCTACTGCTTTACGAATTATGCCTCTAATCTTTCTTTAGTTTTAAAAATATAAATATTATTATAATTTTATAAATAATATATATATTAAAAAAATATATTTATTAACGGTATATACCGCAAAATTACGGTATATACCGTAATTTTGCAGTACATACCGTAATTGCGGTATGATGCGGTATACCGCGGTATATGCAAAATCCATACCTTTACCGTACCTTAATCTACCGGTAAGGTATCATACCGTACCGAAAAGTGCGGTATACCGAAAATTCGGTATTTTCAGTATTTTTTCGGTATGGTAAGTGCAGTATTTCGGTATGTTTTGCCAGCCCTAATCGTCGACATACAAACTATAACGCTTTTAGATTTGAGATAAATGAGAGGGAGTCGATACACTTGAAAATAAAGCAACAACCCAATAAATATTAATAGTCCTTCCAAAACCGTTCACTTCCTGCTCTTTTCTCCTCTTTCATTAATCACGAGAACAAAAATAATTTTTTCATTTGTCCCAACTTAATCACCTTCATCTCAAATATATGGAGATGTCTCAGATGTGTATATTATGAAAATGAAAATTGCGATCTTGAGAGCTTCATAATCAAACACCGATAACCTTATACAGTACATATTTTGTACACAGCGCTAGAAATAACAAAATAGAGTTATAAACCCAGTAAACCTTCCCAATAATCTATGCAAAAATTTCAATTAAATGAATTAAATCAGGCTTGTGAACAATTTTACAATCCTATCCTACCAATAATTTTGGATCGCAACAATTATTTATACTCTTTTTAAAACCTTTCACTATTTCTTCTTCTAAAATATTTTCAATTTTCCCATTAATCACAAAAACAAAAATGATCCTTTCATTTTCCAATTTTATTACTTTTCATCTATATATTGAAATATAGTATAACTTTTCCACTTTCAGGTCCTTCAATTATCGTAAGTAAAAAAAAAGTTTCAGTTTATAACTTTATTAAAATATCTAATTTACATAATGTTTTTATTGTTATTTTTAAAACTTTCTTTCATTTTTTTTTCATAGAATTCCATTTTAGATGATTTATATACCCTACTAAACATTAAAAATAAATCCAGTTTGATTTGTATTAAAAAATGAACACTGGAAAACAAAAATGATTATGCGATCGTTCTGTATTCAACTCTCAAATTGACAATTTACTTCATAGGTTGGTGGTTCAAAGTTGTATTACCTGAAGACATAGAATGAAGCAGTTTTGTTGGAGATGGGCCTCGTAAATTGGGCTCTATCACAAGTCATGAAAACGGGCTTTAGGTAATTATTTTTGCTCTTCCCTATTTTCTTGCTATTAGTATTTTTTTCTTTATCTTCAATTATGTGGTGTAGTAGTATATTTATTCTTTTTACCAATTTAGCAAGGTAGAACTTATTAGTTTCGAGGAAGACCTCTTCTCATCGTTGGGACGTGCGTTCATATTATTCCTTTATCTTCATTTGCATGCCATCCATACGAATTTAGGAAACCATCCGTCTCATACATTGATGGAAGGAGAACTATGGCATGTCCAAACACTCAATATTATTTTGAAATTACTCAACTACTACTATTTATTATTCATGATGGCTTAATAACATTTATCACTTCATTTATCACTTAGAATATGTATCAGCTATCAAGAGTAAAATACCATCAACTCCTTCTAAGAGCATCTCCAATGGGAAAATGTAAATTGAGAAGACATATTTCTTATTTACCTTCTTAAAAATGTAATTATACCTTCTTAAAAAATAATGGACTCCAAGGGAAGAAGGTAAACTAAAAGGGCAAACAAAAATAACTTACTTTTTACCTTTTGTTATAAAAAGAAGTAAGATACCTTCTCAAAATAAAAGAAGGTATAATACCTCCTCAAATACATTTTCCATTGGAGCATGAAATTTTATCAAGAAGAGGTAAATATGATAATTATTTTCCTTTACCTCTCCAATTACCCTTTTCCTTAGAGATGCTATGAGGGAAAGGGCAGTTTGGGAGTGACCTAGTTTGTGCACATGCTCAATGCTACACATCATGTGTTGTTCCAAGAATGCTCGTCTATTTGGTCGAAAATTACCATCAAGAGGATGGCACCATTGTCATTCCTGAGCCACTGCAGCCATTCGTGGGCGGTCGTCAAGTAATTGACTACAAGTCTACAACTTCAGGTAGGCTTTAACTTTACATTTGAATTTACTCAAACTTAATAAGTCTTTTTTAGTGACTATATACCTCAATTTACCGTATCCACAATAATATTATAGCATAATATTTATGACTTTATGTAGTCATTTTTGTAATCCGATAAGAGTTGCATATGCGACCATAAATTTAATATCAATAGAAATGCGTGTAGTTCGAAAGGTTCTCCATGATTAATGAACCTAATTCCGATTTTTAATGGGTTGATTGAAATAAAGTAAATGGTTGTTATGCAAAAATCTTACATCATACGTACAAAATTTATATGCATTCATATATATAGATGAATTTTCACTAACAACTTTTATCGAGAGATATAAAGAATGTTGCATAGAAGATAATGAAGATTTCAGGTTCTCATTTGCAGCATTAATTCGTAAATTGTGGTTGCGTACTTGTTATGCCAGTGGAATTAACCTATTATGAGTCTTCTTTATTCTCGGAAGTTGGATGTGTGAGGACATTTCACAAACATATTCATAAAAAAAAGGAGAGGTTGACAATGGTTCATGTTGATCATTTTTAATCATAGTTGTGTGCAGGAAAACAAAAAATACTACTCCGTACTCCATAAACTCCACGGCCAAGCCATTGGTATTCCAAAATTTTGGTACTGGATTGGAAATGTTTCATACCCAAACTTCTGTATATTGAAAAATTCAATAGGGTAACAGCAAACACCAATATTTTGATATGAAATACGGCATTTACATTTTTGATACGATATACCGTAGCTTTCCCCTCCTAGCTATGCTCATAAATCAACACTTGTTTCTTGGGAATTCGTGTTTGCCAAACACCAAGAAAGTTTGGTATGCTAAAGCCCATCCAACCAATGAACCAAAAAAACCCATTTTAATTTTTATGTAATACTACTATTTAAAATTTCGTATATGTATGTATAGGCCCTTTATTATTATCAAAATAAGACTGCTAATAAATATTTTGCCAAATGATTGAATTATTTTGGAATGACTATAAGGAATGCTAGTGCCACATAAATAAGGCGCTTAAACGTCATCATTATTCTTTAATGTGTTTTCGTAGAAAAGGGCATACAAAAAACAATAAGTCTACTCTGGGCTTACGAGTACGCCAAAGAAGGCCAAGACAAATTCAAACAAAATTTGTCAAGATCTAACAAATTAAAAGCAATTGCAAATACATCCTTTTTTGTTAATGAATGAACAACTAGAAATTTTTAAAGACCACATGAAAACACATCAACATACACACATATAAGTAGATACTAGTACATTTTTATTTTTATTGATAAATAACAGAAATTTTAAAGGTCGTTTGTGGTGGACTTGAATCTTTAAGATTAAGGATTAATCATTCTACCACTACGCAAACATATATGCGTATTTCTATTTTGAGTTGGTAGAAGCTAAATAAACCATGGTCTATATTAACTTGTCCTTTATTTTTTCTTATTAAACTCAATTTGCTTAATAATGCACACTAATTTGCTATTTACCACTACCTCCGTTCCAGCTAAGATGGCGACTCACCTTTCTTTTTAATTTGTTCAAATAAGATGATACATTTCTATATTTAAAACAATAAAGTTGTCACACCTCAACCCTTATGACATATGCACTTACTATAAATAAACTCAAGATTTTAAAATAAATAATCCACACGTCAAGTAAATATAAAACACATTATATAATTTCAAAAATCAACATTTATCAAGTACATATTTCAAAACATTCTAAACCGTAGTGGACCCTCTCACCACTCTATATACTATACATTTATCTACATGCAAAAATAATGAGGAGGAGAAGTTGCCAAAATGCGTAAGCCACCGACCCTGATAACATGTGGAGTTCCTACGACCCATGTCAACGAATAATTTTACTGATATCTTATTCCTGAAAAATATTAGTGGTTTATATGAGCCACAACTCAGTGCATATAAACCTTACCTTTAATTTCACACACAAATATCAAACTCATTCTTTCATCAAAATATATCACCGGAAGTAATAAATATCATAAACAATTTAATATTCATATGCATATGCCTCTATGATCCTTTTAATATTCTGTGACTGAGCAAGCCTGGTATCTGCCCGGGATTTCCATTGTATACGACCTGCAGGTTCCTTTTTAATTATTTGACCTTTCCACGAAGGCCCCTCTTTGATTTGACCTTTCCACGAAGGCCCCTCTTTGCATATTTTCTTTGACCCGTAGGTCCATTATCATTGTATATGACCCGTAGGTCTTTTGCCATTGTATATCAGATCCAGAGCAAGACAGTCACATATCCTCTTTAATCTCATGACTCGAATAATTCCAATACCATATGCAAAACATATCTATTGCACCAATCACATATCCATATCATATTCCACTCAATAATTCCAATTTAATATACTATTAATATATTTATTGCACCAAGTATATATCCTCATCATCACCATTAAACACATATCATATCAGTATCACATCGTATAATCAATTATTCACTTCAATTTAACACATAGCAATTAATCATATAACGCATGTAAAATTAAAAATGTGATTTATACACACCTGATTACGACAGATAATCTAATCGAGTTTTTGATTCTGTCTCATGTTCCATGGCCCTCAATCTTGAAACTGAAAATATGCGTGTGCTTCCTCTTCTAAATTTCAATCCTATCATTTTATTTTATTTTTCCCTAAAATTCCTCTCGTCCCTACTAGCTAAACTCATGTTCTCATAATCCTTTTCCTTTTTCTTATTAGTAATATAGTCAAGTAAACCGATTCACATATATTAACCAAATGCCCCCTTTTTTTTCTGTGTTAATACGTGTAATTCAAATGGCTACACGTGGGACTCTAAAATGAGTTCTTATCCCAAATCTCGTATTGCATAGTACTAGTATATATTTGTTTACATAATATATATACCATGCACATATATAGTTCCATGTACACAAAGACACACATACGCACACTTATAATATTCATATATAATAATTAAAGAAAAATATGTATTGTATACATATAACTCAATTAAGTTAATCATCTAACTTTATAATTTTGTTTAACTTATCTACATATAAACAATTCTATTTATTAGTCATGAAAAATAAAAACTATTCTTATGATATCCATAAAATATATATATTATATAGCCAACCCATTGCATTATAGCATGTAATAATAAACATATACTATAGACTTAAATTTAACTATTAAGATATACTATAAAAATTAGTCCTAAGATGACAATGAAAATATGCAATTGTGTAAAATGATGCAGGTGGTTTGGGGATGTCACAAAAGTAACTTTTTCTCTTTAATTAATACATTCAACTATTTTTTCTCTCTTCATTTAATACTCAACTCACTTTTTATCTCTATAATTAAATACATTAACTTATAATTCCTAAAATCTCGTGTTAACTAAGAAATGTGTTATATTAGCTGAGATATATTTTTATTCAACTGTCCTCATTACTACTCCCTCCGTCCACGATTAGGAGTCCCAGTCACTTTTGCGCACCTATTTTATAAAAATGATAAAAAAATAGTTAAAGTGGAGAAATGGTAAAGTAAAAAAGAGAATAATGTTGAGAAGACTCTTGTCAACATTATTCTCTATCATACTTTACCATTTCTCCACTTTAACTATTTTTTATTATTTTTATAAAACAAGAGCGCAAAAGTTACTAGGACTCCTAATCGCGGACGGAGGGAACAATATAACATGCACTGAGTATTTGCTTTATAATTTATCGAGTTTTATCTATTACTACTATAAAAGAATCAATTTTTGACAATTCAAAATATAGTCGTTACTACATAAATATCCGTCGCTCACACTTATTGACAAATATTTGAGGCTAAATTGACTTCGCAAAATTCACCCTCTCTAAATTTTTAGTTTTACCGATGATAAGTTTCAGTCAGTCTATGATAACAAAAAATCAAGGAAGATTGATCTGGTAAAATATCGTTGACAATTTCATAAAATATTACTATTGACAAAATATTACTAATTAAATGCTGCTTCAATTAATGTTTATAGAAGAAAATTCTCTTTTCAAGTGAGATCCGTCATAACTCATTTAATTTTTGGACTTGCACAACGCGTTAAAACACAAGTTTTTTGACCTCGCCAATTTGTGGCAAAAGAATTTCTGAGTTTTTTGACTTCACCTACCTTCAAAGTTGTGTTCTAATCATTTTATCCAGTAGAATGATTTCTAATTATTTTTTTCAATGTTCCCACTTCTGAATTTGTTAAATAAAATGTATACATACTCCAAGTCTCCGATTACGTTGATTCTTTATTTAATTTAGCTTCCAGGTGGCTATATAAATTTCGAAATATAGTTATGGATAGGGACAAGATCTCACTTGCAAATATACTAATGTGAATCAACATGTGCTCTTAATAATATACCACATTATATTGATTTAGATGCAAAGTTTAAAATAAACCACGAGAAAAATAACTGCTATAATTCTACTGTAATGACGGAAGAAAATTTGACGTCTAAATAGTAGAGATGCCTCCACTATTGACTCCTCATCATTTTCAAAATTGATTGTTAGTTAAAAGGGTTGTTAACTATTCCACATCAATATAATACCACTAGAGCAAGTGGTAATTGGGAAAACAAATAAGTTTTCCTAAATATTTATTGAGATTAAGGCCGGCGTGGTTCAAAATAAAGCATAAGAAATTAGAAATCGAACAACAGCGAAATGAACTAACCCCATCAAAAATTAACTACTCTATTAGTATTTGTTTAATTGTTTCTTATGTCATTAATGACATGATTTCGTTTGTAAAATAATCACTTGGTTATTATTGAACCAATTGGTTATCGGTTGAGATATCAATATTTATGAGCTTATTGTTATTCTTTAGAACTCTCCTTGAGTTGTAGTAATGGCATTGATTACTCACGCTTGCTCCTCCAATCAATAAATATGTGAATTGTGGGATCAAATTATTTACCTGATTTTGCAAGAATTGATTACTGCTCCCTCCGTTCCGGCTAAGATGACACCTTTCTTAGTCGCCACGAGATTTTAGGAGCAATTGATTAATGTGTTTAATCGGAGAGAGGAAATGTAATTGTAAATATTAAATGGAGGGAAAGAAAAAGTAATTATGTGTATTAATTGCAGAGATAAAGTTTTCAAAAATAATAATGTGTCATCTTATTTGGGATAAACTAAAAAGAAAAATGTGTCAATAAGATACGACGATGAAGGTCGAATGGAGTAGTAATAAATAATCAAGATCTCAAGAGACATTACATATCATTAGATAACAAGTTTGAGATTATAAAATCATCATAATATTGATTTAATGGTGTTAGTACTTTTTTTGAAATCAAATAGTCACTGCTGCAATAATCACACGTATCAACGACATCACTACTTTTTAGTCATTGGAAATTCTTATTGTACAAAAGGGTAGTCCAAAATAGCCACGCACATACATACTTTAACCTTTTAATTTAATAATTCTATGAAGATCAAGTGAACTACTGTCTATTTAAATGAAAAAAAGTTAACTTCAAATGCAAACAAACACATGTCATTCATTTCTGAGCACAGCATTACAAGTTACAACTGAACCACTTCACTTTCTAGTAGCTCATAGAAAATTCCTTCCCCACTCAATGAATAATTTGTTTTTTTTTTCTTATATATTTCAAAAACAGAATCATCAAATTTACTAATTACAAACTATTCAAACTATGATCACCTTTTCTTTTCTCCTTTAATCCTTTTAATGTTAAAGAGAGATATAACTCATAAATAAGACGTCAATATTTATTCGATTTGTAAATTTGGTGATCTTGGTCATAGTAATTTTTTTATGTATAAAATAACTATATGTAAAATGCAAAAACAATGTTCAAATTAATTTCGTATGAACAATGTTCGTCCTGCAAAATAATCAGATATTAATTTCGTTCCGTTTGTAGCATAAAATAATACCAGCTCCATCCATTATCCATAAACTTTGTTAAAATTTAATTTTACTCTTCTTTCTCACATTTGATATTTGTCTTTTTCACTACTGAACAAAATTGATTTTATGATTTTCAAACCAAAACAGTAGATGCAGATGAGCCAGATTCGAACATAATTGAGAGGACACTCATAATATATATAGAGTTTGGTCTTTTTATTGCCGATTTTATGATTTTCAATTTTTTCGAGATTTATATTTCATGTCTTTACTAATATATCAATCAATTAACAACCAATCCTAAAATTTTGGGTATCAATCGATATAAATTTCGAAAATGATTTTGTCTTACATAACGTATAATTAATATATATCATCAAGATTTAACAATAATTTTGCATTGTTATCAATTTTTATTAATTTCGGAATTAATCAATTATATAATTTTCTAAATATGTATTTGATTTTTTTGAAAGAAATAAGAAATGGAAACAGAAGTGATTATAAGGAAATTTTTATATGGAGTACGTACTCTCTCTACTTTAACTATTTATTATCATGTTTTTAAAATAACGTCAAAAAAAATAATCAATCACTTGATTTGGGATGAAGGGAGTATATGACTCCTATTGCGGGACGGAGGTAGTACTTGCCAACTTGCATGCAGCAACATGTCATGTGTTATTCTTTTTAATTAATACTACCTCCGTCCCCCAAAGTTTGCTACACTTTGACCCGACACGGATTTTAAGAAATGTAATGGAAAGTGAGTTGAAAAAGTTGGTGGGATGTGGATCCTACTTTTAAAGTATTAGTTTTATAATAAAATGTGAGTAGGAATGAGTTAGTGGAATATGGGGTCCACTACCAAAAATGGTAAAAGTGAAGTGTATCAAATTTTTAGGGACGGACCGAAATGGTAAACTGTGTCAAATTTTCAGGGACAGAGGTAGTAGTATTAAACTACCTCCCAACTTGCATGCAGCAACATGTCATGTGTTATTCTTTTTAATTAATATTAATATTAATATTAGGAATATTGACATTTAATATCATGAATTTTTCAAAAAGTTGGATTTTTCTCACGAACTTTAAAATTGGCAAATAATATCACGAACTTTATCCCGGGTTTGTTTTTTCCCACGAATGAGAAATTTTTCACAAATAATATTATGATACGGATTTTTTTTCATAATTTTTCGACAACAATTTTGAGAGTTTCAAGTTTTTCAATCTTTGAAGATAGTTTTTTTTTGAAGCACACCCTCCAAAATTGTTCTTCAATCTATTAAAATAACATGAATTTTTTCATTCGTGGGAAAACAAACCCGGGGTAAAGTTCATGATATTAGTTGCCAATTTTAAAGTTGGTGGAAAAATCCAACTTTTTAAAATTTCATGATATTAGATGCCAATATCCCTTAATATTAATATGAGAATATTAGTAGTAATTGTGACGAAATTATGCATTTCTTGATGTAGTAATTACTCCATTAACTAAATACTACTGTATTAAAGTTACTTCTTTCTTGATGTTTTGGTATCATACTCACTATTTTCTTTTTATGCATGTGAGTGAATTGTAAATTGTGAAAATTTATACTAGTAGATAAGTTTTTTGTGAATAAGCCTTGAATATTTATCTTATATCTCAATTCTCAGGTTTTGTTGACATTGAACGGCTTGTTTATAATGATTTAGCCGATGAGATTTTACTCTCATTCTTAACCTTGCATATATAGGAACTGGCTGGTTGGATTGTGAAGTAAACTTTTTTTATTAATTGACAACAGGTTATTCATGAAGATTAACATTTAACTGCAAATTAAATCAAGAATCACATTTACGACTGATAATTTTACCTGTTATGGTATACCATTTATATAGAATGGATTAAAATGGTATATCAATGTCGCAGCATGACAATATTCAGTTAATTTCTTGGCTAGTATTTACAGGGTTGATTAAATTCCAAATTATCGTTATGATAAATATTACAAGTTACTATTATTTTTTAAATAAAAATTACTAGTACTACTATTTTTATTGATAAAAGTTACTCTTCTTATGAATAAAAATTCTATTCTAATATACAAAAGATATTGTTCTTCTAATGAACAAAATTATGTTCTTGTCAATAAAGTTACTATTTTAGAAGAAAAAAAAATTATTTAACTTAATAAATGTTCTAATAAATAAAATTTATTTGTTCAAATAAATAAAAATTACTCTTTATTTTGATTAAAATTTTTTGTCTAAATGAGCCAATTGATTTAGCCTATTGGGATGAACACTTTTATTGTAGTACTTAGTTATATTTTTTAAGGCAAATGAGTACTTTATTCCTTTGCTATTTATAGTCTAATTTTGATTTAATAGGAGTGTTTAGAATTATTTAATTTTGTGAATGAAAATGGTGACAAGAGTTAGTATGAATTCTATTTTTATATATTAATTTTGTAATAGACGGTGAGTGTAATTAATGAATTAGTTGAATGACGAAATCTACTTACTTAAAAATGAAAAAAAAAAGTAGAAAAACAAAATATTTTTTCACGGACAAAAGGAGTATGACTTTAAATGTCATACTATAATTAACTCAAATCCGAGACCTGTGACATCAGACATTAATAATCTACCGTTGAACGAAATCACACACATTCTATATTAAACATACAAATACCTCTGGATTTTACTCCCTCTGTCCCATTGAAGATGACCCACTTTCCTTTTTAGTTTGTCCCAACTAAGATGACCCATTACTTAAAATATAAACACTTTATCTATAGTTTATTCCCTCTCTCTTACTTTACTCTCTCTTCTCAACACAAAAAATAAAATTGCATAAAATCTCGTGCCGCCCAAGAAATGAGTCATCTTCCTTGGGATGGAGAGAGTACTAGTTTTGGGGATCCGCACTGACAGAAGACGCGCCTGCCAGAGTATGTTGGATACAACAATTTATTGCAATTCTAATAATATACTTAAAGATAAATAAAAAATACACATTAATCCTTATTGTGGTATTGAGATTAATCTGTAATCACTATCCCATTTAAAAATAAAATTTAAAAATTCAGATTTAGGTGAATAAAATAAAAAAGATTCTGTTTCCACAATTGCAATGGATTCTATGTCACACTAAATTCGAAAATGTAATTTATACTAGTACTAATTTCCAATTTGTTATAGCATCGTGGTTGGTAAAGTGACGAATTTTATTTTCCTTCTATAAATCATGCTCGCTCGCGCCTCTGTGTCTCTCACACAAACACACACACAGACAAAGCATAAACACACAGCATAAACAAAGCGGTATGCCTTCTGTCCCCGGGAAACTCGTCTGCGTCACCGGCGCCGGAGGCTTCATTGCTTCGTGGCTGGTTAAGCTCCTCCTCGAGAAAGGCTATACTGTCAGAGGAACCGTTAGAAATCCAGGTGAATTTTGTGGAAATTGATTTTAATTTTGTTCTTATTTTTTTTGCTTGTTTGTTTAAGTTTTGGATTTAATTTGATCTCCAGATGATCCGAAGAATTCGCATTTGCGAGAGCTTGAAGGAGCGGATGAGAGGCTGATTCTGTGCAGAGCGGATCTGAACGTGTACGAGAGCTTGCGCGAAGCTATTAATGGCTGCGACGGCGTCTTCCACACGGCGTCGCCTGTCACCGATGATCCAGTAAGTTTTTCCAATCGATCCTGCAATTGCGTGTGTGTGTGAGACTCAATGTTTACGTCACACCGGTTCTCCGGTGGGTTGTTGCTAATTCAATTTGACGTGAATTCACATATCTTGCTGCTTATGTTTTTCGGTTTTTAATTTTCTCGAATTTCACGATTTCCAATTCATAATCAATTTTCTCACCAACCAAAAGTGGAGTATAATTTTTTCTTATTTTAGCCAATCCAATTTAAGCTACAAAAATCACTTTATACCAAAAACGATACATTTCCTACTTTGGTGGATTAAATATTTGATTAAGCTCAATGAAATCTTGGAGCCTTAAAATTAATTTTTAGTACTATCATAGTACTATGTGATCAATGTGACAACCTGTGATTTAATATGACGAAAAATATAAAGTTATTCACCTAACTTATAAACGTAAGTATTACTCTCCCTTGTTCATAAGAGACAGATTTTAGGAGATCTTGTTTTGCTTGTTTAGTAAAAAGGGAGAAAATATATTTTATGTTCATTAATGTGTGAGAAAACTTATTTAAAAAAAAATGGAAATATAACATATTTTTTTAATAAACCAAAAGGAAAGTGTGAAAACTGAAGGGAGCAGTAAAGTAGTGTGTGCAAGTTGGCATAGTACTGGAGTAGTAATAACTTATGTCATTGAGTCTACTAAGAGATGACCTTACCCAAGAGGTATGCTTAGTTTGCCAAAGTTAATTTTTGATGAATTGTAGTATTAACTTATGTGTTAATAATAAAGGAACAAATGGTGGAACCGGCTGTTAACGGCGCCAAGAATGTGATACGCGCAGCAGCGGAAGCGAAGGTCCACCGCGTCGTGATAACCTCCTCAATTGGTGCAATTTACATGGATCCCAACAGAGACCCTGAAAAAGTCGTGGACGAGACTTGCTGGAGCGACCTTGAGTTTTGCAAAAACACCAAGGTTTCTTTTCTATTCTATTCTCTAGATTAACATAATAAAAATTGTCATGCTATCATTTCACTACGCATGTGAATATATTTATCTAACTTTTATCGATTGTCGATATGTGACCATATTGATTGTCTCCTTGGTGGCCTCTGATGTCTCTATCATGTTAGGCGCGAGGGATATTAGCATAAAATAATACTAAGAATAATTACATATGAATAAAATATATATCTAATTTGGGACATGTTGTGTACAGAACTGGTACTGCTACGGCAAGGCTGTGGCAGAGCAAGCTGCATGGGATGAAGCCAAGGAATTAGGGGTGGATTTGGTGGTGATCAACCCTGTTTTGGTGCTTGGCCCACTTCTCCAACCAACTGTGAATGCTAGTGTCCTTCACATACTCAAATATTTGACTGGCTCAGCAAAGACTTATGCCAACTCAATTCAAGCCTATGTTGATGTCAAGGACGTCGCGCTGGCCCACATCCTCCTGTACGAGAATCCCGCGGCCTCCGGGCGCTACCTCTGCGCGGAGAGCGTCCTCCACCGAGGCGAAGTGGTGGAGATTCTTGCCAAATTCTTCCCGGAGTATCCCATACCTACCAAGTGAGTTTCGTTGTCTTTGTTTGACTATGTCTTTTTCGTGGAGTAGGTAAGCATGAATTGAATACTAACCACACATGCTTCTTGGTAATACGTTTATAGTTTGCCTTGGGTATTTTGATTTGACCCACTATGATATAAGTAAAGCAAAACGAAGTTTCTTGTGGGCATTAATCATCATGGAAAAAAGTATACTCCACTTCAAGAAATGCACCATTTTTTGTGATGCTCAAGAGTTTTCACCAACTCTTAGGTCACTATCAAAAATGGACCCAAACCAACCCCAATACACCAAATATTAATCCATCATGCTTGTAGCTCTTCTTTTTAATCATAGTGGGGTAGCCAAAGAATAATATATATTTTTCCCACTAATAATTGCTTCCCTGTTTTGGGTGGGATAAAGGCTGCACAACTTTTCTACTATACTTTTTCCACTATTAACATATAATTTTGAATGATGCAGGTGCTCTGATGAGAAAAACCCAAGGAAAAAACCATACAAGTTCTCAAACCAAAAGCTGAAGGATTTGGGGCTTGAATTCACACCAGTGAAGCAAACTTTGTACGACACAGTTAAGAGTCTTCAAGAAAAAGGCCATATTCCAGTCCCAACTCAGAATGAGGAGCCCATTCGTATTCAGTCTTGACCTATTTGGAGACATAGAATAAAGTCCAAATCATATTAAATATGTGTAGTACTATCATTATATTATGGCATTATTTGTTGCTCCTTTTTTCTAAATGTTTATGTGAAGAAAAAGAGTTGATGATAAAAATGACATGTAATGAGAAATTTACAAAGTGTTAACCATGTCATGTAAAACTCACTATATTTTATATGGTACTACTCATTAACAGCGTTTGGATTGGTTAGCACTTAGCTATGCGAATTTTAAATAATATGGTCACACTCACGTATTTATTTTCAATTTTAATTTATTCCACTTTATGTGCCCATGCCCATGAGTATCATGATGTATCCTGAGGTGCCTTTTCTTACTCTCACTATCGAGTTAGGTGAAATTAACACGCAAGAAGTGAATAATAGAAATGTTGAATTACTACTTTCGCAATTATTGGAATATGTTTAACTATATTTTCGACTTGTTATCTTTTTTTCAAACGAGAACTAAACTTAAATCCCCTAAGATTAAATTTTACTGATGGTATGTTGTGGGACCATACTAGGAATGAGTCGAATGACAATCAAATAGGAGTACTATGATTGAACCACTTGTTATACATACGAAGCAATTTTTTTACTGAGAAGCAGAGAGTTATTAATGTGTCACTATCTCTAGTTTGATACTCCAATGCAATTACTAGTACTATGCAGACTAAGGATATGATCAAAATCAACGTCAACACCATTCTTTCTAGAGTATAGTACCATTTTGGTCCTAAATACATGACTGATGATTTTGGTTCAGAACATTCACTTTTCAAAAAGTAAGTCCAAAACAAATGAAAAATGGTATTATTTGCATCCTTTTTTGACGGAATCGTTAATTCTTGACGGTCAACAGTCATTTAGTAAAAATTTGACCCGCTTAGACTTAATCTAAGATTATTAGTTGGTTAATATTATGTTAATTATTTTGCTAAATAATTCAATATTAGAGTTCTAAATAAAAAGACAAATCTCCTCATTCTTCCAAAATTAAAACCCTCCATTCTTCCAAAATTTTCTAAGTTTGAAAAACATGAAATGTCACTCTCTTTTCTATCTTCTCTCGCTCCCCTCTCCTAAGAACCCTAGCTCCGATTCCGACCAAAAAGCCCGATTCCGACCAATTAATGTTAGTTTTCATGAGTTGGAATACGCCCAACTCGCTGTTACGCTACGCCGACGGTCTCGGTGAAGTGAAACACGCATACTTGAGAAAGAGGAAGACGACAGAAGGATGTCCGCCTGACGAACAAGGAGCGTCGGCTTCGTCGGATGTTGTGGGTTCAAACCCTAGTTCTTCTTCTCTGGTTCCAGAAGTTCATTGTTCTCCGATTCCAGAAGTTGAAGACGACGAGGAAGCAAGTCGAAAAATCGTGTCATGTTCTGTGACAAATACAATGAATATATGGTGTTGATGGGTTTTGGGTTTTAATGGTTTTTGGATGCTGATGGTGTTAAGGTTGATACATTGCCTTATGAAAATATTTTTTTGTGGATGTAACTATGGTTGTTTTTTAGCTTTCTTAGTGGTAGGATTGATGCAGTACCTTATGCCAATGGCTTTTTGATCATGTAAATATTCAGGACCAATTCGAATTAAAAAATGAATATAAAGGACCACTTTGTATTGTATTTTGTTGTCCATTTATTGATTCAATTTGATGTCAGTTTATAGCCATAGTCGACGAAGAAGCAATCACATACGAAGAAGCAATCTCATAACGTATGAAACCAACATCACCTACAAAATTTTGTACCTATAAGTCTGCAATTGGTGTGCATAAATGTTCAGGACCAAATGGAAGTAAATAATTTATATGAAGGATTACTTTGTCTTGTATTTTAGGATTGTCCAATTAGGGCTTTCTGGCTATTTTTCTAAGAAGATTATGAATGATTCACTTCAAAATTCAAATACGAACAACAGTGTTACAACAATAAATTCAAATTACTTATCTACTTCAAAATTCAAATACGATTCACTTTGGAAACACTACATCAAATTACTTGAACATAAACAAAAGTGTCACAACAACAACAAAACAAAGAACAAGCTCAAAACATTCACTAATTTCTGGATTTTTTCATTAATTTCGGTAAAATTCAAAGTCAGCTCCTCAAAATCGGCACCACCGGTTGAGGTTGACGAAGAACAGGCCCGAGCTTCGACATCACGATTTGGCTCGTACCACTTGAAGAAACAGCATTCCTTCCTCTCACATATGAAGTAAAGCTTCCCCCTCGACGGTTTGCCTTGTCCGTTGACAATATGGAGTGCCGCCGTCTTCTTACAATAGCAGAAAGCATAGCTAAATCGGATGTCTCCGAAGTCATGAATCCGGTCGCAGAGATGGAGAAAAAGAATTAGGGTTCTTGGGGAGGAAGAAGAAGAAGAAGGAGCGGGAGAAAATGAGGGAGAAATTTGAATGAAATAAGTGTTGGATTTTGTGTTTAATATTAGAGTATTTTCACTATTTCCATTTAGGATTTAAAAATGTAAAATCCGAAAAAAAAATCAATTAGATACAGTAATTAAAATAAGCTAATCGAGTCAAATTTTTGCTATTTGACGGTTGACCGTCGAGAATTGACGGAACCGTCAAAAAAGGACCTATTCGAGAGCTTTTTCGTATGTTTTGAACTTACTTTTTGAAAAGTGAATGTTCTGCACCAAAATCATAAATTGGTCATATATTTAGGACCAAAAAAGGATTATACTCTTCTTTCTATATCCAATTATCCACATCCTATTTGGTCATTAATGAGAGGTGTGATTGCCTTGGGCCTAGATATATGGATTCCAGTAACAATCTCCTAGTATAATATTGAAAAAATTTCAATATCTCAATTATGTATATTACTCCTTTTTAAGACTGAATTGGAAGGGGCCACGCCAATTTGAATTGATTTACTTTGTACAAATATTAGCAGCTCTCTTGGTTCCGTCACCAGTTAGCCAGCATCTTAGAGCAACCTTAACCGCATCCCCATTTCTAGCCCCAAGTCCCCTCCATATTATCATTCTCCTAAATTTGAGTTCCAGGCCACAACTGCTCTAACCATGCAGGCTTCATCTTGGGCCACAACTATTAAATTGCACTATTCACAACTTCAACCTATTTTACTCGTAAAATAGAAAACATTGAACAATTCAAATCGGGAAAATTCATTGTTTAGTCGGAAAAAAGAAATTAAAAATCCTAGAAAAAGAAAATTACAATTCAACCCCGGACTAGGCGTTGCATCGGGCGACGGTGGCACGTGCCAATTGTTGGCGTTGACGAATTCGTCCATCTGTCGTTCGTCGATGTTAAACCAATCCATAGAAGTCGAAAATATTGGAATACAAGATGGTTGAAATTGAGAAAGTGTGAAAAAATGGTGCACAAATGGAATATATATAGCCAATAAAACAAAAAAAATAATAAAAAAAATCAATGTTGGGGACTTGCGGCCCGGCCCAGAAAACATCCAACGGCGGGCAGGGACGCATGGTGTGCGGCACGAGCACGATTAACGCGCAGGCGAGATGGGCCCCGGGAGCATCCTCAGGCTGCGACTGCGTCCCCCAGGACCGGCCCAGACCGGAAAATGCACGCCTCCATCTCTGCGTGACGCGGGCTGGGACCCAACTACGGCCCGACCCATGCGCTAATGATGATCTTAGGCTTTGAAGTTTGAAATTAAATGGTACTTTAAAGTTTTGATTTTTTTTTTTGCATTTTTAATTTAAAGAAATGAAGAATGAGATCAATAAATAGTTAGATTAGAGAATGGTGGATTGTGAGTATTGTTTATTGAGTGAATGCATGAATTTAATGGATGAATTGTGGATGACCTAATCTGATTTGATCCGAGGCTGAGGTCCTACCTATTTTTTTGGGTATTCATCATTCTTTAGATTTTTCTATTACACTAATTTTATGGTTGTGAACTTGTGATGATTATTTTTAAGTTCAAATTTCGATATTTTTCAAATCATCATATGTACTACGTTGTATCTGGGCTCCTGATAAGGCTAATTTCATGCATCGATTATGTGGTGAAAAACACTATATTTTACTGGGTCTAACACAATTTTTAAGCCAGGTGTGTGACGAAATCGCTAGATTCAGGAGGAGCCGGAGGAAATGGACTAGCGAAGGAAATAAAGGAAAGTGAGCAGAACTGAAGGGAAAAGAATGGCTAGAAGAAGGGAGTCAATAGCTGAGGGCAACAAAGACTATCTATACCTCGCTGGGCCCACTTCAACGCCTATAAATAAAGGAGCATGCATCACACGCCATATACGATTTTGCTCTTAGCTCACACACAAAAACACACACTTGAGAAATGGGAATTCTGGGGTAGTTTAGGGTTCTAAGGGTTTCATCTTCAGGGAAAGTCAGTCGTAACACCGTCCTTGCGAAGGGCGAAGATACAATCTATTTTACATTCTGTTTTAGCATTTTATTTCGTCGAACTTCACATTTTGGAAGTCGATTTGGTTGTTGCTACTTACCGATTTATCTATGCATTTAGTTTCTGTCATGATGGTGTTTATCTTGTGTTGATCTACGTTGATTCTGTATAGTTTGAAGTTTTATTTCAGCAGTTACATGTTAATCTCTGTTTTGGACAATTTTGTGCTTGATCTGGGGAATTCGGCTGTGGATCTGTGTTGTTGTTGTTGATCGGAGGTTGTTTGGCGATTCTGTAGTTATGGGTATGTTTTTGGCCGGGTTTGTGTCGGATGCTTGGATCCAGAGTGGATTTAGCATCCGAGGTTGGATCTGGACAGGGGATTCAAGTTGTGCATGGATTTCGGACTCTTTGCTCTCTTTGCAATTTACTCCGTCTAGTAGCCGTAGATCTGTTAGTTTTTTAATTGTTCTTCGTTAAATTGCTTAAATCCAGTCTGCTTTGTTTTCCGATTACATTTCATCTCTGTTTCTACTGAGTTTTTATGCAATTTGATTTGAAGAAGATGATGTCGCTGTTAGTTAGTACTTTAGTTAGTTGTTTTCCAGCTTTTCGTCCGTGCTCTGCATTTTCAGCCATGGTCCCCACCGTAAGATTATTTCCTAGGTCTAGGTAATTTAGAATAGTTTCTTAGATCTAGTGATTGTCTCGGTTTCCAGTTTACATGCATGATTTCCGTTTTGCCTAGATCTAGCTGTTAGCGTAGCAGATTTCAATTCCAAGTTTAGTCTAATTTCCTCAACCCAAAAATGCGTGGCAGCAGCCAACCCAAAAATAGTTCCCGAATCCTTGAGCATGTTCATTTCGCATCCGTCTCTGTGGGATCGATCCCTACTTCCCTGTGCTAAATTTTAGTATACGTGGTTGATGGTTTTTGAAGAGGTATTCTGTGTGTCCGACGACCGAGATCTTCCAACGAACCGTGAGTTCCTAGACCTTGTGATCTAGTGGATTCACTGGACCTAGGAGACTTGTTATTCCTTACTGTGCACACAGTCAAAACCGTTAGGAGCTTCAAATGGCGTCGTTGCCGGGGATGGATGACGTTTATTGTTATTGCGTTGCACACAGTCAAAACCGTTAGGAGCTTCAAATGGCGTCGTTGTAGGGGATGGATGGCGTTTATTGTTATTGCGTTTGAGGATTTGGTGTAAATAGTTTAATTTCTGTTATTTTGTTTTTCTTGACAGTTTATGAACACGGGCTTCCATTCTGGAAGTTGGGCTAGTTCATCTAGGTCAGGGAGCGGCCGATACAAGTGGCAAGTCAAAGAGTCTACGTCCACTATCACCACCAGATCAGGTTTAAGGACGGTGGACCCATTTCCGTTCGAATCAGAAAGTGAGAAGGAGTGGAATTCGTCAGGAGAAGAAGACCCGAAGTCGTCAACAGAAACAGAGCATTCCGAGACTGAGGAGGAGGAAGACCCAAATATGGCTCATTTAGTAGATCCCGATCCGGAGATAGGGTCACTCACCGCACATCTCGACGGTGAACCCGCCCATGCTATAGTCTCAAACCCGCGCCGAAGGTCTATTAATATCAAGACAAATGTGCTCGGAGTTTTTCCCACATTCTCTGGACGAAGGAACGAATGTCCTTACGAATTCTTAAACGAGTTTAGTAAGTTGTGTAGCATTCAAAAGCGCCCCAACGAGACGACTGAGGAGGACTACCGTTTGCGTGCAGTCCCGTTTGCCCTCAAGGGGGAGGCTAATACTTGGCTGTTGAGGCTCCCTCCAGACTCGATCAACACATGGAAGGACTTCAAGCTGGAGTTCTTGGATTATTTTATCCCGTCCAACAAGACGAATGCCTTGAAGAAGGAGATTCGGGAGTGCAAGCAAGAATATGATGAGTCTCTGAGCTCTTATTGGTCCCGGTTTAAGGGACTATTGGATGCTTGTCCGAACCATAGGATGATGGAAGCGGAGACTTACTATCTGTTTTACGAAGGTGCAAACCCTGAGTCAAAGGACTTCATGAATTCCTCAAGCGGGGGAAATTTTACCAAAAATAAAGCAAGTGAAGCCAGAGAAACTTTGGGAAGATTGATCGAGGCAAAGAAGGCCTATGATAACCCGCGGAGCATATTGAGAAGGGGGTCAGCCAATTCAGTAACGGAACAAAATGACAAGAATGTGGAAGACATGATAGATAAATTGGAGAAAGCACTGTTGAATGCAATTGAGAAGTACAACCCTCATGCTTCTGCGGAAAATGAGAAACCCCCTGGTCCAGAGGAAAGCAACTTCAGCCTTATTATGGTCGGCCTTGTGAAGGGGAATGCCAAGCCCAAGCAAATTCGATGGGGAGCTGGAATCCGGATGGAAGTTGGAACCAAGGAAGACAAAGGGATGCCCCATGGAGGACTCACCCCAATTTTAGATGGACTGACAATGATCAAGGTCAGCGACCCCCACTGCAGCTCACGAATTATGCACACCCTCCGGAGAGGCAGTCCAACTGGTCGGGAAAAAGTCAAGAGGGGCAATTGCAACTGGGGTACATGAATCAGGACCAGACTAATTGGGAAAATAGGAATCAGAACAATCCAGGGAGCTCTTATGTGCCACCTCACTAGAGAAATAACCAGGGGAACTATCAGAATTCTCAACCGAATCACCAAGGGAATCAAGGGTCTAGCAACCAGTACAATAACCACCAAGGAAATCAAGGGAACTATCGGCAGAACCAAGGGCAGAACCAAGGTCAAGGATCAAATTTTAATCAATTCAACTCCAGGCCACAAAGGAGTCTGGATGACATGGTCCACGACCTAGTGAATTCACAACAGTTCATGCAGAATAACTTGCATTCCAACAACGACGTGGTGCACAAATTGAGGACAAGTACGGTTTAGCATCCGAGGTTGGATCTGAACAGGGGATTCAAGTTGTGCATGGATTTCAGACTCTTTGCTCTCTTTGCAATTTACTCCGTCTAGTAGCCGTAGATCTGTTAGTTTTTTAATTGTTCTTCGTTAAATTGCTTAAATCTAGTCTGCTTTGTTTTCCGATTACATTTCATCTCTGTTTCTACTGAGTTTTTATGCAATTTGATTTGAAGATGATGATGTCGCTGTTAGTTAGTACTTTAGTTAGTTGTTTTCCAGCTTTTCGTCCGTACTCTGCTTTTTCAGCCATGGTCCCCACCGTCAGATTATTTCCCAGGTCTAGGTAATTTAGAATAGTTTCTTAGATCTAGTGATTGTCTCGGTTTTCAGTTTACATGCATGATTTCCGTTTTGCCTAGATCTAGCTGTTAGCGTAGCAGATTTCAATTCCAAGTTTAGTCTAATTTCCTCAACCCAAAAATGCGTGGCAGCAGCCAACCCAAAAATAGTTCCCGAATCCTTGAGCATGTTCATTTCGCATCCGTCTCTGTGGGATCGATCCCTACTTTCCTGTGCTAAATTTTAGTATACGTGATTGAGGGTTTTTGAAGAGGTATTCTGTGTGTCCGACGACCGAGATCTTCCAACCATCCGTGAGTTCCTAGACCTTGTGATCTAGTGGATTCACTGGACCTAGGAAACTTGTTATTCCTTACTATGCACACAGTCAAAACCGTTAGGTGCTTCAGCTCCCATCAAAGATTAGTTGAATAAATATTGCCCCATCGTGTCTAAAGTAAATATATATTCTTCCCAAATATTATAGTAGTAGTACTACTCATTAACTAATTAAATGGATATACCATTTACAGAAGGGATCACCTAATACATCGTGTACTACAGTTCCTAATACATCATTATAAGAGTGGCATGTGGATCTCTTTTTAAGTAAAGAAAATAGTCAAATACATTTCCATTGTAAACTCTCCCCTATATTATGTCTCCTTTCTCTCTCTACTTCTATTATTTTCTTCTTTTTCTCTTAATATTTTTAATCTAAATGTTTAAGCACTTCTTTGAAAAAAAATTATAATAGCATCGGTTATTTCATAAATTTATATAAGAGAGTCAAATTTTGACTTATTTTAAAATATACGAAAGGTAAATTTTTTTTCTTCTTATTTTATTGAAATAAATTGATTATTAATTAATATCGTCAAAAATATCAATTTATATACTATAATTAAAATAACAAACATTAATTGAATGATTTATTCAATAATTAAATTTTTCCATAGATATTTTCTATAGCAAACATTATAGGCATGATTTTATCCAAAAATAAATAGTCTAATAGGCTAGGCGACTAAATTTCAGTTTTTGCAATGGGCAATAACCTTTACTCGTTGGCCCAATAATAATTCAAATTGCGCCATTGCTGTTAAAGGCTAATTGGGCCTGCAATCCTCTCACTCTCTCGGTGTACCTGCACCTACATAACCTAATTTTTTAATACTAAAAGTAAATGAACCAATTTTTATCAATAATATACTTCACTTTGCTTGTTTAACCCTTTCGCCCAATTCCATTTATCTATTGACTTTAATTTCACTAATCAAGAAATAATTCAACTCCTAATTAACACCCCCCCCCCCCTACCCCAAAAAAAAATAATTATAAAACAATAAAAAGAGCTAAACAAAAGGAAAATTTGAAACTCCAAAAAAGTCTTCATATAGTGTGTCCACACTACCAACCATAGCAGATAAGATTGAGAAGTCGGGATTATAAACATACAACGTGCTAATTTATAATTGGTTTGCAATATTAAAAAGTGTGACACAAGAAATTTCTTAATTAAATTATATTCAGACCAAATACTTACTATAAGAAAGATTAATAAGTCAATCTAATAATGCCCAGATTGAGTATGATAATCATTAAACAAATATATAGGCGTGGATAAAGTCTCTCTTCCTCTTGAACTGACGTTAAAGTCTATGGATATAAAACGTGCAACACCGACAAAGATATATACACGTCAACCCTTATCACTAAAGTCTAATTTCAATCAGCATTTATTCGGCCCATTGAATTTATAAACTTGATAAATACCAAAATCACTGTTCCAATTTCGGCTATCACATGCCCATTGTTTTGGCATATATATACTTCTTTCGTCCAATAAAAATATAAATAATTAATATATAATATATGAATGTCCAATAAAAATATAAATAATTAATATATAATATAAGAATTAAAATAGTAGTAAAAATTAGTAAAATAAAAAAGAGAATGCGAAGAATAGTTAAAGTAATATTAGTGGATAGTGAAACTCACATTATTAGTAGTGGTTAATGGTGGTATAAATTGTAAATAAGTTGATGTATAAGGATAATAAATTAGGATAACTTTCCAAAAATAGAATGCATATATTTTTGTGGAACGAATGAAAATAGAAAGTGCACATATTTTTATGAGACTAGGGGGGTACACTATTAATACTACTGTTATATATATTTACAATTAATATTACCTCTAAGCAAATACATATATTAATTTTTTATTTTATTAGTTGGTCATTGTCAATTTATGAATAAAGAAAAGCTGCGATTATAATTTCTAAATTAAGACCTGCTAATTAATTAAGACAATATGTCATTAAAAAATACTCCTAGATTATGGTTTTATAATACTAGTAGCTAGGTTAGATTTCATAAATTACGTTTCTTTGACGGGTTGACCCTAACTTGGAATGAGACACAAACACGAAGAGTGAGGACAAAAAAGAATTAAAGGAAAGTTAATTAGTAAATACAGGAATCTAAGAAGACCAAAGACCAATTTAATCCACGTTGAAAATCCACAAGGATTATTATAAAAAAAGCAGCTCAAATTTTCTTCTACCAATAAATAACAATTGACCCAAAATAGTGGGTGTGACTAATTTTTGAATTCTCTATTATAAAATCACATTTTTTTGGCAAATTTTTACAGTTCAATATGTTAGTAGAGTTAATTTATTTGCACGTATGTAACAACCCTCCTATTCATAACGTAGGTCTCTTTGTAACTTTCAAGTTTCAACTATGGGGAAAAAAATATGTGATCATAATATGGTCAATCGAAGTCACAAGACAAGGATAACATACTACTAACATATTTGTATTTAAAGAGTAATTCTAACACTATAACAAAGTCTTCTTCAACAATTACGTCATTTATAATGTGTTTCACCAAAAAATGATTGTGTCATTAAGATTAACAATCATTAATTTGAATATAATACTAATTTGTTATTGATGTCTTTCACATTTCAAGAGACAACAAAGACAATGTAAATATCTCATATAAAAAGCACATGAACTAGTTTGTCCAAATTGATGATGTAATGCATGGCGTCACAAGCCACGAGTCATGATCAAAATATGGCAAAAGTGCGCGTGGACCATCATTTCATTGTTTTGTAGGATTACTATTTTCTTAATGTCAACATAAAATAGTGAAGTCAAGAATTCTATTTGAAATTTTAAATCCATAATTAGGACTACATTGTAGAATATGACATGCGTAACATTTTTAAATTATAATCTAAGAAACTCCGACAATTGCCTTTCTCAATTTTGACGCCATACCCAAATGGGCATATATAATTTCATGATGCAACTTAATAATAATTCAATAGGTCTTCCTATGAAAATAGTTCTATACTATAAATTATTGAAACTTCCATATATGAATGAAATACTAAATCTTTTCTTTAAAGTATTTAGAAAAAAAAATAATCTTGAAAGGCGTGTCAAAATTGTGAACCTATTTATAAATTGTAGTAGCATCTATTTAAATTTTTTCTAAAGACTACGTGGACACACTCCTATTGACTATTGACAGAAGAAACCAAAAAATTATTGAGAGACCTAAAATTCAAACCATTGTTATATCTCTACTAAAGACAGTATCCTTTGTTATACTAAATCACATATGAAGTTTCAATATTAGTAAATTATTTATTTTTACCATTACATATTACACATTAACAATTCATCTATGTCACGTGATTTATAAAATAGGAATAAAATATACGAAAACATAGATGATAAATAATGAAATAAATAAGCAGGAATTGAAGGTTTAAAAAAAGTAACGTCGGTGTCAACGGCCGACAATTTGGTCTGTCGACAATTCTACGATCGTCAATTTACGTGTGAGGAGATTAGTCAATTAGTGCTCATTTTATCCAATTTTTCCAACTCATGTTTTGTCAGTTTCTGCTGTCCTTTTGTGTTGCCATAATTCCCACTTCGTAAGTGCATTCTGTTATTTTACGATTGATAATTAGCCAGTTAATTTATTGCACAAGAAGAAACTACACTAGTCTAATTTGTGCTATTGTGAAATTGTAATTAGTGAAAGGTCATCAAAGATTGATTTTGCAGTTTTATGAATCAAAACCATATTGGGGTATAGTTGAAAGAGATTCGTGTACCAATAGAGCAGATGATGATCGATCTATTTGGCTGATCATATGATTAATTGATTCATATGTTAAACAGTTAATTGTATATTCGAATATAATTAATTTATGAAAATACTGCCATCAAAACTTTCAAATTGGTTATCCGAAAAATAAAAAATTGCTCGTGACTTCTCCATGTGATGATGTAGTACTTGACCACGAATTTTTTAATATGTTTTGCAAACTCAATTTATGACTTTTAGGTGGGCAAAACTTGTCAAAACCAAACATTATTCGAATAGAACCAAAATAGAATTTCTCTTTACGAAGAGAGAAGAAAAATTCCCAAGTCTGGAATTTCTGAAAATTCTGAAAATGATGCAGGATTTCTATCTAGTCTCATTTGTATAGAGTTATTACGGAGCGGATCAAGGATACATGGATGTTAGAGTTGGACAAAACATATTTGGTCTTTTACTAATTAAATTGAACTTCAATTTAGTTCAAGACTAAACCAAATATTATTATCATACACTATGGTCAAATAATATTGATTGTTCGTCCAACCCCAAATTACGAGTAATTCCGGACTTTCCTATTTAATTTATTATTTTTCGCTTGTAAAATATAAATATTAATTAATTAAATATGCCTATTATTTTACTTTAATTAATTAATTAATTAATTAATACTACTATATTTTTCCAAGAGTAGCCTAGTTCAAAAACTTTATTTATTATTCGTGAAATACATTTCAATCGGCTGAGTTTCTGAATAGTACAACTTTTTCCCGAACACTTCTTGAGGATATTATCAAGCCGGACTT